>NC_046660.1:118286969-118316894 GCF_010883055.1 Belonocnema kinseyi | reverse complement strand
GGTTAGGCTCGAGTTGACCCATTCGATGTAGCACACATTTGCTACTGGGAAAATATGCTTCCAGAGCTTTACGTGTAGTTCAATAAATTTCTGTTAATTCGGATTAGGTGAGGTCAGGTTCTGTTGGGTAAAGTTATGTTAAATAAGTTGATATCAGGCAAGGGTTGATACTTCACAGTTGTCGACATGTTTTTGAAGTGAAAATTTGCATCACTGGCTCCAATTTTCCAGAAAAATTATTTGTACTGTTGTTAACAACTTTCTCGTTGCGTGGGTTTTTTTTTTGCTAAAAATTCGCTCGATCAACGAAGCGCTGGGAGTTAGAGAAGTCCGATGTGCGTGCCAAGCATCAGGAAATATTACCAACAATCTTCTTTAAATAAATTTTTTAATTCCTTTCACTTTTTGCGTGTATGGTTCTGAGAATGAGACTCTCGCCGTGCGCTCTACGAGTTGCCTGGCCACTAAAAACTTGAGTCGTTAATAACACAGGCCGACAAATTTTAGTACAAAGAAGTTTTCTGGGGAATTTTTGCTTAATACAAAAAACTTTATGCAAAAAAACGCGTTTTTTAGCTGTTTTTGAGGTTATGTAACCAAACAAGAAAAATGTATACCACAAAAGCTAATATGGAATTGGAAAGTACTAATCCTCCCGTTTTAAACCTACTTGTATTTATTAGGATATCTATATTTTTCACCAAAATATTGTAATTTGAAATTGTTTATTTTAGCGTTTTAACCCTTTAACGCTGAGGTGTTTAGATTTATACAATGCATTCTCTATTGCTGACGGTACGATATTTTTTCTTTGAAATATTATCGCAGGGGTATTCGTAACCCCTAGAAGATCCAATATGGCGGCCACAATTCAGGGCTTTAAAAAAAACAAAGGATCCCGTACAAAATACCAACAAAAAAGCGTGCAGTCGTTTGAAACTAAACTTCGCACAATGATAAAATAATAGAAGACGGACTGCGCGGAATACTACTGCGCACTCTGTGTGCATTCTAATGTTCACATTCGCTGTATGTGCGCGCCGTTCTACGGCGCAGACTGTCTTCGATCCCTAGCTGGCGATCCAGGGGACCACCCGGGTGCACTCGGGTGTACTTCGAGCCGTTCCACGATGTTAGGTGAGTGTTGGGCTTCACTCGGGTGAACCGTTCAGTGCTCACTCGGGTGAAGAGTGGGGGTCACTCGACGGGTGACTATTTCACCCACTGAAACTATGTAGGTGGAAGTGAGTGAACAGTGGAATTGGCGGGTAGAAGTGGCGGGAATTGCAAGCTTAGTAGCAGACTAAAATTTAGTATCTTCATCATCTAAACTTTAGTTTCTTCATCATTTTCCACTAGTATTGAACACATCACTGTTTGTAATAACAATGACCTTATTACTGAAGCAGCAATTAAAATCTTATCCTGTTATTGCATTTTTTAAAACTTTTGTGTAACGTAACCTCAACAATCTTTCACCAAACATACACCCGACGCACACTCGAAACCGTTCATTCTACCATTCTCCTTCCACTTCACCCTAGTAAACTACGCACACTTCTTTACTTTACACACCAATTCAGCTGGGTGGTCGCCTGGAACGCACCTTTAGAGTATTTGGAGAAGTTCGTTTACCCTGATGTAAAAAGTATTACACCAGCCAAGATTTGTATTAGAAATTACTCTGAAAGCAAAAGTGACCGATGAACTCACGAATCAATGAATACTGACGATCATAATGCAACTGAAGATTCTTCTTGGGAAGCATCGGACGATGAAAGTCCTAAATTTTTTGACCAAGACGCATTAGACGATTTTATACGTGACCTTGATCTTCCAAGAGATAAAACTGAGCTTTGCGGTTCAAGTCTCAAAGAGAAGAAATTATTGTTACTTGGCACTAAAGTAACTATTTACCAAAATAAAGAAGAAAAGTTTATCAAGTACTTTTAAATAGAGAGTGGGATTGTGTATTGTAATGATATCGAAGGACTCATTAATGTATATAATATAAACTTATATACGCCAAAGGATTAGCGTCTTATAGATATAATAAAGATAATTAAATACCCTTGTTTTCTTTGCCTTTGGGACAGTCGTGCAAGGGATTAACATTGGATAACGGAGAAATGGCCAGATAGATTAGAGTGGACATTTGATCAGTATAATGTTGTTTCTGAAAGTCTTGTTGACAGAAAGAAAGTATTATTGACACCACTCCATATAAAACTAGGGTTAATGAAGCAATTTGTGCAAGCCCTAAACACCGAAAGAAAATAATTCAATTATATCAGATCTACATTTGCGCATTTAAGTGATGCCAAAGTTAAGGAAGGTATTTTTTTGGGGCCTGATATAAGAAAACTTATCAAAGATGATGACTTTATCAAAACCATGACATCTATTGAAAAGGATGCATGGTTGAATTTCAAAGATGTTGTACAGAAATGTTTAGGGAACAATCGAAATCCAATGTTTAGAACTATTGTATCTAGTATGTTAAAGAATTTTAAAAGATTAGGTGGTTTGATGAGTATGAAATTACATTTTCTCACATCGCATTTGGATTATTTCCCAGATAATGTTGGAGCATTCAACGAAGAAATGGGCGAACGCTTTCATCAAGACTTTCACCAAATAGAGCAACATTCTAAAGCTCGATGCAATGTAAGAATACTGACCGACTATTACAGGTCTTTGCAAAGAAATGATAATGACCCTACTAGTCATAAACGAAAGTCTCTTCAACGATCGTTTGACATGAAGCGCGAACGTTTCCATAAGAAAACAAGCAATTAGTTTCACCTTCATTGGACATACAATCGTAAGTCTTACCTTAACTGGATGGGCAATCGTAAGTCTTGCCTTGATTGGCTGGACGATTTAAAGTCTTGCCTTGACTCACTGAGCGATTGAAAGTCTTTCCTTGACTGGCTGGGCGATACAAAGTCTGGCCTTTATTGACTGGGCAATTCAAAGTCTTTCCTTGATTTGTTGGGCAATCTAAAGTCTTTCCTTGATTGGCTGGGCAATATAAAGTCTTGCCTTAATTAGCTGGAATATATTAAGTACTTCCTTGCGTCGCTGGACAATCTCACGTCTTGCCTTAACTGAATAGGCAATCGTAAGTCTTGCCTTGACTGGCTGGACGAGTCAAAGTCTTGCTTTTATTGGCTGGGAAATCCAAAGGCTTGCCATAATTGGCTGGGCAATCTAAATTCTTGCCCTAGTTGGCTGGAAAATATTAAGGACTTTTTTGCTTAGCTGGACAATCCCAAGTCCAGCCTTAAGTAGCTGGAAAATATTAAGGCTTGCCTTAGTAAGCTGGAAAATCCTAAGTAAATTTACAATATTGAATGAATCATAGTAGTAAAATTTGTTTCTTTTTTAAAGCCCTAAATGTTTTCCATATTCGCTCTTCTAGCAGTTATAACAAAAAACTGATCTAATCGCACGGAAAATAATTCTTGAGGCGAACGAGTGAATCGAGAATATATTAAACTCAAAGAAAGTGTACGCTTGGATCAGGTAAAACGTTTAGTTAGAAGAGTTACACATTTAGTTACTTTATGTAAATTGTTCTCGTAAATCAGGAATTTGGACAAAATTGCTAAGTTCGAAAGTTTATTATTTTCGACAGATTATGTATAATTGTATTATCTTCAGATTAGAAAAAAAATTTAGTTGTTATAGAAATATATTAACTTACAATAGCCAATTTTTTGTCTGGTATCGCGAAAATGAATTTCCCTGAAATCCGTGTAATGCATTTGGAGGTCAAGTTTGTTGTTTTTATGGCGTTTCTTGATATTTCAATATAGTTATCGCCTACAATCGAAACAAATGTAAATTATTATTACTGCATCATAAACTTAATTTAATATTAACATTCGCGCACATTTTAAGTGGTAAAAAGCGTTTAATTCTCCAAATTAAATCTCAACTGTCACTGCTCCCGATTAGACCGTCGCCAATTTATTTCGCTGCTCCCATAATGCACCGGTGCTCTTCCGATAATTGCTTCAGACACCTATTCTTAATATCCCTATTATAGCTACACTTATTAGGGGTTCGTTTTCAGCTAAATGTTTGGCTATAATAAGGAATAATATCCCTGTCACAGCTCAATTTTTTTTACCGTGGAAAAGGAACCCCCGAAAACCCCTCAGATAACATTTTCAAAGGACAATGGCATACCATCTCGGCGTTTATGGGTTAATACGCTAAATTGAAAATTTTCATTTCAAGGTTAGCCCACTTGTAGGGTGGAATTCAATTATTTCACGAAATTTAAACGACTAAACTCGCTGCTCCCAGGGTTAGGTGGGTTAGCCTGCTTATGATTTGGTAGGGGTGATTTCTGGGCTTAGTTCGATTAGCAGGTAGGTGGGTTATCGCACTTGTGCCATGGAACTTCATTATTCCAAGAAAAATATGCGACTAAACTTATTGTTTCCATAATCATGTGGGTTAGCATGTTTGTGACTTGTTAGGGGTGGTATCTATCCCTAGAAAACGGCTTCCGCAGAAATGAAAAGATACGGGTTCTATATTTTTTATTCTTTTATCAATGTGCAAAGTTTGGTTCCAAACGACTGTACGCTTTTTTGTTGGTATTTTGTGCGGGGTCCTTTGTTCTTTTTTAAAGCCCTAAATTATGGCCGCCATATTGGATCTTCAGGGGGTTATAACAAAAAACTGACACCGGAAATAGAAAGGGCACCCTCGAAAACCCCTGAGATAATATTATGAAGAAAAAATATCGTACCGAATGACCTGTATAAATCTGAACACCTCAGCGTTAATGGGTTAAAACGCTAAAATACAACATTTCAAATAACAATATTTTGGTGAAAAATGAAGATATCCTACTAAATCCAAGTAGGTTTGAAAGGGGAAGATTAGTATTTTCAAATTCCATATTAGCTTTGGGGTAGACAATTTTCTTGTACAGTTACATAACCTCAAAAACACCTAAAAACGCGTTTTTTGCACTTTTAGGTCAGGATATTTTGAATCCCTGACGTACAGGAGCAATTTTAAGTTCGGATTCGGATTCAGTGCATCAAAATCTTTCGGAAATGTTTGGTCTGCTTTTTGGCTTTTGACTTTTTTAAAATTTTTTCGGCCTGTGTACTTGATTGAATTTTAATTTTATTGGGCAAAAATTTCCTAAAAAACATCTTTATACTATTGTTAACAATTTTCTCGCTGAACTACTTCCAAAAAAAATTAAAACGTATGCGTATGTAATTTTCAAATCTGCATTTAGAAATTCATTTTACAACATCACAAACATTTACAAAGATAATATAATTGTGATTGAGGTATTTCAAAGAAAAAATAAACTTTTCTTATACAATTAATAGCCAATATTTAATAACATTACCCCAAAATAAATAATCCATTTTGTTACCTAATTTAGAGAATTTAGAGCTCAATTTTTATAGAATTTGCTATTGTGAAACAAATCAATCACTCAATAATTACTTTATCAGTTCACATCATAAAAAGTAATGAATAATTATTTTTATTGAAAAGTGCAAATAATTTTTACTTTCTATTTTTTAAATTAATAACCTGTCAAACTAATTCCACAACAAATTAAAACATTTATTTATAAAACAATATTTAGCTGATGATTAATTAATTTGTTTACAGCATAAAAATCATTCAAGAATCATTTTAGTTGAAGCATTGAAATCATTTTAACATCATATTTTCACATTCTCTTTATAATAAGAAGGTATTGTTTTTATGTGAAAACTGACTATCGCGGATTTGTATAAATCTCCGCGTTTCGGTACCCCCTGAATCTGAAAAACCGGTTTTACGATGGTGCGACTGTCTGTCTGTCGTTGTCGTCATCCGTGTTGTTCTCTGTATACCGGATAACTTTAGAAAGACTGAGATGATTGGATTATGATATGGCAAACGTTAGAGGAACCAGAAAGAAATATCAAGTTCTTTAGCCAGCTATTTTGGATGCAAATTGAAAAAGTTAGACCAATTTCAAAATGTTTTAGACAATTATTTCAAGATCTAAAAATTCTATGTACGGTTATTCATAGTAAGCAAAACCTTTAACAATTTATACTTATGACTTCTTTTTTCGATAAAAAGGAAATGATCACAACTATAGCATTTTCAAAATCCAAAGAAACAAACGAAAAGTAACATTTTAAGTCGAAAAATGCATGATATTGAAAAAAGTTATAAGAACAAAAACGCTGATTTTTTATAGCTCTACACAATGATCGTAACAACTTTCTGAATTTTTTCAAAAAGTTGAACATTTAAATTTGAATCGCACAAAAAATAATAAAAAATTCCAGTTTTTTCACCGAAAAAAGTGGTAGACATTTGTTTTGAATTATTTTTTGTTAGGATGCGTAGTTTTTGTTTTATTCATAAGAAAAAACATTAAAAATAAAAAAGTTAGGATGGAAGAAACGAATAGACAAAAGCTATTGTTACAAAGAAAGTAAAAACTCATCTAAATTTGTTATCAATAATTATTTGATAGGACCTGTAGTTTTATTTTAATCGTAAAAAATAATATCCAAAATAAGCAAATTATTTTTTTTAACGATACAAGATGCGAAAAAACAAAATAGACACAATTGTTCACCCAAAAAGGATCTACATTTTGGCACAACCTATAATGACATTTTATTTAACAAAGCGTTTCACCTAAACTATATCTATCAATTTTGCTTTGAGCGACCTTACGCTAGGACGCGCAATTTTAAATAAAATCGTAAAAAATAACATTGAAAGTAAACAAATTAATTTGATGAAAAAAGATACAAGTTTCAATAAAATGTTTGATAACAATGTTTTTACTAATATGTGTACTTTTTTAAATTATAAAAATGTGACAATGAAAATAATTTTGTTTTGATACCAATGCATATTATTAGTTGTAATATTATAAATTAATTGAAGTGATACATTTTTTAGAATCGCCGACAGTACAATTTAATTCAAAATAAGAAGCAAATATTATAGTAACCATTAAAAATAACATTTTTACTGTATTTTTCCGTACCTTACATAAGCAGCTCAAGATGGAGGTATAAAAATAAATACAATAAATACTTGATATAATAGAGTTGAACATAATGTAGAAAAGTTCGCATTTTCAACAAAATCAAATGCAAAGTACGTGATACGTGATGAGAATGTGTTCGTTAAAGCCGAAGGATCTTTCACAAAAGAGAATTCATAGTCACCAATTTACAGTTTTCGATGCTTTGACCTTTAATTTAAAAAGGTCTATCTACGAATGTGGGGAAAATATAAAGACCGAGCACGTAGAACGCTGTAAAAACATTATCGGGGGCCAGAAAACGTTAGTTTTAATAGAATTAGTTATTAATTCTCGAGTGAAATTGTACTCGAATCGGGTGGAATATAACTCGAAGAAAAAGTGAAAACCCCGCTTATCTGATTCGGATGAAATTCCACTTTTCGTTCGAGTGAATTTCCCACTCAACTCATTTGAGCGAATTCTCACTCGAAGAAGAGGGAAATATCACTCGAAGTGGGTGAAATAATTCAACCGATGTTCGACTCAATTTTTTCACTCGAGTAATTCGAGAGGTTAATTTAACTCGAAGAAGAGGGAAATATCACTCGAAGTGGATGAAAAAATGCAACCGATGTTCCAGCTAGAAATGTTATAAGCAAATGAAACATGAAGTATAACCTTTTTTTCCTTCGTTAAAAAATATGTTGGCTCTGAAAAGGGCCGATTGTTTTGATGAATAAGAAGTTAAGATTCAAGATCGGAATCAAGCACGCTCTATTCGAATGCGGCGAGCCAACTGGATGTCCTTAGGCATAGTGGAGACATGATGCTTCCTGGAGAGCTACAACCTCGAGGAATCCTTTTATTGACTCTTATATGTCAATAATTATCACTCACAATCACTTTTTTAATTAAAACTAATAACTGTTAATCACTAATAACTTTTAATGACACTAATCACTTTTTAATCACTTTTACACTATTCGACACTGGTACAAAACTTTGAAGAAACTAAGCATCGTGTCGGATGCAAGCTGCTTACTCCAAGGACGCTAATGGCGACGCCTTGAGCTACTGCGCTTGCGTTAAGTTCGCACGCTGGTTATCCACAGTTGGCGCGAAAGTCAAAGTGGGTATTGAATACAAATATTTTTATTAAAATAAACAGTTATTATGAAATGCACAAGAATACATATAAATTGTATAGCTTTTAATTTCAACCAGGAAAAAAATTTGTAACACATAGATTTTCTAAGTAACAGTTTATTTTCATTGAATTCCAAATAATAATTAACTTACGCTTCACAAAGAAAATTTTAATAAATACAATTTATATACATTATTGTACATTTTATAATAATTATAGATATTAATTATATGATCACTGACTTATTCACGACCACCACTATTTCTTCTAAAAATAAAATTTTTAAAAAGAGTTCATAAATCAATTTAAAAACTAACTAGAAATAGTTTATTACTAGGTTAGAGTAACCAAAACTTTTATAATAATGTTATAAACAAATTAATTAACAAAAGTCATTTTTTCGTGATTTGCAATGATTAGCTAATTTTAACCCATATCTTTTGTTTAAAATATCTCAGATAATGATTTTCGCTTAAAAGCAGTTAACAATAGTTAATGATTGGCAATTATTTAAACAATTTTTATAAACAAATGCACATTTTGACCATTTTTTGATGAAAAGGCTTGATTTTTTTGCGGAATCAAATTAACATGTTTTTCCTAAGACTCCTTGTTATCATATTTTCCAGTGATCAAGCCTTTTCATAAAAAAATGGGCAAAATGTGCATTTGATTATAAAAAATGTTTAAATAATTGGCAATCATTAGCTATTCTTAACTTATTTTAAGCGCACATCATTATCTGAGATACTTTATACAAAAGCCATGGGTCTAAATTTGCTAATCATTGCAAATCACGATAAACGTCAGTAGATTTTTGTCCAGAAATGGGCTTTCTCTCCCACTGTGATGCGCACCGAAAACTTCTCTCGTTCTTCGAGCGAAAAATACCATGTACAGTGCCTCACTCGAAAATTTCGAGCGAAACTGTCCACTCGTTGTCTTCGAGTGAACGCATTGACTCTGATGGAGTGAAATTGTGAAAATAATTCAGTCGACCGGAGTGAAACTAGTCTCCACTCGAAAGTTCGAGTCATATTTTCACTCGAGAAAATTTAGAGCATACAAAATATACGAAGAGGAGATGGCTCGAATATGGCATACATGGAAAAAATGTATCCGTAAAAAAGTAACGAACTTGTAGCTAGGTCTCGGATACGGGATAAAAAAATCAAACATTAATTCCTTGTTTCTATGAAAAATGTATGAATAAATTTGGAACTTTTTTAGGAACAGTTCGAATTTCCTATACAAACAGTTCCTGAAAATTTTATACTTAAATATAAAATGGGAAAAATTTTATTAGTGCGATTTAATTTATATTTATTAGTAAATTCGCACAACTCTGAGTATACGAACCTTCGAACTACTGACTCGACAGAACCTAAACTCAAACCATGAGTGCGTAAATACGCCCAGCCATCATCGAGGCTTAAACAATATAGGTATTTAAAACTTCTAGCCACTCATCCGACGAACTCGAACCACACATGCGCGTGCACCTACGCATCGCGCATGTGGGTAAGAGTGTGTGTGGGCCACGTGAAAACGAACCTACTTCCTAGTTCCCAGATTTGTCGGACAAGCTCGTGAGTGCTCTGTGAAACTTTTCGCAATCACTTATAATATTTTTTAAATTATTTACGGAAAAAAGGGATGGACGGTTTTAGACTTGTGACTTCGGGTTCACCAATTATTTCGCAAAATCCACAGATTATTTACAAAAATATATCAATGTCCGGTGAACTTTTCTCATATCCGAAATCTGGCTACTATTGCGTGACTTTTTTACGTATACATGTTTTCTGTGTAGGGCTCGAATATAGCACACTCGAGTCATCCTCGAGTTCATTTTATATGAGCCTAAAATGTCCATTTATTATCGTGTGAATGGAGTTTCAGTGATAAATGTTGCTTGTAGTAGTACAGTAGGGTTAGTGAAATAGGTTCGGAATGGAAATATGGATGTGTTTCTCTTTAAAGGTTATGCTTTTTAGTAGATATGAATATTTTGTAGGCAATGGCTCGAATATGGCATACAAAGAGTGGCATGAATATGGCACACTTTTTTTACCGAAAAATGACAGCTAAACATTATTCAACTTTCTACATGTTAACAAGAATAGGTTTATGTATTCATTCACTTCATGCATTTTATGCTATGGATCCTACACTTTGCCAGAGGAGGAATTTCGGGTAGTGTACCACCTGTAACGAATTATCCCAGAGTAATTGCAACGGAGCATTATCAGCCATGTGAATCTGCGACTATTGTCAATAAGTTCGCTGCACATTGCATTCTTGAAAATTACCTTAATAAGTGTTGTCATACCGTTACCTTGCTTATTTTTGATGTATTTTGATTTTTTTCTAGGTCTGTCATATTCGAGCCACCCTCTTTCGATTTTCGAAAGCCTCGTTTTTTGCGAAAATCTTTCTTTAAAAAACACCGCTGGTGATATAAAAAAATTAACCATACAACTTGAAAGGTTATTCAATAGCCTTCCGAATGGCCTGTTATTCATTCAATTTCGTTCACATGAAAAATATTAAACAAAATTTTGTTATTGGAATATAGATATTTTAAACAGAAATAACCTTCAATTGTACAATATTATTTTTATTGATAAGCTTTTATTGTACAGCATTATTTTTGTTGAAACATTTAAATGATTTGGTTTTCAATTGATTTACAATGACATTGACGGGTGCTTGCATTGCCATGCTAATTGCAAATCGCAGCCCATTAAATAAATTTTGAAAAATTAATAAAACGCATTTTACGTATATTAAGATATTGAATCAAACTCAAAATACATAAAGTTCACTTCATAATATAGCACTGCGGTGGCGCCATAAAGTGAAACAATTTGGGCATTTATCTAGCAGAATATAGCAGTACGTGATTATAATATAATAAATTACGGCCGAAATAGAACGCGCATCATGATTAAGCAGAACATCTTCGACTGTATGAGAAATGTAGAAAAAATACTCAATTACATTATACGCCGTATGTATTGAGAGTCAATCACAACCCACCTATATTAAATGTAAAAATTTATGATATGCAGTTCGCGTATTCGGCGTATATCGATCTGCGATCGATAAAGTAAGGAATTTACTTTTTTACTTCTGTCGTCTTTAGTTTAAACTCAAGAAGCTACCCTATGAGTAAAAAATGACTGCTAACACGATTAGTACGAATAAAAGTTAACTGTTTTTATATAAAGGATTGCGATTTATTAACGCTTGTTTACAGTTTTTTCATCAATTATCATTAACCAGTCTTTTAAGAGTATCCAGTCATCTTTTCAATAATTTTAAATAACTTAAACTTTATTTTTTCAGATAAGTCACAGAATAATGATATTTTTATACTTAAACAAATACTTATTACTTAAATAATCGTTAATTCATTTAAATAAATAATTACATTGTCAGCACGCATAACGTCTGGAAAATACGTTTATTGTACGACGTAACTACACAAATTTGAACTAAATAAAATATTTCAAACATTTTATAATTAGTTAAAACTGACTAAGTAATCTGACGATGCCAATTAATGATTATTTATGGAAAAAGTGTATGAGGTTTTCTTCGCGGAACCATAAGAGTGGGTGAAAGTTATTCACCCTAAAAATTTATGATTGATTCTTATTCTTTAGTGGATTCTGATCAATGTCCCCTATTTGAGGTTGGGTTCTGGTGGGGTCCCTATCAGAATATCTAGTCTAGAGAAAACTGATTGGGACCCTTATAAGAAAATCTAGTATATACAAAACTAGTTCGGGCCCCTATCAGAATATCTACAATAGAAAAAGCTGATGGCTGCCCTGACAGGTTCTACACAGCAAAACAAAGTACTTAATTTAGGTAAAAAATTCGGCTTATTTTAAGGTATCACAAAAAGAAGCTTGGGCAATCTGAAATTGAGAATTACATCTGAACATTAAATTAAGGGACATAGATTCCTGAAATTCAGTTCGGGACTATCTGAAATTCAGGGAGGCACTACGTGAAATTCAGGTATGCTTGTTTTTTAATTAAGAATATATGTGTATTGAAATCTAGTGTAACCTTCAGTTAATATTTCATCTTAACTGAAATTTAGAGAAATATTCTAACTAAAAACCACAAATTTCTCACGCCTTACCGACACTCCTCAGCTGTTTATATATAATAGTTATTTGTTTTAGAAAATATACAAGTTGGGTTCAAACTTGCAATAAAATACAGAAATAGTAGGAAAAATCGGTATAAAGGGGTCAGGTGCGGTCCAAAATATTCGGAAAATTGCGTTCCGTAGTGTATTGCAAGGACGCTCACGTTGCGAAATAAAAAGTTTCGTAATAATTTAATTATTTTGATGGGATTAATAATCCAAATATTGGCTGACAACTAGAACTGATTTTGCTGCAGCACTTGTTTAAATTCGTGAAACGAAAACTCCACGAATTATGGAAACATAGTATCATAGCCGACACTGACCAACGCGACATGGAGTATTAAAGTAGGATGCGACTAGAATAAATGGGCACGAGCTGTATAGTAGCGCAAGCATTCTGTAACGTCATGCAAAGTAATACGAACCTGAAATTCAGGAAGGTATATTCCTTTATGTTAGGTAATGAAAGCCTTACAGGTTGTTTCAGGTTACCTTCAACTTACTTTCAGAACTGAATATTAAAATTTAGTAGCATACATTATTTTATTCCAGTAGAAAGATGCTGTTTTGTCATTTAGAATAAGTTGGTGCCTTATTCAAGATATTTTGCACGCTTAAATTCAGTTACATCCTTAAATCAAGTCAAATCTGAAATTAAGTCGAATATAACTTTAAGTATTTATTTTTACTGAGTAGTGAAGAATGCCATGCTTCGTATACGCAGAGAAACCTTTTGCTGCAATATTTTCTAAAAATCAGACTAGATTTTACTATTTTTAGTTTGCAATGGAGGGACATAGCGGAACTTTTGTAATGTTTACTATTCCGAGTTGTATGTAGTAACTACACGCCGAACTACAAAATTCATTGGAATAAAATTTAAAAATGTTACATTTATTTCAAAAAAGGTTTGAAGTATTTACAAAGCTCTGTAGTAAACTAGCAAGCAATGTATTATTATAGCCACTTACTAATTTCGGTAGAAGAAAATTCTAAATTTTTTGTATTAATATCTGCAGAAGATTGCAAAATTTGCAAAGGACTATAGTGACGTCGAGAGAGACCGGCGCATTGATTTAGTAAGCGACTTAATAAAAAATGGTGCAGTCAGATTAGGAGACGAAAAAAATAAACCCAACATGTGCCGCGTGTATCCTTTACACGAGAATACGACGTAAATGCAGACTTATTTATTATGGGATGTTGAACTCTTTCACACTATTACATTTATTTAAATTGTAATTGTACAGTACACATGATTATATATAGTTTATACATTATAATATATATGCAGGAACATTATATTACAAGCTGAAACAGAAAAATGTGATTAAAATAAAGCTGGTGGGAATCGAAAACGGGTCTCCAACGCGGCAGCACGGCGATATTCCATTCTACTAAACTAGTTAATGAGATCCAGACATTTATAGCCCTTTTGAAGTAAATGCTAGCAATCAAATTGATTTCCATTAAATTATTCATTAATTGTTCAAAGTGATGGCATTTTAATAATTCTGAGCACTATATCTTAACGTAATCAAATATCCTAATATCAAGTTTTTAAAATAAATGTTTTTTCACTGTGGAAAATTTGTTTTTACCATTGTAACTTTTCGAATTATCCTAATTCATTGTAATAAGGATCTTTGAATCAAAATAAATTAAGTGATTGATAAATTTAAGGAATTTCAGTAGAGCTTTAGTCGGCTGACATCGTTTACGCTCGGCTGCTAGACTTGCTTACTAAGTCACTTACCAATATTCGAGAGCGATCTTCCGAATTTGGCTTACTCCATAATACAAAAAATAGAAAGTGTCATAGTATCATTTATATTACTACAGACAATAGCAAACCCTCTTACAAATTTAGCCTTTTATGTAATATTAGATACTTATTACTTCTACTCTTTTTATATAATTTAATGATGTCTCTACTAATTTATCCTATCTAGGATTTTCCATAAAAATACTAAGACTACGTATTATCAATAGGAAAATTTCATACAAAAATAGCATAGCTTACGATTATTGTATTAAAATATACGAATTATCGCCTTGGTCTCTCAATTGTAACCTAATTTAGTGATTTTTCCGGTAAAAAATTTCTCAGTGTAGGTATGGAAAATCTACCTTTATCTAATGGGGCCCCGACCAAAAAACTTATAAAATCTTATATTACCTTAAATATTAATTTTGAGAATTTGAAAGGTTTTAGTATGCGAAAAAAATGTTTTTATGAGTATTTACACTTGTGATTCTCGTTAACTTGATTTAGTGCACTAATGAATATTTTCTTTACGGGCCGCCGGATATGTTTCAGTTAAAGTTAAAGATGTTATACCAATTACGGCTAGCCAGTGCTTTACCAGAGCAGAACTGGCCCAGTAATGGTCACAGTACAGATAATTGTCAGCTTGCCCAGTACTGGTTAACAGCCTGCTCCACGATTGGCCTAGTACTATGTCGCAGGCGCAGAGCCAGTGAAGTGTTCTAGGGCCATTGAAGGTCCGCGCCTGCTATGCGTCCACAGTATAAATATTTAAAAAAAATTGTAATATAGTCTTAGCGTTACGTTCTGGATGGGGCTCCGACTAATTTTACCCACTCTAGCTCCATTATAGTTACGGAAAGCTAGACGGGGCCCCTCTAGAGCCCTTTCGAAATTTCTGCACGGGGAGCGGAGAAATTCTATTAAAAATCCACTAAGTATAAATTAGAACCACCCTAATGTCCGCTATAACTAATTTTTTATCCGTTTGTGTTACAGGTAAGTGTACTTCTGGTTCAACATATTTGCAAAAAAGTGAGTAAATATTTTTTATTGAAAACGGACCTGAAAATTTGTCACACGAATTCATCTATAATGTAACTTCAATTAGAAACCTGCGGCGCGTCATATCGTCCTGTAAAAAAACATGTACAGCTTATGTAATAATCTTACTGTTAGGAGCAATCTTCACCTTCAAGGACCATTGTCTAACCACGCCTGGTTTTTTGTTTCCTATCCAATATTTTATAAGCCAACTGGCACAATGGGTTAAGTTCTCGTTAACGAGCTATCGATTTCAGCGACGTTAACAAGTTCGAGGCAGCGATGGCGACTGTGGCAGCATCCCAGCGGGTCTTCAAGATCGGTTCTTCCTGCATCCATGCGCGTAAATCTCATTCTTCTAGCGCCTAGGCCCTAGAGAATTCGAGCTCGTCTCAAGCACGAAATAACACCTCTCTTTGTACGGCAAGAAGCGCCACCCATAAATTGCTGAGCGCCGAAGAAGCGGTTATGGAGCGGTCCTGGACCGGGCCACCCGGGACGATGGCGCGAGTGGTCAGAGGAGGAAAGGATGGGTAAAAGATAGAAGGGAAGATAGGAGCAAATGCGAGTAAGAAGGAAGGAAAGACACGCGCCCAGTCTGGACGCTTCGCCCACGCCTGCATACCGAGAGGGCCTTTTAACCCGTTGATTTCTTCTTCACTCCCCTCCCCCAACCCAATTCTCCCTCTTGCCCAACAATTCCGGTCTTCCATCCGTTCGTCCACCACCTTCTTCCTCCCATTTTTTCTCACGATTCAGACGCGCTAACCACGTAACACCTTCATTGGAATCGAAGAAGGTACCGAAGAAATCGTGATACCACCCAGGATCACGATGAGGTTGATAAAGGAGTCGCCTGGGAAACCACCTACGCGGACCCAACGCTCTTGCTTTCTTGAAAATTCTCCGGATCGTCGAGTCGTTGGTATGTTAATAAGGTCTTAATAAAAACGCCTTCTTCGCGACGGCATATAGCATGGCGCCTGGCGAGATCACACACGTAACACTCCAGTGTTTTGATATCAGCAGTGACTAGAAACCAGATGTTTCTTTTACAGAGAGGGTATACTTTAATATATTGTTCGGCTGAGAACGAGGTGGACCTCGAGTGTTATAAGTCTGCATAAATAAAACGGATTATAATACACAGTAGAATAATGCGAACATCAACTTCCTTGTAGCTTCTCATTTGGGAATTTTATTGGTCAACTTTAACTTTAGTTTTTAATGAATTAATATTAAAACCAATTCAAATCTGTGAAGTTGGAATTAATATTAAGTTATAAAGATGCTGTACAACCTAGGAAGACATACACGACACTGCTACCATGACTATGAGGAAGACTGTTGTGAACCAATTGCAGTTGAGATATTTGAAAAAGTAATAAATATTGTTGCTTAAAAGTACAAAAATGTACAGCTATACTATCTTTAGTTCTGATAAAGATATTAACACGATTTAAACTACAAATTGTAACGGATAGGCTCTGTAACTATTTCCATCACCCTGTAGAATGTGATAGTCTTATTTTTTGTGAAAATTGCGGTATTTTTAGACATTTTGTTGTTGTTCGAAAACAAGTGTCAGAAAGCAGGGGGAGGTCCTTTTTTTACTGCTGACCGCTGGTTTCTTTCTTCGACTCGTGGCCAGGTGCCACCCAAGGATGCAGAACCGCGGGTCGAAGAAAGGTAACAGCAGTCGGCAGTAACAAAAATAGGACCTCCCCCTGCTTTTTGACACTTGTTTTCCAACAAAAAAATAATGACTAAAATATCGCGATTTTCACAAAAAATAAGACTAATCACATCCTACCGGGTGATTGGAAATAATTACAGAGCCTATCCGTTACAGTTTGCAGTTTGAATTGCTTTAATATCTTTATTAGAACTGAAGATAATATAGTTGTACCTTTTTGTATATTTAAGCAACAATTTTTATTATTTCTTCAATTTCTTAATTGAAATTGGTTGAAAATTGTTGAGTTTGCCTTTGAAGGAAAACGAGGTTGACCTGCCCGATGAAAATGTAACTCAAGATGTCAAAACTTTTTATTCTAAGGGAAGTCCTGTACGAGGATACCCATAATTAATGAATTTCATTGTCACCTGTCAAGTTATAATCCGGATGACATGCCTGGAAAGATGTCTTCGGTAAGAAAATGCCCAGATTCGCCTCTTTAATACTGCCTTGATTTGAATTGATTCATGCTTACTACAATACAGAAATATGCATGTTAGCCGGCTGTACAACAATTTTAATAATTTTTACTGCCTTTTTGCCATTTTCATGGTTTTGTTTGAAAATTCTTTCTGAAATGGCGCAGTTCTCCGTTGGTCTATACTTTAAAACCATAATATTCTGCCGAATCTTACCCTTTTTTAGCAAGATACTGAACCATTGTACAACAAGTCTTGGCCTTGCAGAAGGTTCAATAGAGTTTCATCGCGAATTGCAAGAGGAGGCCTGACTGACATTTTAACATATTGAAATTTAAATGACTCATGAGTAGTAATTTTTTGTTTAGAATTATTTTCACCCAGTAATTAGGTCATGCAGTCAAAAAAATGGTAGATAATTTTACAACAATGTTAAATTTTCCAATTATTCCAAATATTTACAAATCAATGCGAAAGACTGTTTGAAATCGAAATAGTTAAAAAAGCATTAGAAAAATTACTGATAAGAAATAATATAAATTGTAGGTCCTAAGACGAAAATTTTTCTGTACTTGTATTTTTTACCATTTTTCATATAAAAAAATAAGAACACAATAAGAAAAAGATCTGATATATATTTTAAGGGTGTGCAAAAAGCTCGAAACTTCGAGTCTCGCGTTGACTCGATTTTTTTCGAGGCAAGTCGAGTCGGGCTCGAGTATGCTCGAAATGTCGAGTTCTAGAAATTTTCGTGATACTCGAACGTTTCGAGAACTCGAACGGCTTCGAGTAATTTAAGTACTCGAAAGTTTCGAGCAGCTCGAAAATTTCGGGGTCTTGAAGCTCTTGAAAAGAATAAGAATTTCTTCACACTCGGTACTAGGGGGGAGGGGGGGGGGGTTTGAATTGGTGATAGTGATTTTAAAATCAAAAGTAACAATTCAAGAATGTTCATCTAAAGCGGTGACTAAATTTTTGAGAATTTCAAAAAATTGACGAATGAGAAATTTAATAAACTGGCGGGTTTCCATGACTCAGGATTAGGGTGGTCCAAAATTTTGTTCTTTCGATTTTTTATGGAAACAGCCTAGAAATTATCTAAATATGTTAAAGGGTGAAAGATTTCGGTATTCAATGTTTGATAAATAAATATGAAATTTCAACGAAAAATTTACTGACACTTACCTTTTTGTTGCGAATCACAAAATTAAATTGCTACGCATCAATTTTTGTACATATTTTGAGGAGCTTTTTCACTATCTGATAAAAAAACTCATAAGGCTAAGACTCACGGAAACCGGTTAGTATAATCAGAGATCGAAACCACCGTTTTGTAAATGGTTAGGTCCGCTTAGAACTTAAAGCTTCGACCGAAGCATTCATAATCCCTTATTATTTACATTTATATACATTTCGGATCTCTAGTATACTGAGTAGGGTGGTCCAAAAATGCATTGGAATATTTTTTAAATTATTATGGGGACACCCCAGAAATTTATTCGAATCTACACAAAAATAAATGATTTCAATCTTTTTCAGAATACGCAGTATTATCTCGATCGAGTTGAATCCCACTATTTCTGTTCACAGTTAGTCATAACATACGAATAAAATATCGCTTTTCATATATCAGCACCATAAGTCTGTTTTATAGGGTCCCAAAGAACCCCCATAATTGAAAAAATGGGTTTTGTGAGTTTTTGGCAATAATTATCACTTTTTTTGTGGGTTTTAAAATGAAAATTGTTTCGGGCACATAAAAGACCATTTGATACTGATAATTAGATTTAGAGGGAAGTGCTGGTTAATGTTAACAATAGTGATTGCTTAAAAAATTCATTATTATTGTTAATAATATTCTCTTAGAAAAATGCTACAAAATTGCGGTGTAAAAAAATTCACTTTAAGCCAAATGTTCAATTAAGATATGCTATGAAATTGATTGAAGTCAAAAAATTAATTGTTCAAACAATTCATTGTTATTAATATTATATTTGAATAATGCTAGAAAGATGCGGTTTTTCTGAAATGTCTGGCTTTTGGTCCAATTTTTCAACTAAAGTGAGGCAATAATAAATTCAAGTTAGCAAAAATAATTGTTCAAACATATTATTATCATTATAAATAATATTTTCTTTGTTTGATTGGTAGAATGTTGCGATTTTTTAATGAAATTTCCAACTGTTTGTCGATTTTTCATTAGGCGTGACTTGATTGTTAATTAAATCTATGCAAACTCCTGTTGAAATAAAAAAAACAATAATTCAACGACCAAATTCGGACCACTAGGAACAAACAAAAAAACTCATATTGTAATCTGAAAAAATAATAATTTTCGGAAAAAAGCAAAAAAGAGAGAAAAAATGAGAAGGCTACCAACCACATCCCCTTTTTCCTTTTTTTCTTTCTTTCGTCTTTTTTTACTCTTAAATTACAATAAAATAACATTCAAAATAAAAATTAAAAAAGTAAATTGCATCAACAACATTTCGGTACTCATACAGTAACCTTATGAAGGCAAGAAAAAGTAAATGGGTAGAAATTGAATAATTTGACTGTAATTTGATAGAAATAAAAATTAAAAAGACGAAAGAAAGAAAAAAAGGAAGGAAGGGGATGTGTTTGGTTGCCTTCTCATTTTTCTTTCCTCTTTTTTGTTTTTGTCCGCAAAATATTTTAAATCCTTTTTTTCAGTTTACAATAAAAGTTTTTTTTTGTTCTATCCAGTCCAAATTTTCAATTTGGATTTTAATCTGATTTAAATTTTTTATTAAATTTAGCAAAAATAATTGTTTCAACAAATTATTATTGTTTAGGGCTATCTTCATCTATATCAATACCTGATAGTTGCGGTTTTTCGGCAATTTTTACATTTCTGTCCTTTTTCCATTTAGTGAGGTAATAATTAATGAAAGTTAGCAAAAAAGTTGTTTTAACAATTTAATATTATTTATTTCGAATTTCGAACAAATTTCTGGGTATCTTCATAACAATTTTTAAAATTTTCCAATGCATTTTTGGACCACCCTACTCTGCATACTAGGGATCCGAATTGGCGACTAAATTAAAAAAAAGTTTATATTCAGGGAACGGAACCCTTTAGCTTTGTTCCAATAATAAGAGATTATGGTTGGGTTCGGGTTCGAACAGAACCGTCAAATTTTCTAAAGGATTCGGTCCAAATCCGAACCCTTTGGAAAGTATCATAAGGTCGGTTGGAAACAGGCTTCGGTCGAACCTTTAAGTTCTAAGCGAACCTAACCCTTTACGAAAGAGTGGTTTCGTTTCCTGATTATACTAACCGGTTTCCGTGAGTTTTAGCCTTATGAGTTTTTTTTTATCAGATAGGTTAAAAGTTTCTGAAATTATGTACGAAAATTTATGCGTAACAATTAATTTTTGTGATTCGCAACAAAAAGGTAAGTGTCAGTAAATTTATCGTTGAAATTTCATATTGATTTATTAAACATTGAATACCGAAATCTTTCAGCCTTTAAGATATTCAAAGCTTAAAGTTTGCACTTATTGCTGAGAAATTTAAAAAATTTTGGAATTTCTATTATATTTTAATAGTAAGTGTAAACGTAAATCTCTTAATATGTTAAAGGTTAAAAGATTTCGGTAATCAATGTTAAACAAATAAATATGAAGTTTGAAAAATAAATTTATTGACACTTGCCTTTTTTTTGTGAATCGCGAAGCCACACTTGTACAAATGAATTATCTTACATAGTTTCAGCAACATTTAAGTAGGGACCCTGTAGTAAAGGATGCGCTAAAGGACATGTAGTGGGGGAAGATGGAACGGAAGTTGGAGCCAGTGGTAGAAGGCGCGAGGTATTCAAACGCCAATAAATAATATACCTGAATCGTGTATTCAATCAGAGTGGGAAAATCAAAGTAATCAATAGTTTTTAAGTTTGAAAAAATAGACAATAGTAGTAGTAATAAAATAAGAAAATTGAATTAAAAAGAAGAACAGTATTATGACCCCATACACCTGAAAAACACTTAAAAAAAGAAAATTTGAACTATTTAAAGTATGCAGCGTGAACCCACAAGATTAGTAGAAGAAGTTATTAAATAAAAGGGAATAGTAATAGAAATTCGTACTGTAAATGAGTTAATAACCCGCTGTGTAACTCGCGCAGTAGGAAAAAGTGTAAAAAGGAAAAAAACGGTAGCTATGTGATTATGCGAAGTAAACAATATACGAATGTTAGCTCCAAAGGAAAATGCTCCTAAAGCTGTAATAATTATTTTCATATTATAAGGTACTTAATCACATACATAATTAATATATTAACAGAAACGTTTTAAGTTTAGAATTTTTATAAAAAGAATTCATTTAGAAAAATGTATCATAAGTTAAGTATTACCGTTTTACTAACGACGTCTTAAGAACACTCAGCTAATATAGTTAATATCGAGGGGTGTACCACTAAAAAAATCACGAGTTATTCTGTCATAAATCAGCACGGAATCTGTAAGAATTTGCGCAAGGCAATGTATGTCGTAAAAATGAAAGTAGGAAATCCTCAGCGAAGGCACGTTCGTGAAATTATTTGACCACAATGGAAAATCCGTTATATAAATCGTCAAGCATTAGTAGCAGTCCGTCAGGACTTCGAATGGAACTACAGGGAATCATTGGGATTCATGGTAGAATTTGTAGAGAATTCGAGCGGAGTCACTGCTAAGATCGTGGGACCGGGCAAATCTCGGACCTGCGCAGTATGCATCGTTATCGGCTGTTCGCCACACAGCAAAAACTTTGTTGTTGTTATTATATATAATCTAATAATATAATGTTGTTGTATATAATCAGTGATAACTTGAGCATAAAATTTTATAATTCTTAGGCGTTACATGTCTTCCAGTATAATTTTTAAATAATAATTCGAATTATTGATGAAATAGGTTTCTAAAAACATCTTAAAAGATTTGTGAAACTGAATGTAAAAACTGATTGCTTTCATGTTTGTATTTTTTTATTCAATAAAACAGCTTCATGTTTTTGAGAGAGATTTGCAGTCATCATTTCTATGTGAAGTTAGCTATAAACAATTGTTATTATTTAATTTCAAATATCACGAAATATTCATATATGTCAAAAAAATTGTAATTTTTGTTAGAAACAAATTGTTCTCATCTGAAGATACTTTAAATTATTGTGAGACTGATCTCAGTAACGATTTCTGCGAACTATTAACAATTGCATCTTCAGAATCCGAATGCATGTAAATTGATGTAAATGAAGATAAAATGGGTTTAATCATATTTGTTACATTACAACAAGTGCACTTTGGCAGTAAAAAGAATTTTTTTCACTATAGCTACTTCATTTTTTTGTAAGAAAAATTTGAAACTATTTTCATACAAAATTAACAATAAACAATTGTTACAAAATGTTTTTCGACATGATAAATTATTTTCCGGGCCAGAGTCCTAGGCGGAAAAATTATATATAGTTTATATAAAGTGTGAACTTTTATATATAATATTCATTAATTTTATACAAAAATGTATAAAACAAATGAATATTATATATAATACTTCACACTATATATAACCTATATATAATATTTTCGCCTGAGTTGTTCTATTTACTTATTTCATTTCTTTACAAATTCAATAATTGTTTTCTTTAACAAATATAATCAACCATATATCATTTTGTTCAATTTTGATGGAAAAATAAAATTCTTGCAACGATAAGTAGAATATTCTTCTATTTCTTAATTTAATTTGTTCATATGAACTGTAGCACAAAACAATCAAATTGTGTTTACTCCGGTAACACTTTTACGCTGATTTAAGATGATTTTCATTATATGCAAACCGTTCTTCAAGAGTCAGCAAACTGAAAAATATTTAGATGACGTATGCAAAAAATCAGACTAAAATATTTAAAATTGCCGTTGAAAAATGACATCCCGTGTTCTACCTCTAATAAATCCCATATCAATAACGTGGGAGATAGACTGAGAGAACTTCTTGCTGAAACCTACATATATATGCATAAAATAAATCTAACTGAAACTCATATTATTAATAAATATAGATAAAACGTACATTCGTCTTTCAAAGATTATTCAGTATACAGACGTCGATAATGACAGACAGACATCGACGTGAAAACTATTTTTTTTTACTATGGGGGCCACAAATCGTCGACCTTTGATGCAATCCGCGAAAGTAATTTTTCTGCATAAGACCAATATCTTCTTATTAGGATGAGAATGTAAAATGATGATATTTAACCAGTGAGTGCGTCACTCATAAGTTATACACATTGTCCGACACCGCGTTTCGTAATCACTGATTGGATTCGTTCGGATTCATCAAACTTTGTGGGACTCAGTACGAATTCGTAGATCCAACGCTCCACAACGCTGTGAATGTGCAGCGTTCGGAGCTCCCGATTCCGCAAAAAGGATTCTGGTTAGTCAACAGTGGCGGACTGGCACGGGGGCGCAGCCGGGGTTTCCCGGCTGCGCCACCCTTGGTTGGCGCCCCCTAAGCCATGCCAAGGAGCCCGAAAAAAATAGTATTGTTTAAACAAATAAATATACCAGTAAAGTAAAAAGTTTCCTCCAATTTCTTTTCACCCATATTATTCCCAAGAAATTCCCTAATGCAAGTTTTGGATACTATTAAAGAAAATATTTTAAAACTGAATAATAAATTAATAATATTAAAACAGTAGAAGTTAAAGGAATATTCTTTTCATCAACTACATTATGGAATTTTAAATTCATTTGTTTCCAATGCAATCCAAAACATATTTTTTGATTAAAAATGTATAAGATACCTAAATGCATTTTTTATGGGCGTCCGCTAATATATTGATTTTTTCCATATGTTAACTTTCGATAGCACCTATACGTACCTTAAGGGAGTTTCCAGATCAGTATATTTATGTAAAGAGTATGACTCCATTTTTGCTTACAAATATGAAAGGGGGCAACTCATTAAATTTATTACGAAATCTTGACTAATTATCGGCTGTATTTGATTATTTTAGTAATTGTTAAGTTTAAACTCAATTTTTATATTAAAATGACTAGTTACTAGTTGACATTGTGACAAGTTTTTTATTCTTGAAAAATAATAAGAAACATAAAATTTGTGCACAAACTTTTTTAAAATAAAAGTCAAAGCATCGACAAAACTGTAATTTGGTGATTGCGAATTATGTTTTGTTAAAGCTCCTTCGGCTTTAACGAACACATTCTCATCACGCATCTCGTGTTTCACCATTGATTTTTTCCAAAATGCGAACTGTTCTACATTACGTACAACACTATTATATCAAATATATATTACATTTATTTGTGTACCTTGGTACAGGATTGCTTATTCAGTTATTACAAAATAATATTACAAAATAATAAACTATTTTGTTATTATACAAATTTAATTTTCTATTTTCAATGCTTTTTTTAAGATTAGAAGGAAGCTGAGAATAAAAAGAACGCGTTCCATAAAATATGATTGATGAAGAATTTGCAGCTCTTTTGTGGGTGACTAGTAACTTGCATATTTACGAATAAATAAGTATTTTAAATGTTTTAAACAGAAGATACGATTCTTAAATAAACCCATTAAACATTATTTCTTATACTCATACAAGTATGCACCAGTAAATCCTAATATTATACCGAATCGCACGGCCTAACCACTTCAAAATGTCAACAAGCAGTATTCGCATACCGAAGCTGTGGTAAATTTTGGTACAGGGTCCCTACATTTAACTATCTGATACAAAAAAATATGCCTGCTGCGCGGCACATTCTTATCAAGCGTTGCGCGCGCGGCGCTACGTGCCAAGTTTCTGTGCGCGTGAGCCACGTGAATATGCTCTTGGGTTTTGCGCTCGTATTCGTACGTATAGCGCGTACACTTCTACTACATTTTTTTAAATATCATAAATATTGTAACTTCAATCCACAACTGTGATTTAAGCTTCTGAAGAATTATATTCATCAATTGGAACTGAATTTGTTTTCTATTTGTTTTTAAAGAAGGTTCTCAAAACACCTGCGGCTTTGATGATTACATTCTCATTGCGACACGCGCGCTTGATAATTAGGTAATAGAGTAAATTCTCTTGAAAAATAAAAGGTGTAGGCAAATTTGAATAGCATATAAGAACTACCTTGCAGAAATCGCCCGATTTCAAACGTAATACTGATCTGGCCCCGATCGGTAGAACTCGGTGGTCCATACCTGGGCCCGACCGGGCCACACCGATTTCCTTCTGAAACGCCATCTCCATGCGCCTGCAGAACTAGTGCTGATTGATGTTTTCTGATAGTGCAGTGAAATTTGTATACATGCTACTCGTTTATAATATTCTTTTAGCGATTAAAAACGCATGAGGCGAGTAAGCCACGTGTTCAAAGGCACCAAACACCAACCAGTACACCTCGAAACCTGCGCGAGGAAGATGAGAGTAAGTAATTACACTCTGCGGGCTCATTGAAACCTAACCTCAAATAAATTAATAATTAATTAAATTGTTTCAGGTAAAATTAGTATATTTACCATTAGATGAGTCAAATATTATTATATGATGAAATTATCAAGTTCTTTTGTTTTTAATTATTATTTAAGAACTGAATATTTTTCGATTTACTGTAGAGTAAGAATTATCAAATCGTTTAGAAAGAAATGTAATGTTTTTAGATAATGAGAATAAAATATGTGATACAATCGATTGTGTTATTGAAACTTTGATTCTATATTAATAATAAATCCATTACAGAAAGACATTAAGGACAAATTTTCATAACATAAATTTCAGAATCAAGTATTACAATCAAAATGCAAGACGCCAATTGTGTAGAGATTCCCACAAGAGCTAGTTACTCAACTACGCATGCGTCGCATTCGGCATCTGATTGATTTCGCCCAAAATTTAAAATGCTAAAGAAAGTTATTTTTCTTTTTATTATAAACAATGACATTTTAACTTATAAAAATGTCCATTAGGTCGATATTATTTAATAATAATAAAAATTAATTTTATGCACATTTTTGAAATAATATTTAAAATAACCAGAAATATTTAATTTAAAATTTTTCATTTTTATTTCAAAGTTGTTTGGTTTATATTGCTTGTTAACAGACTTAAAATATAAAACGAACTAATAAATGATAGCTTAATTTTTTAGCGAAAATATTATCTACAATCACCTTCTCGAATTTTTCAAGAAGTAATGCAATTGACAGAAAATGGAATTTATTTACAGTAAAATGTTAATAAATCGTAAATCATAGGTTATTTCCCGATGATTTTCTTTGGAAAAAATCAAACATGTCAAGTTGTAGCGAATTTTTTTGCGAAAAAACTTTTTTTAATTTCTTAAAAAGTTTTATAGACAAAATCTTCTTCAAGAAATTAAAATTGTCCATTAAAATATTTCTTGTTATCATCCATTTTTTCATAAAAAACAAACCTTTTCTTTTTCTCCCTGTAGTACATTAGTGTCAACTTAAAATAACTTAATTGGAAATTCAAAATATGAAGGTGGCCTTCGAAAGGAGAGGACCATTAGATATTTTCGAGTTTACTTTATTATATCTCCATTCGTGAAATTCCCGACCTGGCCCCGATCTGGGCATGTGTTTCATCCGCGAACTAACCCCGACCAGACATTAAACCGTAAACTGTTAGAAAAATCTGGACGAGGTGCAATATATATGCGTGTGAAGCAAATATGCACTACCGCTACTGCAAAGTAACATACATTGGTGTAGTGAATTTAATATACATATGTATTAAATTTAATATCCACGTCAATATAGCAATGTTCGTGGAAACTCAACGTTCTTTAATTACTTTAAATCTTGTCAAATATTCTGAATTAAATTAATAATCTAGAATTCGTTGACTGAATTGTTATTTATTATAAATGTGCAATGTGCGGGTAAAACTTTTTCTTAATTTTTCTCTAAATAGTCAAAATTTCAGGCGAAGACAATTAATTGTGGGTTAGGTCTGTTATTTATTTGCTTGGTTAAACTTTTCTACTCGAAATCTAATTTTATTTCTGATTAACAGGAAGAAGGTATCATGTTTTATTATTTACAATCTAAAATTACTGATAAATTAATTTTCATTTCTTCAAAAATGGAATTATCTGATTTTTCTTGTAAATGATTAACATGAATGTATATGAAATTTTACATAGTCGCCCTTAATGGCAATTTCATATGCTTGATATATTAATTTTAATACACATGGGTATATTAAATGTAATATTATTTTTAACAGTATAGGCTTTGATTCCGTTTGTTCAAACTTCAGTTCTAAGGCAACTCTACTTGGATTAATTAATTTAGAAAATTTTCAATTCGTGTGCATTTGCAAAACTTTAGTATCTACTCAAAATAACGCTTGACGATCTCTCAATAACAAAACTAGCATATTTTTGAAAATGATTTAACTTTTTAAATTTGGGTCTAATTGAAGAATTTCATGAGAATACTTTCGAAATATTTGTTATATCTAGACGAAATTTGAATTTACATTTCTCAATCTATAAAAAAATCTCCATTTTTTAAAAATGTTCTTCGGACTCTGTGAGAACCGAAACGTAAGGATCTGTTAAAAACCAGAGTTCGAAAATTTTAAAGAATAAATTATACTCGCCTTATTGAGAATATAAAAACCCTAGGACTGTGCCACGAAGAAACTGGTTTATATTTTAAATTTTCCCAATATTTAGTTGCCATTTAGAATAAAAAATCTTGAATTTTTAATTTTTATTTCAAAATCGCTGTAAACCATGCGCAAACCCTCCGAATATCGGGTTTGAAAAATTTTTTGCTAATTTCAAAAGTTTCGAAAACTGAAACTTTTGAGTAGCTCGAAATTTTAGAGTAGCTAGAAAATATTCGAGTAGTCGAAAGTTTAAAGCTCTCGAAAACATTCGAGATCTCTAAACTTTCGAGTTCTCGAAGATATGCGAGTACTCGAAAATTTTTAGTTCTCGAAGTCATTCAAGTTCTCGAAGACACTCGATTACTTGGAAAGTTTCGAGCTTTCTGGAAAGCTCGATCTCGACTCGACTTGAACAGGATAGAGCTCAGCTTGACTCGACTTGGAAACTAACAAGCTCGACTCGACTCGTTCAAACTTCGAGTTTGGAGCTTTTTGCACAGCCTTAATATATGCAGACTGGGCACGCTAGAGCTTACAAAATGTATGCAACCCATTTTAAACGCTAATGCTTTATGGGAGTGTATGCGGGGTTGCATACATTTTGGTAAATTCCAGAATGTCCATCCTTTATATATATATATATATACATCACGAAGAGGCTGACACTGAACATGCTCAGGAACAAAATTTCCACTTGTCACTACCTCTTCAACAAGAAATACCAATATAGCCTATCCACAAAAGAGGAATGGGCTAACGGTGAGGCACACCTGCCTAGTAATGGAGAAAACTGGTTTACAAATGGCTCCAGGAACAAAGAGTACGCTGGAGCAGTTGTATACCGTAGAAGGAACGGAATGGGCTTAACAATTGCGATGGGGTCCTACGCAACAGTTCTACAATCTGAGATTATAACCTTGCTCCAGTGAGCCTATAAGGCAATGGAGTACGGCGGAAAAAGCAACATTCGCATCTGCTTAGATAGCAGGGCTGCTATCATGGCTCTTAATGGAACAACGACTACGTCGCTGCTAGTATGGGAGAGTTTTAAGACACTGAATAAGCTAGCGACAGAAAATGGAGTCACTCTGCTCTGGATCCCTGGACACAGTGGCATCAGGTTAAATGAAATATCGGACAGGTTAGGAAAGCTAGCAAAAAGGAAAATTTTACTGGACCTGAGCCAGTCGTAGGCATTTCTAGCAGGTAGGTCACTGAAGATATTAACAGTTGGCTGACGGAGGAACATCAGAGTGAGTGGAATGCGGTTACTGGCTGCAGACAGTCTAAAACACTCTTGGGCTCAAAGCTTAGCCCTCATCGAGCGAAAGAAATACTTGAGCTCGGGAGGATGGAAGTCAAAATCCTAACAGAAACGTTTATGGGACGTTGAAACCTCCGGTTCCATAGACATAAGATAGGGCTTGAGGCCTTCTGTCGTCTATGCGGAAAGAACAATGAGACTTCCACTCATATCCTCTGTTACTGCCCAGCGATTGCGGGGAAACGTATAACACTCACAGGCAGTTTCTGCATCAGTGAGTCTGAAATATCGGGCAACAGCGTGGCTGTGGTGCTCTCTCTATGAAGAAGACTTTGGGGCCACGATTAAGGCTTATAATAGGATGGGATACCCCGTATCCATCCAGAATCCCTCAGAGATTTCCTTCCCTCCTCTCACCCTATCTTTCGTGTCCTTATGTACCTCTCTTACCCTCTCGATCAGGCCCCTATTCACTTCCCTCTCCTCTATTGCCTCCCACATCTTCCCCCTATCCATTGACGGGAACGCGCTCTTTAGATCTACAAAAAGCGCGTAAACTTTGGCACCCTTTTTGGTTAATTCTCAATCCACCACGTGTTGCAGGACGTAAATATTGTCAATGGTGCTCCTTCTCTCTCTAAAGCCCGCCTGCCTCTATTCAGTCATAAA
>NC_046660.1:118270480-118286869 GCF_010883055.1 Belonocnema kinseyi | reverse complement strand
ATGTGTATATTATTTTTATTATTATATTCTGTGTAGAGACCGTCACAGCCCCTGACGCTCGGGTGATCCCTTTACACGTTTCCCCGCAATCGCTGGGCAGTAACAGAGGATATGAGTGGAAGTCTCATCGTTCTTTCCGCGCAGACGACAGAAGGCCTCAAGCCCATATATCAATGCACACACACACACACACATACACACACACATATATATATATATATATGTGCATTTATGTGCGTATATGTGTGTATATTCGCATGTGTATATTATTATTATTATATTCTGAGTAGAGACCGTCACAGTCCCCGACGCTTGGGTGATCCCGTTGCTTCCCATTATAAGCCTTAAGCGTGGCCCCAGAGTCCTCTCCATAGAGAGAGCACCGCAGCCACGCTGTTGCCTGTGAATGTTACAAGTTTCCCCGCAATCGCTGGGCAGTAAAAGAGGATATGAGTGGAAGTCTTATTGTTCTTTCCGCACAAATGACAGAGGGCGTCAAGCCCTATCTTATGTCTATGGCACCGGAGGTTTTAAGGGCCTATAAATATTTCGGTTAGGATTTTGACTTCGATCCTCCCGAGCTTAAGTATTTCTTTCGCTCGATGGGGGCTAAGCTTTGAACCCAAGAGTGTCTTAGCCTGTCTGCAGCCAGTAACCGCATCCCACTCAGTCTGATGTTCCTCGGTCAGCCAACTGTTAATATCTTCAGTGACCTACCTACTAGAAATGCCTACTACTGGCTCAGGTCCAGTAAAATTTTCCTTTATTGCTAGCTTTGCTAACCTGTCCGATATTTCATTTAACCTGATGCCACTGTGTCCAGGGATCCAGAGCGGTGACTCCGTTTTCTATCGCTAGCTTATTCAGTGCCTTAAAGCTCTCCCATACTATCAACGACGTAGTCGTTGTTCCATTCAGAGCCATGATAGCAGCCCTGCTATCTAAGCAGATGCGAATGTTTCTTTTTACACCGTACTCCATTGCCTTATAGGCTTACTGGAGCAAGGTTATAATCTCAGATTGTAGAACTGTTGCGTAGGAATCCATCGCAATTGTGAAGCCCATTCCTTTGCTTCTACGGTATATACCTGCTCCAGCGTTCTCTTTGTTCCTGGGGCCATCTGTAAACCAGTTGTCTCCATTACTAGGAAGGTGTGTCTAACCGTTAGCCTATTCCTCTTTTGTGGATAGGCTAACTCGGTACTTCTTGTTGAAAAGGTAGTGACAAGTGGAAATTTTGTTCCTAAGCATGCTCAGTGTCAGCCTCTTCGTGATGTAGATTGGTATCCGCATAACTGTTGAGATACTGATGGAGGGGCTCTAAACCTATTAGTGCCCCCAGGGCAATCGTGGGTGTCGACTTCGAGGCACCAGTGATATGTCTCAGAATCAGTCCCCTGATTCTTTCCAGTCGGGACTTCACAGTAGAAAGTTCGACTCTGGTCCAGCAGACGACTGCCGCGTAGGTTACTCTGGGTCGCAGGATCGCTGCGTAGATCCACATAATTGTCTCCGGTTTCAAGACCCAGCTTTTCCCTATGGCTCTTCTACAGAGCCGAAAAATCGCTACTAGCTTCTTACACTTGTTTTCCACATGCTCGTTCCATGACAGCTTCTTATCCAGGATGACTCCTAGGTGGTCCCCCGATGGTCCCCACTTATACCTTCTGGTGAACACAACTGCATCTGTCTTAGTCGGATTGACTGAAAGGCCAGTCCTCTTACACCATGAATCAACTATTCTTAGTGCTTGCTGCATTACTCCGAAGAGCGCATCCAGATGCTGACCGTACACGATAACCAGTATATCGTCCGCATACCCTGTGACGTGGAGGCCTTGACTCGTGAGTCGTCGAAGCAATTCATCCACTATCAGGCACCACAGCAAGGGTGATAAAACAGCCCCTCCCCTGCGGACATCCCGAGTCAATGGTTCCACATAAAGTGGTGTCACCCTTGGTCGTGGTTAGATTCCTATTGACCAACATGTGGCAGGTCCATTCCACGACTTCAATTGTCTTTCAATTAGGTCAACTTCAGTGCTCAGGGCCGCCTCAGTCGAATGATCAGCCCTATAGGGCCTAACTTTGTAATGCCCGAAAAATATGCCTTGATTAGGTAAGCCAAGGTATCCTCGTCCGACTCTGAGTATCCCCCACCGCGCCGGGCAATTTTAGAGTCCCGAGAATAGCATCCGGATTTCGAGAAATAAGCTTGTCCAGTCTGGCCGCCTCTGCTCCTAACTCAATGTCAGTGCAAAGGTTGGTCCATCTTTCATGTTTTGCCTTGCGTATTGCACTCCTATACTCATCCCTCATCAATGTAAATGAAGTCAACAGTTCTTTCGTTTTGCCAGAACTGGCACATCTGCACCTCCCTCTGATTTGCCTGCGAAGCTTTTCGAGATTCGCGTTCCATCAGTGTGTCTCTCCAGCCTTTCGAACTTCAGAAGGCCGACAATTATTTTAATAAGTGGATTTCATGGCTTCAGTCAAATATCGGCCGCCATCTCCAGGGTATCCACGTCTCTAATTGACCTAGGCATCCCTGAGAGTGCATTTCTTAGTTATGTGTAAAACTGACCCCAGTCCGTTCTTCTTCGATTTCTGACCCATTTAGGGCCGGTGGGTACAGCGAATTCCAACACGAACTCTATCAGTGAGTGATCTGAGAGAGTGGGTTCACCAGAGGCTCTCCACTTCTTGATGTTATCTGTAAAATTACCGGTACAGAGAGTGATGTCAATGACTTTCTCCCTGATCGAATTACGAAACGTCAGGTTGTTCCCCTTATTAAGAATATCTAAATCAGTAGTAATTAGGTATTCCAATAGGTCTTTACCTCTTGAGTTGATGTTCGTACTACCCCACAGGGTATGGTGGTAGTTAGCATAGCACCCCAACAGAAGAGGAAGACTCTTTATCTTTCAATATTCCACCAGTGTATGATCCGTGACTATCACCATCAGGTTTCTGGAACATAGCTCAAGCAGCGGGACAACGTTGACTCCCTTCGCCAGCATGCATGTCCTTGGATTGGCCGCCTTAACGTCCCTGTGATAAAAACCAGCCCCCCCCCCCCCCTAAGCCTCTGATGGTATTTTGAACTAACCAGGGTTGCTGGATTAATGAGATACCTGTGTGCCTCACATCCATGCCCCTCTGTAAAATTGCAGAGGCGCCTATACTATGATGCAGCTTAATCTGTGTAATGGTTAAACCGGGAGCAGTCATTGAGTTCTGGTCCCGATCTTCCTGTCCACCGACAGGCCCCTCCCGCCCCTAACTGGCTACTGTAAAGTTGACCTGTCCATGAAGATAGAAGGGCCTGTTATTGAGGGCCGCAAGGGCCCTCACATGTGCCTCCGGAATCCGCACAACAAGGAGATGTTTAAATTCTCTAGTTGCGTCCTCTTACTAAGGCCTGTCGTGCCTGATGCTCCGCCAGAACACTGTCTTATGTGACGGGTTGAGTTTCTCCAGCTGACCGAGAACCACTTGCGGGTCTCTCAGTTTACCTGGGAACCACGTTGCAGCCTTAACCATCTTCTGGAGCAACTCAACCCTACCCACCTTAAGAGATGTGCCTTTCCAAGGTTTTGTCTCGGCCAAAAACTTGTGTAACCAAGCTTTGGCTGCTGGGTCCGCTGCCACAAATACAAGACACTTCCCCAGCAGAAATGGGTCTTGAATTTAGCCCATTGATCTGGGAACACTCTATCGATCGCCCTCCAGGTCCCTAAGGAGCTCTAACTACTCTGTGGTGAGCAGCGAGTCGGGGTAACTCGCATCCGTCACCACCACAGTCAGAGCGTCAGTCCACTGAGCGGCCGTCAGTCCAACTGCCGACGACTCCCGGTTCGTCGGCTGCTGGACCGCCTTGTTCCTCTTCAACGACTCTCCCCCCCCCCTTCCGGTAGGGTGCCCTTTGAGCCCCTTCCTCGCTTTTGAGCTTCAGTGCCGGTTATCGGCGTTGTGGTCGTCGATGTACCAGGTGCTGCAGCTTCTCTACTAGCCCGCTGCGCGTGCCTCCTCAGTCGGGGAATACCCGCTCGCAGGCCGCCATACCAACGGAGGGCTGTTTCTTGGTCGCTGTGCGGGCCGCAGAAATAGAAATATTACGAATTAGCATATCATTACAATCGTTTCTTAATCGTAATTCATGAGGAGGAAGGGTTGGTGGATTCAATGTGTTCAAGTATTCTGGGAGCATTGCATTATTTATATTTCCATTATCACAATTTTCAACACTATCGTCACTTTCGTAAATTCGTTCTGTAGTTTTGTCCAATAGCTGCATGATTCAGTAATTTATTTCTTCAACATCAACATTTCGTGCTGACAATATAGCTGTCTTTTCTAGATCTCCAAATCTTCTATCCTTAATAAGTTTACTAAACATTGTCTGTACTATATCACCGGTTCGTTAAAAATTGAGATAGGTTTTTTTTCTCTTCAGCATAAGCTACCTACTTATTTCTAGTTTTCAGAAAGAATAAGTATTCATTCACCCTCTTCGAACACGGAGAGAACTGGTAGAGTATATGCTACCATTCGCGTTTAGTAAGCTGATTTATAGTAATAGCAACTACTCGTTAGTTCAGAAACACTAAACAGCGTTCTGTTGATTCTAGTGAACAGAAGAGTACGAACTCTGACTATCTTTTCAGTAAAATCAACTGTATAACCCTCTAACGCTCCTGAGTATAACTATAAGCTTAACCTCTCTGATCCGCTGACTGGCGGCCGATCGCGTGTGAGCGTGTTTGTTATATTAATTATTATGGAAGATATTTTAAATGAATACTATTGCCGTTAAAGAGCAGCTGTGATTATGCCATCGTCTGCTTGGAAAACACGAATTGACTCCAAAATTCGAATTGGGCCATGGTTGCAACCTGGAGTGTGTAAACCAAAAAATTAGAATGTTCAGACCATATAATTCTAATTTGTAATGAATTTTATTTCTAATCTTAGTTTTATTTGATTTTTATTTTAGTTTTATTTTTAATTCTAATTTTACCGTCAAAAAGTGACTTTTACATAAATAAGTTTTTTGAAAATTCAGACATTAAATTTTTTAAACAAATATCAGTAATACATTTAGTAATATAAAATATCATATTTTTATACTTTTGGTGAAAACCGAAAAATTAGAATGTTCAGACCATATAATTGTAATTTGTATGTGCTTAGGAATCCATTCCTGGTTTTTCAAGCTGCTGACAACTAGTTTCGATAGGCGAATGGTTAGGCTCGTTGACTAGCTTGCGTTAGATTATGCGTTCGAATCCCCCCCCCCCCCCCCGTTGCGTGCGAAATTTTAATTGTTATTTGAGCGTTAAAAATTACGATGTATAAATTAATCATAAGTAGATGCATGTCAATCTTGAAAAAAATTATGTGTTATGTGTAATTATATATTTTTAAGGATTCTTTTTTATAATTTTAAGCGCGATTTTACTAATCACTGAAGAGTAGCATCTACTGCGCACGCAGTCCCATGTACGATTCTTGTTCAGTGGAACGCACTCATCTTCATTATGTCCTAAGGAACAGAAATCGTACGTGCGAATGCGTGTATAGTTGAAGCTACTCTTCAGCGACTAGTAGAATGGACTAAACACGCGTTTAGTAGATTCTACTGTCGTATTGGCCCGTCTATAATTTAATATTCCGTTTAGTAGCTCTGACCCTTGCAAGGGTGGGAGCCACTGAACTTTTTTCTCCGTGAAATCTATTAGCTAAAACTCGAAAAAGCACCCGGTTTTCGATGTAATTTTTGTAGTTATATCGCGAATATAGTTGCAGCGGTACACACGTGTGTTCTACTTATTCATCTTCTTTTTATAATAGAAAGTTCCTTCGGTTTTAAGGAACACATTCTCATCACCTATCTTGTGCTTCGCACTCGATTTTGTCGAGAACGCCAACTTCACTATATTATGTTCAAAACTATTACATTAAAAGTACATTATATTTATTTCTGTACCGCGGCATAGCTTTGCTTATTCAGATATTGCAAAATAAGGTAAAAATGTTATTTATCATGATTACTTTGATATTTGTTTCTTATTTTGCATTATATTTTATTCTCAAATACCTTGAAAATGTAAATCATTTTAATAAGTGTATATTATTAAAATTCATAATATTCTGTGATATTGAAACAGACGTATTTTCGTTGTTTTGTTTTTATAATTTAAAAAATTGTACATTCCATAAACAATGTTGTTATTAAACATTTGACTACATTTTACATAAATTGAATTGACTTATTTTCAATATTACTTTTAAGGATTTAAACTAAAAATACACATACTAGCGTAAAGTGGTTTTAAGAAAATGTATAAATATAATTTAGGCGACAGTTGTTGATAAATGAATAGTTATTATAACTTGCGTCGGTTTTCCAAAATGTTTCTTGTCTATTCATTTCTTATCGTCTCTTCTGTCATTTTTCAAAATTCATTTTTAATTTTTAATGCTATTATTGCAATTTAAACAATAGCGGAAACTGTTCGAATCATTGAAACATGATTAACAAAAAATGTATAGACCTTATTTGGGTGTGAAACTTTTGATGGCGAGTTTTTTGCGTGCCATGCATAGTTCCATAAAAATTTTTTTTTTCAGATTTTTAATTTAGATTCTTACCAATATCAGAATAACTATGCATCCAGTCTGAAAGGAATTTATAACAAATTTCTGCATTTCCAGTTTTTCAAAAAACTTTTTTCTTTTCTTATCGTTTTTTCATATTATGCGTTGTTTGCCTTAAAATTTCCATTTGCGTTTGTTTTTTTCCATTTTTCAAATTACGCTCTCCAGTAATTTGTTGTAACGAAAAAAATCACGAGGATTAAGTTTAAGACACTAAAAGAGTGTACTAAAGATCAATACAATGTGTCAATTCTTTTGAAAGTAATCGTGATAACAGAATAAAAATCTACAGACACACACACGTGCAGATAGATACTGCTAAAAATTTATGTTGGAAACTAACTAAATGTACTGGAAGTTTATTTTCGAAATGTAAGCCACGCTACAATATACAGGGTATCTCGCGAGAACTGTACCTAATTTTGTGTGGGGATAGTCTCCCGCATTATGTTTTGAGATATATTTAAAAAACATCCAGGGCCTATTCAAGACACAAAAACAAAAATTGATTTTTCTATCTGGGTGCATCTGAGACCCATCTGGGAGTTAACCGTTGAAAACAGAAATCTCTTACAGTGAATTTTTATCCGGATCTATCCGGGAGCTATTAGGGACGCGAAACCAAACGAGGAATCTCTTCATGAAAATTTTACAGACAACTCTCATAATTCATCCAAAAAGCTCAAAGGATCATGAACTAATTAAAGCCTTCATATAAAAATCTAGCATACCGTTCCACAAGCACGATATCAAATAAGCAAAGGATGAGAAACTAGTTCTCAAAGGTCTACCGGAAATAAAAACAGTCGCCATAGCAGAAGTCGAAGAATTAGGACACAAACGAAAATCGGTGGTAATGAAGAAAATCATGCACGAGAAATTACTTCAATAAAACAAAATGGGTTAAGTGCAGTAATGATACACACTCATAGATTGTAACAAAGATGTAGACTCAAAACCGACATGTGCAAATTATGGGGGAGATCACCAGGCAAATCACTACATATGCCCAAAATATGAAGAACGCGTGTAGAAAATTAAGCAACTGAGGCTTAACTTAACTCGTCGAATAGAAACACAAGTGGAGGCTAAAAATCGGCAACGCACGCATCAAGTACGCAGGAATTATACTAATATTCCAGAACTTCCAAGGAGAGCGCAGCCACCGCCAGAATCTGAAGAGCAAAAATTCCGCGAATTTGTTTGCTATGTAAGGCACTTTAACAAAAATTTAATATTGGGGAACTTCTAAACTTAATTAAGAGTCTTCAATATGAGCTCACAAACAATCCAGATCCGGTAGACCAGAAAATTATATTTTCAGAATACATAACCTTACTTAGAAATGTCAGTAAACAACAATAAACTAGTTATAGGTCACTGAAATTCCAATGGTATTCTGCGAAAGCAAAGGGAGATGAGGCACTTTCTTGACTATTGTTTGCGCGTACAAGAAAGTATTTAAAAAATGAGACATTTTGTTCACCTTAAAAACTGGATAACTTTATTACAACACAAAATATTTAAAATCGGAACTATCTGTCAGGGGTGATGTTGAGAGTTCGGCTGTTGAAAATGGAATGATAATATGATCGAAGTACAGAGAAGACGATGGAGGGAAAAATTTCGAAAAACTTAGTGGAAACGAAGTGTGATTCTATTGGTTCAAATTGGAGGGTAGAGAGAACGGTTTCTCTTAGAGGAAGGGATGGTGAGGATGGTAAAGGTTACCAAGAAGGGACTTAGGGTTCAAGCAATTAGGATAGGAGTACTAAACTTTAAGGCCAGCTGGAGACAACGTGGTAGCCTCGACGGTTATAGAACGTGTCCTAGCTCGAGGAGAGAAGATTAAAGTAATAAATAAGTAAGAATGGTCAATATAAATTCTGAAAGTTCGGAACCAAAGTTTAAGTGAAAAAGATCGTCCTAAAGGAAACAGTAGGTCTACGTGTTTGTATCTTGAAATTACCTCCATAAATAGCTTAGGGTCGGAAATCTTTCCACTTTGGGTTTTTTCCAAAACATGGTTCGCATAAGAGTTGAAAATTAGAAAACTAGGCATGTAAAAGAAATTGTTACAATGTAACAACTATTCAATATTTCTTAACTATTGAACTATTAGAAAAGATAGAAATAGTTTAAAAACAGGCGGGCGAGTTGTAATTCTAATAAAGCAAAGTATTAATAACATAGGGATAAATTATACAACTAAAACAATCAAAGTGATTGGAATTAAGCTTGAAAATAGTATTACTATAGTCACATTATATGCACCAAATCAAAACGTAGAAATAACAGAATTAGATAAAAAATTTAATAATACTGATAATGTATTTGGATTAGAAGACTTTAATGCGAATCATAGTAACTGCTTTGCAAAAAAGTAACAAAAATGGTAAAACAATATATAATTATGTGAACAACAATCATTTATCAATCTTATATCCAGAAAATCCTACACTTTATCCGTGCAGAGATAACACATCGCCAAGTACAGTAGACATAGGAATAATTAATGACATAATCACAAGAAATAACGGAGACAATTGACGAACTAGACTCAGACCATTTACCAATACTAATAAAAATGCATAATTTTCTTTACACCTGTGCGGATCGTACGTTCTTAGATTACAGAAAATCTAGGTAGAAAAAATTTAGAGATTATATCCACACAAACCTTACTAATATATTTAAAATTGAAACAATTTCATCTATAAACAGCGCAGTTAAAAACCTAACAACCCTTACAAATAATGCAATAATTGAGACCATTCCAAAGTGTAAAGAACGTAATGAAATACGTAAAGCTTATCAAAGAACTAAAATCACTTGTTTTAGAAAAATCAAAAATAGCTTTTCAAATTCAATAAAAGCTCAAATTAAGGAATTTTATAACTTAAATTGGAATAAACAACTTGAGAATTTAAAAGTCAGTGATAATAGTCTCTGGAAAACTGCAAAAACCTTCACTAAACACTAGTCTGGAAAAATAACGAAATTGCATGGACTAAACGGTCTAATATTTAGTGATATAGAGAAAGCAAATGCTCTTGCAGAGCAATTCGAGACAGTGCATCATCTCACAGCAGATCTGGGGGATGAAGAGACTAATAGGGAAGTAAATAATAATTATAGGGAACTAGAAAGAACTGACGCAGACAATAATGCTATAGACCTAACTACACCTGAGGAAATGATAAAAGTAATAAAATATACATCTCCTAAAAAAGCTCTTGGACCAGATGGTATCTAGAATATCGTGCTAAAAAACATACTAAGCAAAGCATTAGTGCAAATAATGCATATTTTTAACTCCCTTTTCAAGTTATCGTATTATCCAAATAAATGGAAGGTAGCCAATGTGCTCGCCTTTCCTAAAACTGACAAAGATAAATTATTCCCTCAAAATTACAGACAGTTGATTTCGCGGGAAACTGTTGCAGGCTGCCCCTCGGCCGGAAAAAATATGAGCGAGCACATCCTTATAGTTATCGGTTGGAAATCTGTCCCGAAAATAAGAGATATCAGGCTACTCTAATAGAATTATTAAAGAAGCACGTAGCGGAAGGGACTGAGATCCACGCCGATTGTTGGGAGGGCTATATTAACCTCGAAGATCATCGTTTCGTCCACAAAACTGTGAATCATTCCGAGGAGTTTGTGAATCGCGATACCAGAGCGCACACTCAAAATATCGAGTCCTCTTGGCGGTGGATGTGACGATTTCTCTCATGGCGAGGAGTGCAGGCCTGTACGACTGTGTCTAATAGAAATGGCCGAAAAGTGAGCTTAGGCGGGGCACAGAGGGATGCAGATTAGTTTCAAACTGGTGGTACGTGGCGCTAATTGTATTGTTGATAAGGGACGTAGAGACGCAAGGGGATGGCGTTGTTATCTGCCGGTCATAATAGTGAGGTTATGTACTGATAATTGTAACCAATTTATTTTTTATTTTTATAAATATTAACAAAATATCAGCAATTGATCACAACGAATGCAATAAGTGCTTTTACTTTACTTAACACGGACAAAGACGGTTATTTGCAAATGCTTTATCGACCTTGAATTTACCAGAAGAAACCAGAAGAATTTTTTAAACGCATATATTTTAAACTTAATTGATTTTTTTGTAATTTTTTTAAACATAAATACAGAAATGAGTAAGTAAATGGTAGCATTTATCAAATTAAATCAATTTCAAGAAAATCGGCTCAAGACGATCTCAAGGTACCGGAGCCTGTCTGATCCCTCGGCGACCCTTTTCTATTGTTCAGCGCTGGACTCGGTCTCGAAGCTGGATGGCTCTCAATCGAAGGCTTCTGCATTATGTGATAGAGGACATTTAAATGAGATTTAGTGTATGAACTCTGTTGCGCCCTACCATTGAGGTCGTGTTCAAGGCGCGCACAGTGGGAGGAAATGCACGTTATTCGTTAAAAAATGTCCAGAGCCTTCAAGTTTGGCCCGATTTTGAATTTTTTGTTTTAAATTAAAGTTCATTTAATTCTAAATAGCTTGAAACTCCGAACTTTCGTCTTCTCTGTTTTTTTATTAACAATTTTGTCACTTAAAGTATAGAAATACTGAAATTTTGTGCGTAACAATTTTTTACGCTTTAATAACTGATCAGCTAAACTTTATACTGCCTTAAATGAATATTTAGGGACTCATAAGATATAAATAATTTGTTCATTATTCCATTTATTTGTTATAAACAAATTTTATAAACAAATTAGCAAATAGTCTCAGTATTCGTAAAAAAATGAATGCAGGAATGACATTTCAATACAAAAATAATTGAAAAGTAGATAATAGCCATTGTAGTATTAGTAGTAATTTATTTGTCTTAGAACCTATAGGTCCATACAAAGGAGTTATCCAAAGTTAATACAAAATTTGTATCTATAATCTCTTCGTTCAAGTTCCTTTTCTATAAATAGGAAAATCTTTTTCGCAATATCTGTTTAGGTTGTGCCAAGGAGCCTCGTCCATTCATCTCTTATTTTAGCCAAATCTTCGCTTTTACAAATATATAGTTTGCGTATTTCGTCGTAGTCGGGACATTCAACCAATATATGATATCCATTCTCCAGAGCTTGCAATTCACAACCGCTGCACCTTTCTGCACCATCTATTCTATATGTTTTTCCTTTATTTGAAATTTTTGTTTGATAATTATTTAACAATCTGATTTGCGCCATAATTCTAAGATAGTTAATTGTGATTCTTGATGTGAAATATTTTTGAGTACCTTCATGTAAAGGTAGAGATAGGAGAATCTTCAGATATTGAGAACCAAGTAGCTTCCTCAAATCTTCGCTATACATGAACGATTCGAAAGCAGTAACTAAGCGAACTTTGTTACTCTGAATGTAGGACAAAGAGAAAGAATTCCAATTATCTTTCTCCCCTATTATTTCGAAAATATTTATTACTTGTGATCACCAGTTATATTTTGTTAAAGTGGATTTATTTTTAGCTAATCGCTTTAATCGCAAAAAGCGTATTTTTGGATATCTATCGTCCTCCATACAAAGCACTCTCTCAATATAATTTAGAATTCTTTTAAATACAGAAGCCGCCAAGTTGCGCACGCCAATCTCAATTCTCACAGCATATGCGTGTGTATACAAAGGAGCATGCAAAATCTTTTTGATAAACGTGGTTTGTATTTTTTCTATTTCTTCACAATACCTAAGACTCCATACTTCCGCACCATACATTAGCGTACTAGCGATCAGACTATTAAAGAGTCTTTCGATTGGTTGCCATGAATTCAACTGTATTTTATTTAGAAGTGCGATCGTCGCCCCTTGCGTGATATTAGCCTTACTGATGGCTATTAGAGCCGCGTTTGAAAAAATTGCAGATTGCGAAAAGGAGGTTCCTAAATAAGTATAATTTTTAACCAATTCAATTTCAATATTTCCATACATAAAAGGCTTATATTTCTTCTTATTATGATGTCCTCCCTTCTGAAATATAACAATTTTTGTCTTACTTTAATTTACCTGAAGACCGTTAAGATTATAATACTTGAGTAAGCACTTCAGAATTTTTCTCATTTGAACTTGTGATTCTGCAATTATGGCTAAAGCATCGGAATATGCCAGAAGAAGAATTGCTATTACATGATTTATGGAGACACCTCTAATTCCTTCCGCTTTCATCAATTCCTCGAAGTCTCCAAAGAATAAGGAAAATAGAATCGGGCTCATAACCTCACCCTGCAGGACTCCGCTTGTTACATCAGTAGCCCTCGAAGTGCCCGCACTACCCCTAACAGAGATATTGGCTTTATCATATAAATCGATCAGTATTTTAATGAATTTAAAGCCGGTACCCATCGCATACATTTTTCTCCATAAAAGGTCATGTTTTATCGAAGGAACTGCACTTCGAAAATCTACAAATATAACGAAAAGCTTACCCCTATCCAAACAGAGTCAATTTTGAATTAGAGCGTTAAGGGAGCAAACATTGTCTGGGTAGGTACGATTCTTTCTGAATCCTGATTGATATTCTCGAAACAACTTCATATTTTCGGCCCAATTTGTCATTCTTTGCGTCAAAATCTGCGTGAAAACTTAAGTAATACAGTTTATTAGTACTATAGGTCGTTAGCTGTTCGGATCTGACCTGTCACCCTTCTTGTGTATCATTTTTACATGTAATTATGCCCAGGAATCTGGAATCTCTTCTTTTTCTAAGATTTTGTTAAAAAGGGAGCTTACATTTTTCACCCAGCTGCTCGGTAAATTTTTAAGAAATTCGTAAGTGATCCCGTCCGATCCTGCTGATTTGCCGCTTTTACATTTTTGAAGGCTTATTAAAATTTCATCAACTGTAATCGTTGAGTCTAAGCTAGGGTTACAATCATGATTATTTATCATAGTCAAAGTTATATCTTTGCGTTTGGGATATATTGTTTGAAAATATTCAAACCATCTTTCTGGTTCAATCAAGTCTTTACTAATGGGTTTATATTTATAACAATTTATTATTTTTCAGAAAGTCTTTGAATCTTTAGCCATTGCAAGATTATCTAAGATTGAAAGGTCGTAAGCTTCCCTTTTTCTTTGAAAGAGATTTTTGTACTCCTTTTTTATTATTATAGAGAGTTACTAAATCAGGCCCGTACAACCCCCTTTTACAATCTTTGAGCATTTATCTCAGTGATTTTTTACATTCCACGCATTCCGCATCAAACCAGGGTTTTGACAGACCTACTTTTTTAATAATATTCGCAATTATTCCTGCTTTTGATGCAGAATTATAAATTATCTTTGTTAAGCTCTCTACATGTTCTAAAAGATTAGCCGGTGAAACGCAATGAGCAGCATTCAAAATTTCTATGTATTTTCCTGTAAATTTTTCTTTCCATTTTAATTCAGGTTCTTCAATAATGTCGCTCATAATAGTGTCTAATGTAACTGCAATCGGAAAATGGTCTGAAAAAGTGGCAATATGCAATACTTTCAAGTCTCTAATACTTATGGCTCCCTTTATATTAATCCAGACTTAATCAATGATAGACTTCCCTATGTTGTTAACAAAAGTAAATTGTGCAGGATTATCACTAGCGGTTCTACCATTTAGTAAAATACAGCCAATGTTCTCCATAAATTCTACCAACTTTTGTCCTCGATTGTTCAATTCAGTATGCAAAGTCCCCCTCGTGCAACAAATTCTTACATTTCCAGGTAATATTTCCTCACACAATTGATTTAAATTCGCAACTCTACTATTAAAATCTCCCCCTATAAAAAGAGCTAGGTTAGGATACTTTAAAGATAATTGAATCTGTTATTTCATTGATTTGAATTAAAAAAAGCTTCATATCAGTGCTGGGGTTTGCGTAGACTACACCGACAATAAATTCGAAATTGTCACCTACCAGTTCAAGAAAGATACATTCTTCGCATAAATGGAGCGTTTGCAAAGGAAACCAGTATTGGCCTTGAATCTTCTTGAATTCCTAATCTTATGGCTTTCATAATATTTATCTCACGAATGTTCACATTGGCATTGGCGAATATCTGTTTGATCGTAGAAAGTAAATCAGCATTTTCCGTGGCAGTGTCCTTCACATTAAACAGCACAATATTTTTGGCTCTTTCTTTATTTAAGAGGAAATAGATTTTCCTCTCAAAATTTTGCACTTTTTTCTCTAAAAAGATATTTTTCTCTTCAAGCCCCCGGCACTTATTTCTGTACACAGACAGGTCATTCGAAATCTTATCAGTCACTTTTCTCAATTCCTTGTAATCTTCACACACTGAGTTTAATTTGTTCTTTGAATCCTTAACATCCTCCTGAATACTCTGGAGGAGTTTCATAATGTCTTCATTAGTTTCCATTTTAAATGTTATTAATTTTACATTGCAAATTAAATCAAACGGCACTATGTGACCATTCACACATTTATTTAAATTTATCAATTCACGGGTCAAACCTCAAACACGTCTGTTCTCGGTGAATGCCACCGCATATCTCAAACAGCCATTTTTATAAACAATTCTTGTGGCAAAATTTAAAAATTGAATGTTTTATCAAAATTTTTAATTTGTTTATAACAATTTAAATTGTTATATTTTATTCAATATTATGAAATAGTTATTTTTAAGGAATAACTGAAGCCATCCTGGAGATTAAAGGAAATTATAATTTAAAAGTCTCAAATTTGATATATTTTGCCACAATAATTATTAATAACAATGGTGCTGCGGAGAATTCCTTGATACTCGAGAGTTTCGACAAAAAGTGTATTTAAAATTTTGGTTTAAAAAATTCATTTTTACTTTATAAAAAGTAATTTTTAACCAAATAAATGAATTTTCAACAAAAACAAAATAAGAATTTTTACCAAAAAAGGCAAATTATAAAAAAGAACTAAAAACTATGTAAAAAGTATATACAAACAACACTGCACCAAATTTTTTGAGTGAATAAATGAGTCGAGTTTACGATTTTTCCTAAAATATAGAGCTCGAAATTCCGTTCGTTCATTTATTTGGGCATTTTTTCGAAAAAATCGGTGTCCCAAATTATTAGGGCCACTAAAAAAAAAAATTCAATTTTTCCGAAAGAATTCAATTTATTCAACAAATTACGTACATATAAAAAGATTTTATTCACAAAATGAGTAATTAATAGTATTTCCGTCATTTTTGAATACCATTTTCATTCACTTTACCATCGATTTATTCAGATTTTCGAGACTTTTCGCGGTGACGTTGTTCCATACTGATTTGATAGCTTCCCTCAGCTCTGCGACCGTTGTGTACTGCTTTCCATTGTCATACACATCGCGTACCATCATGCCCCAAACATTTTCCATTGGGTTAAGGTCTGGAGAGATCGCTGGCCATGCGAGTACGGGGATCTTTGACTTTGCCAACCAATCCTTCGTAGACTTGCTCGCATGTATGGCTGCGCTGTCCTGCTGGAAACTCAATTTTGCAGAGCGGAAACGTCCAAGGTAGGGCTTAAGATGTTCTTCTAGCACTGTCTGGCAATCTCCGCTTTTCATTTTATGAGAACTAAAAGCTAAGGCCACTTTTCCGAAACCGCTGTATGCCCCCCATACCATGACGGAACCGCCTCCAAAGTTTCGGGTTGGAAAATAACGAGGCTCATGTCTCAGATCACGCCAATAATAACGCATTCCGTCAGGACCATCTAAATTAAATTTTTTTTTCGTCAGACCAGATAATCTGAAAAG
>NC_046660.1:118246622-118270380 GCF_010883055.1 Belonocnema kinseyi | reverse complement strand
AAGCGTAAAAAAATAGAGAGAGCAGCAAGAAAATAAAGACAAAAACATTGCACTCGAAATTGATGGGACTCATCAACGCACGATGCGATCGCACTATCCACTCTTTCTGTAAACTCCACTCTAATATCTTACAACGAAGTTAAACTTGACTCAACCCTTTTTCTGGACGCATTAAATTTTTAGAAAAGGAACGAAACGAACAATACCTATAAAATTCCACTGAAATTGATGATACATGAGAATGAATCTAAATTATTTCTTAATGCGAATTATAAAATTTTGAAAGATAATTTCCTGTCACCGTGCTTGGTAACAAGTCACGAGGCTGGAAATTCATAGTCATCAAATTCCTAAGTCATCAATTTTCTGTTCCCGCGTTCTTGCCGTCCACATCATATAAAAATCCCTTATTCAACCAAAATAACCCACTTAAAGTGCAATTCGTACCGACGAGCCACAATGAGTGCCACTTAATTTTGCAGTTCTTCATTCTTCCTTGCCCTGACAAGAAGTTTGAAGGAAAATCACTTCGCTGCTTTTCCCTTGCCCGTCCGTGGTTTGGTCTCGTGTTTCGAGTGTTCTTCTCTTCGCATCCAACGTTTTATTTTTCTAATAGTGACAGCACAGAACTACATACGAGACGGACGTATACACTAAAAGAAAATCTTTGCCGACGAGTAACAGACAATTTATTTTCTCAAAGGAACAAGAAATTTAAATAGGAAAAGCTTACAAAGTAGCTTAGTTTTGCTCGACCTATTAAGTTTCGAGTTCATGGAATACGGAAACAGTATCGGGAGTAGTAATTATTCAAGTGTGTCATCTTAAAATTCTGAGAATACGGAAACGGTTAAGGAGTGACAATTTTAGTGCCGCTTGATTATTACGATCATTACAAAATAGACGGAAACGGTTAAGGAGTGACAATAGAAAAGGAAAAACGGAAAAGGATGCAGAGAGTGGAACGTCTGAACCTCAAGATGGTAAAGGACGAAAAGAGCGAAACCACTAGTTAAAGGTATGTTCTTTGTTTGTGCCTCTCCTTTTCCCTTAAAATTATATTTCTACAAAAAATATTACGTGCCCGCCCCTTTCTATTAAAAGGAAAAGAGGTGGTAAATTTAAGTGATTAATCCGTAAACACAAAAACCTATTTGTGTTTATTGTAATTGATTCTATGTTTATTCCAATAAAATAAATCCCGAATTGGCATAGGGTTATGGTTCTACTTAACTATTTTTGATTTATCAATCCTATTCCCAAAGTTGATAAGCTAAGTGCAAGCATGGCATCTTTAGCCAGAAGAGAGCGAAGCAACGATCTCGCAAAATAAAAACAATTCTTCGAAACATAATAAGAATTGGCGTTTTGGACATCCGAGCCACTTGAAAGAAAATAAGAATAATTTCAGTAAAGAATTGTTTTCTGTTAGGTGGTTCGTAACATACTTAATTTTATATAAATGTATTTAGTATAAATAGTTTAAAATTTCTTTATGTGACGTACGTTACTGTGCATTACAGTTGCCCAAACATTTTAACAAGGCAACCCGCTTTCGATTCAACCTCCAAGCTAGGGTGCAACAGAGTTCATACACTATTGTATCTAAATGTACCCCTGTAACATAGTGTAAAACTCGCCGGTTGAGAGCCATAGCGCTTCGAGATCCAGGTCAGCGCTGTACAATAGAAAAAGGTCGCCGAGAGAACAGGCAGACTGCGGTACCTTGAGATCGTCTTAAGCCGGAAAATCATGTACTAAATTTGATTTTTTCATATGCAAAAATTGCAAAAAAGTAATCGATTTAAATTTGCAAAATATGCATAAGGTGTCTTTTACAAGAATAGCTTTTTGAAAGAGCCAATAAAATTTCACATGGACAATAGATTGAAGAAATGATGATAGATTCTGGAAATAACACACAAAAATTAAATGTAACCCTAATTAAAAATTTCATCGAACACACTTAAACCATCAATGTATACATACACGCGCACTAAGGTGCTGATCCGATTAAGGAACTAATCGCGAACATTAAAGTCTGTTACCTGACCACAGAATTTAAACAGCACTTTGAATTAAAATAAAGTTAAATATATTAAATAATAATAAAATCATTAAAATTAAAATATCAGATCAATGATAACAATTAAAAAATATTTAAAAAAGACAAAAAAACATGCTCTTCAAAGTACTCCAACCTTTTCGCAGTGAAGGGCGTGATTAGGTGCCAAGCCGAAACCAATAGAGGTAGAATGAAAAAAAAATAGAGAGTATACAGGTAGGTGTTTGACCAATATTATATCTGTAACAAGTCACAGGGGTGCTTTGCCACCCACCACAAGACGTTGGAAAGCGATGGGGGTTTGACCTACATTTTTTCTGTATCCAGTCACTGGGGTGCCTTCCCGCCCCCCAGGAGGCCTGGAAAGGGGTAGGGGTTTGACCAAAATTATGTCTGTGACCAATCACAGGGGTGCCTTCCACCCCCCCTCCCACGGGACCTGCAAAAGGGGTGGGGATCTCAACAACATTATTTCTTTGAGCAGGCACAGATACCCCTCCCCCCAGGGACCTGAAAAAGAGGTTTGGGTTTGACCAACATTATTTCTGTGACCAGTCACAAGATTTCTTTCCCGTCCCTTACGGGATCTGGGAAATGGGTAGAGGTAGGAACAACATTTTTTCTGTATCCAGTCACCGGGGTGCCTTCCCGCCCCCCCACGGTACCTGAAAAAGGAATAGGGGTTTGAACAAAATTATTTCTGTTACCAATCACAGGGGTGCCTTCCGCTCCCCCCACGGGACCTACAAAAGGGGTGGGGGTTTCAACAACATTATTTCTATGAGCAGGCACAGATACCCCTCCCCCCAGGGACCTGAAAAAGAGGTTTGGGTTTAACCAACATTATTTCTGTGACCAGTCACAAGATTTCTTTCCCGTCCCTTACGGGACCTGGGAAATGGGTAGAGGTAGGAACAACATTATTTCTGTGACGAGTCACAGGAGTGTCTTCCCGCCCCCCACAGTACCTGGAAAGGGAATAGGGGTTTGAACAACATTATTTCTGTTACCAATAACAGGGGTGCCCTCCCGCCCTCTAGGGGACCTGGAAAGAGGTAGGGGGTTGACCAAAATTATGTCTGTGACCAATCACAGGGGTGCCCTCCGCCCCACCCCCCACGGGACCTGGAAAAGGGGTGGGGGTTTGACCAACATTATTTCTGTGACCAGTCACAAGATTTCTTTCCCGCCCCTTACGGGACCTGGGAAATGAGTTCTGGTAGGAACAACATTATTTCTGTGACCAGTCATAGGAGTGTCTTTTCGCCCCCCACGGTACCTGGAAAAGGAGTAGGGGTTTGAAAAACATTATTTCTGTGATCAGTCACAGGTGCATCCCCCCTCCCTCCTACGGGATCTGGAAAAGGGGTAGGGGTTTGACGAACATAATTATTGTGACTAGTCATAGGGGTGCTTTCCCGCGCAACACAGGACCTAGGAAAGGGGTAGAAGGTTTGACCAACATTATTTCTGTAGCCAGTCACAGGAGTGCCTTTCTGCTTTCCACGAGAAGCTGGAAATGGGTAGGGATTTGACCAGCGTTTCTTCTGTAATTACTCACAGAGAGCCTCTAAGGGCATGTTGCCACGGTACGTCAAGTACTAGTACTTATGCATTAAAGTCAAGTACTAGTACGTCAAGTACTAGTATTTATGCATTAAAGTTCATAAGTATGCGGAGGTTAAATAAAATCGGATAATTCAGCTATTCGAAACTGTACCCATTTTTTGTATACAAACTTAATGGACAAACGTATTATTCGAGCGTTTATCTGCAGAAAAATCATTTACAAATTAAAGTGCAAAGTATTGAATAATTTTTTGTTGAAACGTGAAAATCAATTTGTACATCATTCCATACCCGGCAACTATGTTCAATAAATAAGAAAAAAGAGCCTTATCTAGATTATCATTTAAACCAATTTTATATAGTAAAAATGTCATCTACGCAACGTAGATGACATTATTACAATAGTCGCAACGAACAAGATTATAGAGCTTTTAAATATATTCAATAGTATCTATGGAAACATTCAATTTAGCCTTGAAAAAGAAAAAAACAACATCTTAAGTTTCTTAGACTTGGAAATTCAAAGAATGCCTAGTGGAAATTTAATGACGAACTGGTTTAAGAAACCATCTTGGTCAGGTTGTTACTTAAATTATGAATCCCATCATTTGTTCAATCAAAAAATAGGGTTGATTAAAGGTTTAGTGGACTGATGCATAAAATTAAGGGATGTAAAATGTAGAAAAGATAATTTAGACCAATTAAAAACTACCTTACAATTTAAAAATTATCCCTTGCTGTTAATAGAAAATGTCATCAAAGAACGTATTATTGAAAGATACAACACTTCCATTATAAAAAAGAAGAAAAAGAAATGGTTAGAAAATTACAAAAAAACTAATCTAAAAGTAACAAAAAAGATTCTGAAACAATAGAAAATCTATCTAATGTGGTTTATTTAATGAAATTCAATGGTTGTCAAAAACACTACATAGGTGAAACAGGCAGGAGATTGAAAAGTAGAATTTGCGAACACAAAACAGATTGTAGAATTGGCAATTTGAACACAGCTTTGTCACAATATTCGTGGAAATTTAATCATGCTTTTGATTTTGCTAATATTAAAATCTTGGCCAGAGAAAATAATACTTTTAAAAGAAGTATCATTGAATCAATTTTTATTAATAAATATATCAACACTTCAATAAATTTAAAAATTGAAATATTAAATATAAACCAAATTTATCAAAGCATTATGCATTAACCCCCTCCCCCCTTTTTAAATTCTTTTTACTTGCATCAACTTAATTTATTCAATCTTATATTCTCAAGCTTTGGTGCGCCTTTTCATCAAAGGTTTATTAATATTTGTAACCTCTGCAATTACGACTTTCAATAACAGTCAGTTTTGTATCGTTCGTCGGTAAACATCGTTTCAAGTATGTTCGAATTATAATAGTTAATTGAAATGTAGGGAATTAACCTTTGAAATTAAAAACGTTTCAAATTGTATAGTATTTAATTGGAATACTAAACAAACCGATTAACACTTTTAATTATTCAAAACTGTGAAATTTCCAATCAATACCACTTATTCAATTCGATGGTTTAATGTGAAATCATTAAATTGAATAAGCTTACATTAAAACATTCATGATTTAAATGCTTTCAATTTAAGACCGTTACTTCTGCATTAGTTTCGTTAATTTTGATATTCTGGTTAAAATATTTGAAATTATAAATGGCCTATATTTAAAGAGTTCAATTTTAAAATTTATCCGGCCGAGAGCCTTTCTTAAAACTGTGAAATTAAAAGAATGTTCTCTCGCAATCTTGGATAATTGCTTGTTATCCCTAATTCAAATATCGTTTTATTTTGAAAGATTTGAAAGGAATCGCTGATATTGCGAATTGGCAACAGCCATTAAAAGAAAAAGAATTTTTTGATGAAGACTTATTTAAAAACGTGAGAAAAAAGCAATAAAGGCTGAATCCAATCATTCAATGTTGCAGAGTTAGAAATTTAAGCTTAATAAAGGACCCAGCAATAAATGTATGAGAAAATGGCTTTCGGTGGATTTAGCTGAAACTTTGTAATTTTTAAGGTTATAAGTGCCGGATGAAATATCCGTAAAAAAATATCCAAAAAGTGGACACTTTTAGCGCTATGCGGCGCGAAGCGCTCAAGATCAGTGAATAAAACGAATTACAACAGATTTTGTTACAAAAGCGATGTCAACACAGAAATCACGGTTCAGATCATGGTCTGTCATATTTTCGCCTACACCGTCAATTCATATATAGCGCGCTTCTCAAAACGATCAAACGCTAAGCGCCCAAGATTTTAAATTGACCAATTCATCACTTTTTTAAAAGCAGAAATGGTACCCAAAGTAACATTAGTAACTAGTGCGTATGTACATTCCGATAATTACATTGTACTATTCTCAAGAGTACCGAACGCTAAGCGCTCATTATCAGTGAATAGAACGAATTACAATAGATTTAGTTACAAAAGCGATGTCAACATAGAAATCACGGTTCAGATCGTGGTCTGTCATATTTTCGCCTACACCGTTGACTCATATAGCGCGATTCTCAAAACGATCAAATGCTAAGCGCCCAAGATTTTAACTTCACTAATAAATCAATTCCTTAAAGGCAGAAATGGTACCCAAAGTAATATTAGTAACTAGTGCGCACATTCCGATAATAACAGTGTACCCTTCGCAAGAGGGCCGAACGCTAAGCACCCATGATCAGCGAATAGAACCAATCCCAGTAGCTTTTGCGAAATATTAAACTATTTCTGGCTCTTAATTCAGGTTCGCTTATTCATCTCTATTAGCAGCGTATAGAATCCTTTGTAGCAAGGAAGTTTGAGGATACTTTACGTGTTGCTGGTGATGTTCATAACCCAGGAACCATAAAACGCTTGCAATATGTGCGCAAGTGCCAAGAGATCTGGCCCCTGACTTACATGTGCAGTAATAACCGACAAGAGTTTCGTTATTGTCTGGTCCTATGTCATCGATCTCATTGAACGCTATCCACAGATTGAACGCTATCCACAGATCTGAACCGTGAATTCTATTTTGACATAGCTTTTGTAACTAAATCTGTTGTAATTCGTGTTATTCACTGATAATGAGCGCTTAGAGTTCGGCACTCTTGAGAATAGTACAATGTAATTATCGGAATGTACGGACTAGTTACTAATGTTACTTTGGGTACCATTTTTTTTGGATTTTTTCACTAATATTTCATCTGGCACTTATAACCTTAAAAATTACAAAGTTTCAGCTAAATCCACCGAGAGCCATTTTCCCATACATTTAGTGCGGGATCCTTTGTTTCTGATTTTAGGTTTACTTAATTTCAAAAGTAAGATAAAAATAAAACTGAGCCATACTCAAACTTTCATCTCGCAAGTGTGTTAAATAATTTCATCATAGTTTCAGGATTATTGAACTTACTACATACTCGGAGTAAAAATCTTAGAAATTTGTTAGCATGTACCATATTTTATCTATATGTATTTAAAATGCAAGGAGCGAATCAAAGCTGAAGCCTAGATCGATTATGGAAAATTCTTTTTAAAATTTCATGCCATTTATAACATAGGTAAAGTCAAAAGATATTGGAGCCCGAGTCGAAATTGAGGCCCTACTTTGAAGTTTCAGCTCCTTATTAGAACCTGCTTTGACGCTATTTAAACTTATAGCCCCTGCTTTAAACTTTTAACTCCTAGAGAACGAAACATTAGAGCCTACTTTGAGGCTGTAACACCTCGCTGAAGCTACTTTGAATCTTTAGAACCTACATTTATATAACTCAAGACCCTACTTTGGCGCTGTTTAACCTCCCCTTTAATAAGGACCCTTCATTGAATCTTTTGAGCCTACAATGTTTGAACTTCATGAAAATGAAGTAAAAAATATGTTTTACTTAAGTTACTTGAACACATGGGTCATCTTAATGACTGAATGCAAACTTAATAAACAACAATTTTTAATTAAGATTTAACCTAAGTGTCATTAATTATTTAAATAGAAATCAAAATTTTTTTGCAATGCTTAATCACAGCAAAATATTTTCTCTTAACTGAAACTGCTGAAAATTTGCATGGGATTGATATTGATCATGGAAAATTACTAAATATTGTCGTTTAATAAGTAATTATAAACATTTTTATCGTTAATTATTGAAAGTTTATGTACTAAACAGTCATTTCGGTGCTTGAGAAACACAACACATTACAAGAATAAAATATTTTCTATCGCTAGCAACAAATATTATGTATGAAATTTGAAAAATATATTGTAATATTTATTTAATAATTATAATTAAATTACCAGATTGTCATTAAATTTTTATTACAATATTACGGTTAATTTATTGCAACATGATATAATGGAGAAAATAATTTTTTCCAAGGAACAGTACCACTTTTCTAATGGTTTGATTATTTTTGTTACTAAACAATAATAATTGATAGTTTCTGAAACATTTTTTAAAAGGTATATTACTATTTACGTGTCTACCACTTGATTTCGGAGGAAACAGCATTTCTTTTTGTTAAAAAATGTTAACTGTTTTAATTTTGTTATCATATTTATTGGAGAATACGAACAGCCAAATGTATGAAAAATAATTGACTTCTCATCTCGAATTTTGAGACGACGAGACAATTGGGTATAAAATAAGTACTGTTATTGTTAATACAAACTTATTTCCTGGTGAATATTAGATTGAATCTTGAACTCAATATTTGTATTTTTCAGTACGATTGGATTAATTATGATGCTGAACGACTTTTTTTTAAATCTTTGCTTAAGGGCATGTGATACTTCGTCGTGTGGTCAATCGTGTACATTTTCCCCGGCTATTTTCCACAAAAATGAAAATTTTTAGAAACTGAATTCGTAGATGCTATAAAATATCATACCGGACGTCCCCGGACTCTTCTTTGAGGGATAATAACAAAAAAATGTATTGTGCTAAATAAAAATTGTATGTACGTATGTGCATTATTTTTAAGTTACGTCGTTTTTCATCTCTGCCTTTCCGATAATTTGGTAATTACACAGCCACACAAAAAAAATAAGTGTGCGGATCTGGTAATAAGACACATGTATTCTTATGGATTTTGGGGCGCTGAATTCAAATTCGGTATCAAAAATCACCCATCACGTCAAGGTTGAGCCATAACCTCCAAAAATGACGAAAAATCATGCACTGAGGCAAATGAGTGTCAAAATAATGCCAGTGATGCAAATTTTCACTTCAAAAACATGTCGACAACTGTGAAGGATCAACCCTTATCTGATATCAACTTATTTAACATAACTTTACTCAACAGAACCTGACCTCACCTAACCTGAATTAACAGAAATTTATTGAAATACACGTAAAGCTCTGGAAGCATATTTTCCCAGTAGCAAATGTGTGCTACATCGAATGGGTCAACTGGAACCTAAACTAGAAATAAATCTAACCTAGCCTAACCCAACATAACCTCACGAAACACAATTAAACTGATTGTGTTGTCCCGTTGTGTTTGCTGTACCGTTTGAACCAGCTTGGGCTTAACCTGCAAAGAGGTCAAACCTATCCTAATCTAAAAAACCTGACCTAACCTAACCTAACCTAACTTAACTTCACGTAACACAATTAAACTCATTGTGTTGTCCCGTTGTGTTTGCGGTACCATTTCATTCAGCCTTGGCTTAACCTACATAGAGGATTAACCTATCCTAACCTAACAAAACCTGACCTAACCTTACCTAGCCGAATGAAATTCAACCACACGTGTAGCTATGTAAGCGTACGGTTCTCAGTCTCAAATGTGTGCAATATTTAATAGGTATTTAATGGTATTTAATGTAGAACTATAACTTAAACATGCAAATGAATAAGAGTTTTATTCAAATTTTTTTTCACTCTGCTTTTCTTAAACTTAAGGGATATATTTATACTACCTTTCGTGTTTACATTTTATCTTGCTTTTTATCGTAATTAAATCGATTTATAGACCTACTTCAGTCTATTTTCTGCCTGCTATAACGTGTCCTTTTTTTCTTCATTTGTAGGTTAAGATCGAGTTAACCTATTAAATATAGCACACATTTAAGACTGAGAACCGTACGCTTACATAGCTACACGTGTGGTTGAATTTCATTCGGCTAGGTTAGGTTAGGTCAGGTTTTGTTAGGTTAGGATAGATTAAACCTCTATGTAGGTTAAGCCGAAGCTGAATGAAACGGTACCGCAAACACAACGGGACAACACAATGAGTTTAATTGTGTTACGTAAAGTTAAGTTAGGTTAGGTTAGGTCAGCTTTTTTTAGGTTAGGATAGGTTTGACCTCTTTGCAGGTTAAGTCCAAGCTGATTCAAACGGTACCGCAAAGACAACGGGGCAACACAATCAGTTTAATTGCGTTTCGTGAGGTTAGGTTAGGTTAGGTTAGGCTAGGTTAGATTTATTTCTAGGTTAGGCTCGAGTTGCCCCATTCGATGTAGCACACATTTGCTACTGGGAAAATATGCTTCCAGAGCTTTACGTGTTCCGTCAGGTTCTGTTGGGTAAAGTTATGTTAAATAAGTTGATATCAGGCAAGGGTTGATTCTTCACAGTTGTCGACATGTTTTTGAACTGAAAATTTGCATCACTGGCATTATTTTGACATCTATTGGCCTCAGTGCATGATTTTTCGTCATTTTTGGAGGTTATGGCTCAACCATGACGTGATGGATGATTTTTGAATCCGAGTTTGAATTCAGCGCCCCAAAATCCATTGGAATACGTGTGTCTTGTTACAAGATCGGCACACTTATTTTTTTTGTGTGGCTCTGTTATTTATGAAATAAACTTTTATGATTGACTGCAAACAAGGTTAGTTCCGGGAGATAAGGTTACTATGTTTATTTGTAAGTCCATAGTTTTCGGCCAATAATATTTTGTAGTTTGGAAGTAAAACTCTCGGGAGAATTATAACACACACAACCTCAAAATATACACACACGTTGTTATAGCAATATCAATTTTTGTTTGAAAAAAAGAACAGAAAAAAAGTGTGCGGGGACGTTCTTTAGTATGTTCGCTATCATTTCCCAGATTTTGAAAATAAAATCTTTCTTATCCTAGAAAAAAAGCCGGGGAATCTAAAACTGAAAAAAATCGATACTAATTCCTAAGCGCAATGCAAATTAATCACATTTTGCTAAATTTAAACTTTTTTGTATTAACCTACAACAAAAGTCAGTGGGACATCCGTTAGCATGTTTGTAATCATTTTCCAAATTTTTAAGAAAAAATATTTATTATTTAAAAAAAAAAGCATGCGGAACCTAAAACTGGTAAAATAGACAATTTTCTAAGTATCACATGTCCTTAATAAAGAGATAAAATGATATTTTTATTTAAATCAGCAAGTTTGACATTGTATTCATTTAAGTAATAGTAATACAGAATCCAATTCCAATATGTAACCTAAAGTTCTTTTAAAGCGTATAGCGTAGAAAACTTCTAAAAACAGAACCAATGTTCTGTTCCGTCAGCTGAATCGGTTAGGGCGTTAGGCGTTTGGTAAATACTCAGTGCGTGCTTGCGATCTCGGGTTCATTTCTTAGCACTTGCAAATTTTTCAGTGCACTATGCTTTAGGGTCATAATCAAACAATTCTATTAATAATATGTCTAAAAATAATTGGGAATATCCTTGATATTTATATCACAGGTATTATTTTATTGTTTCTGATAAATAACAAAACTTACATTTATTCATCCATATTGGTGTGAGCTTATAGAGAATCTGCTTAGCAGTAGTTTCAACTTTAAAAGAAGATCTAATTTATCTTAAATATAGACCCTACTTTGACGCTAAACATGGAAAAACGGCCTATTTCGGACACTTTTAGCGTCCAAGTAGGGTCTAAATTACATTGAAATCGCTGCTTATTCAGACCCTACTTTACAGCTTCCAGCCCCTACTAAGGTAGGAGTTATAGCTTCAAATTAGGGCCTAAATTTCGACTCGGGAGTATTACGGTTTCTAAGAAAAAACATAATTTTGCATTGAGAAGTGTTAAACTCTATGTTATTGACAGTATACCTATCCGAAAATCTGTCGAGATTTTCTTGTAGATTTTCACATGAGTTTAGACCAAGTATAGGAAATGATATCTTAACATAATCAACATAGAAATAACGGGAACAGTTTGAGATCATATACAAATAATGAATAGACGCAATAAAAAATTCTAGTGTAAATACTTGCTACTCTTCCAATACTTGCATAAATATTTGTTTTTCATAAACACTTGGTAATAAACAAACACATCTGTTAATATGTTTCTGTTAATTAAAGAAGCAAATAATGTAGTCTAATAGTAGTTTAGAATAAATTACAAATAATTTAAAAATAACCAATTTTAATTATTAAAATTTAAAACAATTTACTGAAGCACTACCATGAAAGTAGAATAAAAGTGAACGAAGTTGGGTTCTGAATTTTGGGATCGCCGCAATTAACTTTCAAATAAATGCATTCTCCAAACTTGTATATTGAATTATTTACAAAAGAAATTTAATTGAATGAAGTGTACCTGTAATTTATTCACAATAGGCCAGAATTTAAAAGCATAAGCAGAATCATCGCCAGCACCAAAAACACGTAAGTTGGCCCAAAAACGTTTCTTGGATAAGGGAAATGTACATTGTGTTGGAGAGACAATGTTTTTAAAATACTTAAAAAACGTTTGAAAGGTTAACAATTCTAAAAAAATCATGTTACCGTGAAAAACAAATTCAAATCGCAGTTAAAACCCAAAAAGATGCGGATAAAATTTATATACGCGCTTTTAGATCGACCTTTTAGATCCTGGCAAGAACCGGATAAGATGCGGATAAAATTTAGAAGCGCCCCGTACATGTCCCGGATAGACACGGACACGAAATTGTATGCAGATTATATCCCGACTAGAACTGGATAAAACCCAGATAGAATTTTCAATAGACCCTTACAAGTCTCGTATAGACCGGGATACGCAATTTTATGCGGATTAGATCGCGGATAGAACCGGATAGTATTTTCAATAGCCTCGTACAGGTCTCGGATACAAAGTTTTATGCCGAAAATATCCCGATTAGGACCGGATAAGACCCGGATAGTTTCGAAGCGCCCCGTACAAAAACCGGATAGAGCCGGGCACGAAATTGTATGCTGATTATATCCCGAATAGAACCGGATAAGACCCAGATAGAATTCCAATCGCCCCGTAAAGGTCCCTTGTACCAAATTTTATGCCAAAAATATCCCGATTAGAACCGGATAGGACCCGGATATAATTTTTCAAACGCCCCGTACAGGTCCCGGATAGGCCCGGACACCAAATTGCATGCCGATTATATCCCAGCTAGAACCGGATAAGACCCGGATATAATTTTTCAAGCGCCCCGTACAGGTTCCGGATAGGCCGGGACACAAAATTGTATGCCGCAAATATCCCGAATAGGACTGGATAAGACCCGAATAGAATTTCCAAGCTCCCCGTCTTGTTCCCAGATAGACCCGGTTACGAATTTCCATGCCGAATATATCCCGGATAGGTACATATAAGACCCGGATAAATATATTTTCCAACGTCCCATGAAAGTCCTGGATAGACCCGGATACAACCCGGGAAGAAAAGCCGTAGCTTAGTCCGGATATATCCGGGATTCTATCCGGCATGTTAAGCAGGGAACTTAATTAAACAGGAGTATAATTTACTTCTATAACTTAGGAAGAGTTTATAGGTACTGAAAATCCTACCCTGGGGGTTTTCAAGGTCGCTTATTACGAATCCTAGGTCATCTTTGCATTTTAGTACTTTCAGGGGGTGCTAGCGTGGAGAAAATGGAGCAAATTTATCAAAGTTTCTGAAAATCGCTTCTTTAAATACTACTTTGAAAGTTTTCAAGAACGCTGATCCGGAATCCGAGTTCAGGGGTAACCATACACCTACATTGGGTATAATTGTAAATCCAACCTCAGATTCGTAATTAGCGATCCCGAAAACCCCCGGGATAGTTTTTTTAGAGAACAAATCTGTATAAACTAAAACTGCAAAGGGTTATATATTATTATTACACCATTAAGCCATTTCCCTTTCAGGGAAGGCGTGACTCACTTGGTTGGGGAAAGGAGTAGTGTGTGGAAGGGATAGAGAGTTTTCATATTGATCCAGAATTCTCGTATTATTTATGTAAATAACACGTTAGTTCCGCAACACTGCTCCGACCCAGGTTGCTGATCAATCTCTCTAGCAATCACCCCAAGCGAAGATCCTCACGAAGTCGTTATGTAAGGTTCCCCACTTGGGTCCATTAGTGGCCAAGGTCTTTTGTTACAGGCGTCATTGACTCTACTGACACTCTTTTTATGAACTATTTGCCGCCATACTTTTCTGTCCTGGCATACTTCTCGAGCTTATTTTATGTCCATGCATTTTTTCATGCAGACTCTCGTATTTCTGTGACTTCTTATGTCCCTTCTAACAAGGGTTTCATTCACACATTCTAACCATTCTTTCCGCGATCTACCTCTGGGCACGCTGCCATTTACTTTACCTTGATACACTTGTTTCGTTAGTCGTTCATTTGGCATTCTCTCAACATGTCCGAACCATCTTAACCGATTTCTTTCCCATGTTTCTACGCATATTATGCCCATGAATCTCATGTCAATTGCGTTAATTTTACTCATATCTTTTTCTTCATAAGTCCAAGTCTCGCTACCGTATAGTACAGTCGGTACAAATATAGAATTATGTATTGCCATTTTAGCTTTATTTGATATATTTTTAGTTCTGATAATAGGACCTACTCTACTAAGAACCTGCTTACCTTCGTTTATGCGTGTATCTAATTCCTCATCTGTCTTCTCGTCTCTAGTATGCTCTTCATGTTTGCATCTAGTTTATTCAAAATTCTTTGTAAGTCTTCGATAGACTCTGCCGTAACAACCTTATCATCTGCGAACACTAACCCACGTACCCTTACTGTTTCTAGATCCACACCCTCTTCGTCGAAGAGAGCCATTCTTAAACACTTGTCCCTAAATAATATAAATAACCATGAAGATATAACGCATCCTTGTCTAACTCCTTGAATAATATCGAAAAAGTAACTCAATTTCCCATTCACTCTTACACTCGCTTTGCTACCTGTATATACTGTTTTTATAGCTTGTAGGAGCCATCCATTGACTCCATACTCTTTCAGGACTTCCCAAAGTTTAATTTTATCTACCTTGTCAAAAGCTTTTTCTAGGTCAACAAATGCACAGAAAACTTTTTTCCCTACTGTGAAAGTTTTTTCTGTTATTTGCCTGAAGCTAAATATTTGATCCGTATATGACCCTTCTGGCATAAACCCACTTTGTACTTCCCAAATCTTTGCTTCTCTTATTTTCATTACCCTACGAATAAGTATTTTTGAATATATTTTGCTTGCGGTAATTAATAAGCTAATCCCTCTGTAACTATTGCAGTCGCTTTTTTCTCCCTTTCTCTTGTATATTGGTTTGATGATCGCTGTTTTCCAATCATATGGGACGTCTCCCATCTCGAAACATGAATTTATCAATTCGCACAGTCTATGCGGTATGCACTCGCCACCCTCTTCAAGCATTTCACCGTTAATACCGTCTACCCCGGCAGCCTTGCCGTTTTTCAAGTTCTTAATTATATCCCTAACCTCAGTGACACAGACTTTCTCAATTGAGTTTTCTATCGCATCGTGTGCAACATCGCAGTTTTGGCGTCCTATTTCTTCATCTCCGAATGGTCTCCTAAAATAGTCTCCGGAAGCCTCTAGTATTCCGTCTGCATCATACTCGTATACCATTTCCCGCCTACTATTTCTCATGTGGACAAATTCTGTACTTTTGTTTCCTTTAATTTTTTTATAAAGTAGTTTCTTGCTTCGTTCAAAGTCTTTTTGTATTTTGATCTCTTATTCTGCTCTAATTGTATCTTTACGTTCCTTAAATAATCGTTTGGGTATCCTGTTTTCGTGTCTTTAATCATTTCTATGCCTATTTCTTTCCTCATTGCTAAGACCAGCGATGTTCAAAGTTCTCTTTACGCTTCTCTCTTTGCTTTTTGGGTATCCTGAATTTCATCATTCCACCACGCATCACCAGACGTTCTTTCTACAACTGCGGTACCACACACTTCGATCGTACATCTAACAAGGATATCCCGTAACACTGTCCAGGTGCCCTCTATATCTCTGTTTTTTATACCGTCCTCCCATGTTGCCCTATCTATGCTTTCGATTATCTTATTTTGGAAATCTGTTCGCAAATCCGGTTTGTGTAAGCTCTCAATTTTTATTCGCGTTTGTTTTGCTTTCTTGGTTCTCTTTTTTCTCCATCCCCGACCTAAGTTAATTTTTGAGATCAGAAGGTTATAGTTTGTTCTTGGATTCCCAAAATTACCTAGTACTCTATCTGTATCCTGATTTTGGATGCCCACCCATCCGTTCATGTTTCCTAGTAGAGTTATTCTTTCCCCATATTCGCAAATATATATTGTGTCATTTATGTAGTGTCCCAGAAGGCGTCTTTTACTTTTCTAGGATCACTATCAACTGGCGCGTAGCATGGTATGATAAATAGTCTTCTGATTTCTACTTTCATTCTAGCCCATAGCAGTGTGCGAGATACGAAACCATGGTCTCCGAGATGCCGCTACTCCTGACCATATTTCAAATCCGCCTTTCAACACGCCGTTTTTTATGTCTTTGGTTTCGCATCCCTTTTTCTTTGTTTTAGGCACACATGAAATATTTAGTTTCCTCACGTCCATAGTTTCACGCAATTCTTTTACCTTGAGATCATTTACTCCCCTTGCATTCCAGACACCCAGTCTCCATTCGTCGCCTGAAACATGACCCTTACAAATTTCCGTGTGCATGCCTTTTGTCATTAAAAGTTCCAGTCCTTTCCGACGCTATTTTGTAGTTTGTATTATTCATTGTTTAGATTATACGCCCAACTATCACCTTTATGCAATAAGTTTATTTTCTGAATCGAAATCATGTCAAAGTTAAGTATCAAATCGTCATATGGTGGATATTGTAATTATAACGTCAGTCCCATTAAAAACTTCAGTTAATAAGGAAGGATTGGGCGAGTGGGGAGGTAGAACTGGAACCAAAAGAGTCATCTTAGGTTTGGATTTTTTGTTTTCATGCTAAAAAGGTCACCAGCCTTCAGCAGCATTGTAATATATGGGTCTTAGTATTCGGCCGAACGTGAGAGTCGATTTACAACTACGTCATATCCGACAGCCGTTACAATCATCTTCTTTAAAGTCCTTTCGTTCAATAGAAATTTAAAGTGAAGATACATACATTTATTCATACATGGAAATCGCTGAATGCACTATCCTGGGGGTTTTTAGGTTCACTGATCACGGATCTAAAGTCAGATTGGCAGTAAGGCCCCGCTGTAGGGTCGTAAATTGGCCTAATCTTTCGATGTCTCTGGAAATGTTCAAAGCACTATCCCAAAGGTAGCAAGTAGCCTGAATTGGATCTGCACTTAAAATCAACTGAGAATTTAAAAATTGCCGAAGTTTTGAGCAAACTCAACTCAAAATAAACAAAATAAAGCTCAACTCCTAACTTTTATCAATAAATGAAATAAGTGGTGATGAGCAATAAATGAATAAAGTAGGTAAGTGATGCATAAAGAAAGATGCACATCCATTTAAGAAGTGCCCGCAATCGAACGTACGGTAGGTATCTTGCGTTCAAAAGGAGCAAGGAGAGAGAGAGAGTTGAGTGGAACTAAGTGGATTTGAGTGGTCTCATCGGAAAGAAGAACGAGTGAACGGAAGTATCGTTGCGGAAGAAAGAGGGATGGTATAAAAGCAATTGATGAGGAGCACTCTTCGTACAGTGCCGTTAAGTACCACACGCTGAATGTTCTAGCGACGAGGAAGAAATGTTGTCCACGCGATTTGTGAAAATCACCTTAACGTTTCTTGAATTAAGAGCATTCTCGGCAAAAGTTCTACCGCGTCTTCTGGAATCTTCTGCCAGCAGCCTCTTAAGCGAGCTTTTTAACTCATTTCCCTCACCGCACTACCGATGAATTTAATTTATAAGAATGTATTCACTTCAAGAAGATAAACCACTTGGATTCAACTTGATGATACATTTAGTTTTACATAAGAACGAAATAGCAATGCAAGATGAATAAACAACTTCTTAAATGGAAATTGAAAGATACTTATCTCTAGATTCTCCGTCCATATTCATAGATATAGTGAGAAATATGAACCAAAAACATTTTTAAACTAGTAACACAGCGTTTACCTATTACGTAATATTAATAGGAGGGGGGTTCATATTTCTTCACGTCTGTTATGTGTGTGTGTATGGGAGGGGGGAGGGGGGGGTATTTTCACCCCCGATTACGCACAAAATAAAAAATTTATGAATTTTTTGAGCCATTAATTTTTTATATCAAAAACTTATTTCGATTGTTTCGCAATGAAATTCTAAGAGGAAACTGAAAAAAATTACAAGATCATAAGAATAATTTTCTCAAAAATTTAAAAGGAATGTACAAGATTTTAAAGCAAAACTTTTCAATTTCGCCAAGTTACATAATTTTAGAAAATCTTGGTAAGTTTAAGAGATATTCAGAAGTTTTTAAGTGATTTAAAGATAATTAATATTGTATATCAAATGATTTCTTAAAATTTCGGAAAAGAATGTAGAAGATGTTGAAGGAAAATGTTTCAATTTGGTAAGATAAAAAAATCCAGTATATTCCAGAAATATTTAGCAGAATTGAAGAGATTCGAATAGAATTTTAAACTTCACAGATTTTTAAATATTTCAAATATTAAGTTTAGAAGCTTTAAAAGAATTTTCCTAAAATTCTTGTGAAAATTTAGAAGAGTATAAATCTCTTTTTTTTACATTTTGAATGATTTTTTAAAACTTAAAAAAAAATCGAGTCAGTTACAAATAATTTAAGAAATATAAGAAGTTTTAAATAGATAAGAAATATTTTAAAATTTTGAAAAATTTCCGAAAATGTATCAAATGTTTTTCGATTTTTACCAAACTTTATTTTTAACTTTATTCTTTGAATGTTTATAGTCGCATCAACTGCCAGGGTCACTAGCAACAGTACTGTAGGGTTAATTATAAACTGTGTGGTATCTACAGGATAGTAGACCAAGGGACAGAAGCGAAGCTTTTAGAAAGCACGTCCAGTCTCTCTTCTTGCTTTGGGAATCGAACCCGCGCCACCGTGACTGCCAAGGCTGCAGTGTTGAAACATAGGACAATCACTATACCATGTGAGCCACGATGACTCTCTATCTACCAAATTCTTGAATCTCCTGAACTTATTTTAAAACGAGTAAAGTTTACCCTAATATTTTGTAAAATCCTATAAAGTTAAATAAAAAAATTCATTAAAATCTTCTAGATTCTATTTTTACACAACAGAAATATTGCAAACTATTTTTTAATTTTCTCAAAAATCTTATAAAAATTCAAAAACAAACTGATAATATTTATTTTCTTGTTCTTAATTTTCATAATTTAATTTCAGCTCGAATTAATGTCTTTAAAAACTTTGAACAAATAAATAGCTATAAAAAATGTGTATATCGTATTATTATTATTATAATTTTGTCTTCTTGATGGTATTGAGAAATTTTTTACATTTGTTTATATCAATTAGTACTTACATTAACTAACTTCAATATTTGATTGACTAACAAAAAATTAACAAAAACATTAAATGTTCCATCAAAATATTGTTTTATTATTTCTAGGCAACAATGCATCTTAAGAAACCTTGTGTACATTCTCATCCTGATGAGAAGGTATTGGTTTGATGTGAAAAATAACTTTCGCGAATTCCATCAAATGTCGACGTTTTGAGGAACCCTGAGCCAGAAAAAAATAGTTTTTACTTCGGTGCCTGCCTGTCGTCGTTGTCTTTATAGTCTGTAAGGTAGTAACATTTAGAGGAATTATTTTATTTGACTGTCGATTGTCACACTTTATAAGGATGTGAAAGAAAGGACGGTTTCTTCAGTCAGCTATTTTGGATGAAAATTCAAAAAACTAGAGCATTTTCAAAATGGTTGAGACCATTTCTTTAAATTAAAAAACGTTATGTACGGTTATTTTTATTGCTGAGAAACTCGAACTATTTGTCCTTATAACTTTTTTCTACAATAAGAGAATTGTCAAAGTTATAGCATTTTTCAATGCACTTTGCACTCAAACTATGTAAGATACGAAAAAAGATGAATAGACAACAATTATGCGCCAAAAAAACATCTGCAAATTTGTCATAAACTGCTATTTGATAGAACACGTAGTTTATGTCTTATTCATAAAAAAAACATTAAAATCGAAAAATTAAATTTTGGAAAAAAGATTCAAACTATGTACAATAACATTTTATTTAACAACATTTCTCAACTAAATCATATCTATTAATTTGCTTTAAACCACTTAACGCTAGGATGCGTATCTTTGGTTTATACAAGGAAAAAATTCATCCGTAAAAAGGTCACAAACTTGTAGCTAGGTCTCGGATACGGGATAAAAATTCAAACATTAAATCCTTATTTCTATAAAAAATGTATGCAAAAATTTGGAACTTTCTTATGGACAGTTCGAATTTTCTACGAACAGTTACAAAACATTATAGATTAAAATATAAAAAGGGAAAATTTTTATTCAGGCGATTTAATTTATATTTATTTATATATTCGTACAGCTCTAAGGATTTGAACCCTCTGAACTGCTGACTTGACAGTTTCTAAACATAAACCATGAGTGCGTAAACACGCGTAGCCATGGAGGCTGAACAATGTAGGTATAAGAAAAATTCTAGCCAGTTATCCGACGAACTCAAAGCACACATTCGCGTGCACATATGTACCGAGCGTGTGGGTCAGAGTGTGTGCGGGCCACGTAAAGACGAACCTACGTCCTAGTTCCCAGATTTTTCGGGCAAGCTTGCGAGTGCTATGTGAAATTTTACCCAATCACTCATAATATTTTTGTAATTACTTACGGAAGAAAAGTGATGAACGGTTTTAGACTTGTCATATCGCAATATCTGAATAGGCATTGCCAGACCAAAAAATAAAAATGAATTTAATAAACTTTTAATATAATAGTATTTGACATAATCTAGAAAAGTCCACATTGTAAAAAAGTCAAAATCGAAGCACGAGATACGTGATGATAATGCGTTAGTTAATGCCCAAGAAGCTTTAGCAAAAGATAATTAACAATCATCAAATTAAAGTTGATGATGCTTTGACCTTTAATTTTAAAAGGTCGTTGCACAAATATAGAAGAAAAACAAACACCGAGAGCGTAGTGTGAGTTAAATGCATAATTGAGAGCAAAGCGCGAGATAAGTATATTATCGTTCTATAACAATAAATTTTACGTAACTATAGAGAGGGGCGTACAAAGGATATGTTACGGTCTGTTATCTGGGGTAGGTGGGATTAAAAAAGTCAAAAATAATGTTACGTAAAATGTGAACGCTCCCTAAAGGCTTTTGATTGAGACATAAATTTCTAAATTCAATCTTTATTGCGTAAATCTCGCGTAATGCTTTATCAGCTATATAGTAAAATTCAGTTCAAACTCTGTTCACGGCATTCGTTTATAGGTAGAAGACACTTCCATGCCTTGGAAAGTCGATTTCCAGCTACAAGAAGGAAAACGAGTGCATCGTCCAAAGTCATGTGTGTGACATTTCTATTACTTATTCTGACGATGCGTTGGAGATTCTTCTGACTTCCATTGCAGTTTCTGTAGTCCCTTTACCCAATCAACGGATATCATTCTTTATTTTTGTGATCTTAATAGAGGAGTCTTAGACGTTATAAATGCAGACAACTTGTTCATTAGATATATATAAAAAATGATAGTATGCACTTTTCCTTTGTCGCCCATAATTACCGGGATATATACCTTGGGAATAGGCATGAGTTGTACCGCGCGGATCTCACGCTCCTACTGTAGCCCATATATCCAAATGAAAAGGTTTGTCGATGAAATAAATTGAACTTAACTTGTAAAACATAAAATTCTTTATAATTTTAGTACTATCCACTTTTATCCTGAAATGACCCTATTTAGAGATATGAGCTACGAAAGGAGCGTAAGGTTCACGCGGCACAACTGACCGCCTACGCCCAGGGAGGATATCTCAGAAAATATGATTGACAAAGGAAAAGTGAATACAATGAATTTTTATGTATATTTTATTTACAAGTTGTCTGAAAAAAGTCATTTTTTACCGATGCACCCTTTTCAAACAAAATCGTCAAAACCCATTTCTTTGTGTCGTTTTCTACGATTTAGGGGTGTTTTCACACTTTATACCGAGTCAACATTATTTTTACATTCTCAACAGAGAAGGTATTAAATTTTTGTAAAATTTGACCCTCCCCCCTCCCAGGTTTTGTCAAATTTCCACGTTTTGAGACCCCATGAATCCGAAAAACAGGTTTTTACGATTGTGTCTGCATGCCGATATATATGTATGTCTGTATGTGTGTCTGTCTGCCTATGAGCACAATGACCTTTGAAAAAATTGGTCTATCAGATTGATCTTTGTAACAATATTTTAGGTTCTTAAACTAAAGGTCGAGTTCGTTAAACAGCCTTTTTGGATACAAATTCAAAAAGTGAGCGAATTTTGAATATTTTTGAGACCACTTTTTCAAGATTCAAAAATTGTCTTTACGGATATTCGTATTATCCAAAAAGTCGAAAATTTATCCTAATGGCTTTTTTCATCGTATGAAAAAAGTAACGAACAAAAAATATTTTATTTTTGAATGTCCTACAAGATTATCTTTACAACTTTTTAAATTTTGTTAAAAAAATCTAAAATTTAAATTTTGACAGCATAACAAATAATGCAAAATGCAAAATTACATTTTTTCATTCAACAATTTCACAGTATTTCAAAGATTCTCAAATATATGAATGCATTTCTAATATATATATAATTAAAAATTTGTCATAAGGACAACCGCAGGATTTCGCCGGGAGCGGGTGCTAATCTGAAAAATTGCACCCACTTCCAGCGAAATCGTGGTAAAATTTCAGCCACAACCACGTCTCACAACCGTGAGATAGGTGGTTACAGTCTGTAAAGGAATCAATACGACGATCCAGCAAAAGCCTCGTGCACTCTAAGAACACGGAACGATCCATGGACAACCGCCTTCTGCATTTTTCCCGCAGGTGTTCTAGCATATTGTTGACACGCAGGGATGCTTTTTAGGCCATTAGCACGTGAAAGCTTGGCACCTCCAAGAGCGCCGATGATAAGAACGATCAGTTTAACATAATATTCCGGGTACAATCGTTGCAACTCCCTTATAAGGTCTCGATACCACTCTTTCTTTTCATTCTCCTTGGTTATGATGTTTTTGTCAGCTGGTGCCGAAAATTCGATAACGAGCATGGTTCGCTTCTCGAATTCAGGAAGAACCATGTCAGGCCTCGAGTGAGAAACAGAAACAATTGTCGAGAATATAAAGTTCCAGTATATGCGGCACTTCCCATTCTCGACAATTAAATCAATTTCCCTAGGAGCATTTAGAGGAGCGATATTAAGGTGAATGCCGTAGGAGTGACAGAGATGGTAATAAAGCACTTTTAGTGCCGCATTGTGCCTTTGAATGTAGGTCGTTCCCGCGTGAGTTGGACAACTAGATAGTATGTGAGCTAAATGCTCGGGGTGTGCATGGCACGCCCTGCAGCTATCATCGGGATTGTCTTGGCTCGAAATGTGGCGACGGTATGTTAAAGTGGAAATTACACCGTCTTGACATGCAAAAATGAAACCCTCTGTACCAGACTTCAATCCGTGCGATTTAAAGAAAGCAAACGTTAGCTCACAAGACATTGACTTATCCTTCACATTTCTGTGGAAAACAACGTGCATCCTCTTATCGAGGAGCTGTTCACGAAAGTTTTTCTCTTGTGCTTTATTAATCCGGGCTTTCCGGAGTGAGTACTCGAGATAGATGAGATTTGATGCATTTTGCTCACCCCTAATACTGAAGTCAAGTCCGAGTGTTTCAGCAGCCTCCTCCGCTGCTTTGTACA
>NC_046660.1:118240261-118246522 GCF_010883055.1 Belonocnema kinseyi | reverse complement strand
GCAGCTTACCCCCTGTCCCCTCTGTTCCGGCGCCACTGCTAACCAGCTATGAATAAAACTAACCCGCTCCCCTCTTCTCATTAATCGAAGTTTCGTGGCACTGTTGCTGCAACTAGAATCTCCTCCGTAGACACTTTGAGAGACTCTTTTAATGAATTCTTAGAAGATGAAGTAATTGGAAACCACAACTGCGATGTCGAACACAATGCGGTAGATTGTAAAAAATTCAATTGACAAAGTCTGGGTCACTGAGACAGTATGTGTAACGCTTAAATCTTAAAAATAACTTTAGAAATGAACAAATTCAATTGATGAAAAAACGACAGAAAGTTACAATAGAATGTTTCAAAACAGAATTTTTTTAAAAGAATGCACATTTTTACTGTTGTCGATGCTTTGACCTTTAATTTTAAAAAGTATGTGCAAAAAGACCGTGCGTGTAGCGCAAGGTAAATATATCATCGAGCGCAAAGCGCAAGAAACAACAATCGCGCGACCTACTCATTTATTATTATTTTTTGTTCAAATTTTATAATTGAAAAAAATTTTTAGTCCGCCATATTTAATTTTTGTTTACTTTAAATTTATAATGAGCAACTCCAATTTACTTATACGCAGTGTTTTTATTGATCTGGAACTTAATTTATTTAAAGTAGTCCGACTATTGGGAAAGCAAGTCAAAGTTACGTCTATTTTTTTTTCAAATTTCGAATTCAATACAAAATTTGGCCAGGATATTTATCAATAATTTAGGTATGATTTTTATGCTGATCAATATAAAAAAAATGTTCTTTAATAATAATAAAATGTAAATTTAAATGTTGATTTGACTAGATTCGAGTAAAATTCATGTTTCACGCTCAGCAGTTTTCCTAACAATATTCAACGGGATCTTATGACCCCATGTTTTTTAACACGACTTTAAACAATGATAATTCACATTTTAACCTGGAAAAGGCCCCTAGAAAAGGCGTTACATGAAAGAGGAGACATTTCTCTGCAAAAAAAAACTAAGTTGAATGATTTTTCATCTGATCGATCCAATAGCCGGACTACCTCAAGTTACTCAAGTTATTTATCGATTTTTGGTATGTAATTTGCCCAAGTGCGAAGTCACATACGGCCTAACATTGGGCCATAGTCGGCAAAAATATTTCCGAAGCTCGGCTACTGCTACAGTGACTACTGCTACAGTCTAAGAAGACGTTATTTATTTAAATGTTTTATTTATTTAAATTAATTTAAATGTAAAATACACGTACTGTTGACAGGAATATCAATATAATAATTGTGAAATAAATCATTTAAATCGATTACAATTTTTCTTTGCGTAACATTTTGTTTTTTTTCCGTTGTAGACTACTTTACAACTTTTTGTAATGACAGAAAATGTAATTTTTCATAAACATTTAAAAATTTTAATGGCAGAAGTCAGAAATTTCATTGTGATCTTCGACAATTTTTTAATCAAAAATGTTTCTATCTTTCGTGTAAGATTTGTTTCTTAGGTGATACAAGTGAGACTTGGTGTAATAAAGTGCTGATGCTGGCCCAAGCATCGGTGAAGGGTCGGCAAATATAAATAGCCAATATAGGCTGCCAGCACTGGCTCGAAATTGGGCTAATTTAAATACAACATGGTTTGCCGTGATAAAAGCGACATTTGGCCCAGTAATGTGCCGTCACTGGGCCAGACTTTGACTGATCCTCGTGAAACACGGTTCCCCGTACTAGAAGTAAGACTTGCCGCAATAAAGTGCAGATAATGGGCCAAGCATCGGTGGAGGATCGGCAAATATAAGTAGCCAGTATAGACTGCCAGCACTGGCTCAAAATTCGATCGATTTAAATAAAACATGGTTTGCCGTGGTAAAAATGACACTTGGCCCAGTAATGTGCCGTCACTGGGCCAGACTTTGACTGATCCTCGTGAAACATGGTTCCCCGCACTAAAAGTGAGGCTTAGCGCAATAAAGTGCGGATACTTGGCCAAGCATTGGTGGAGGATCCGCAAATTTAAATAGCTGATATAGGCTGCCAATACTTTTTTAACACCGGGTCGATTAAAATGTCGGCATTGGCCCAATATCGTTAGCCGACCTTTGGCTGCCAAAATTGGACCAACACATCTTTTGATACAAGTTAAAATATTCTCGTGAGATTGCAAAACGCTTCTTCGAGTTTGCTAAGCAATAATTCCATTGATTTTATTTCGAAAAAAATTCTACCCATACCTATTTTACTTACAGATCTACTAACAAGTTCCCTTTTCCATTAAAAAAAAAAGAAAATGTTTACTTTTAAGTGAAATGTAAGAGGCGTATATTGCTATCGCTATAAAGTATATTCATATCTCCTAAAGTCATAGTTATCATGCCAAGCATAATACTTCAATCTTAAAGTACCGGCTCCTTGAAGAAGACTGAACACTAAAAGTATGGTTCCAAAAGTCGATTGATTTCGCAATTGTAGCAGAACATCCATTCTGCCCTGTTGGTAATAAGAAATAAACGCTGCTCGATCTTGTTGTACTTCTAGTTCCAGAAATTCCTCACGTTGAAAACTTTTTCACTTTACACAGTCAGTCAGCCTTGAAATCGCGTCCAGGCTAACCAGAGTGGACCCCACGGATATAGAACTTTGAAGATCTAATACCACTATCCTTCGATAACTACTACCTCTATCACACTGTATACGTCCACTCTTTACAGAACGACTAAGATAATAAAAAAGGTATAGTCCACTACATAGTTTCCAACCAAGTTGTTTTAATGATTTGCTTTATAGGCCATACTTTTTAAACCAGCTGCTCTTTTAAATGGTTTTCGCATCGTCCGGAAATTGATGTTAGACGTCAGGCGATTTACTTGCAAATTCTTTTAATCATAATTTAACCTTGCGACCCACCAAATTTTATTATATTATGCAGCGTGTTTGATAAATTCAAAAAATAATCTATGAATTCATATTTGTTTTCTAATTAACTCCTATGTGGACCTTCTTCTTATGTAACCACATATATCAGAACTAATGATTTTGTAATCACATATAAAACTTTGAGCAAGCGAAAAATCTTATAACTGATGAAAGGTAAAGTTACAGTTTGGATCAGCTCAGTATCTGAATTATAAACAAAATGACTGATAAGACGAAACTGTATATCAATATCTGTAAAGCAAATAGTGTTCTATAATCATACTTGAAACATTGCTGTGTTTTCCATGTATATTTTCCCACCTTTTTATTAATATGCTAGATAAAATATCGCGATGAAATTTTGTAAAATGAAACAAAATAACTTGTTATTCTATTTTATTGTTTGTATTTAAAAATACATACCAAGTTTGCACATAACAAATAGCAGTAGGTTGATATATTTTCTTACATTTTCTGCTACCGTTCTCAGATCTTTCAGGATGGACGTAATTTTTTGTGAATATTAACCACATATCTTAACTTGAAAAAGTGTTACGTTTTTTGTCCTTCGCACTGGCTGATAATTTCTTATGAGAAGATATCTCTATATTACTCGAAATATCCTTACCATTTCAGTAAATTTAAATTCTAAGGTTTGCAGTTCTGTAAGTGAGAAAATAAGACGATACAAAAGGTGAAGGGTAAAAGAGATACTGAACGCCAGTGAAAGTAGTTGAAGAGGGCTGAGGGGGGATAAGCGCGCGGCAGTCGCGTGGCTCCCACGGGCCAGTCTCAAGGATGAGCAGTAAGCAGTTGAGGACTCTGACCGGATCTCCCACAAATGTAGTACTTTCCTCGCGTTTATGAAATACTATTTTCTTGCAGATCGAATATGTTTTTTCAAGCAACCCATATTACTATACAAGGTTTTTTTTTATTGTGCAAAAATAGGCACATTTTTATCATTTGGGCCGTTTTTAATTTATTTGGTTAAATTCTTGTTTCCCATTAAAACATTATTATTAGACACGAGAATTAATGTTAGAGATGTGCGAAATTATTGCTGGGTTTTCCAGTCGTATTGACGAGTTGACCTGCAGTCTCCGTTAAATTTAGTTTAAACTTTACATGGTACTTTATATGTTACTATCCGAGGCAATATTGTCATCCACCGTGACCGCCTTTTGAGACTTTTTGACCAACTAAATATCCCACTGATCCTTTTTGGAATGCGACACTTCATTTTCACTTGTCTTATCTTCATGCTAGGTCTAAGTGTGACTGGTCCCATAGCTTGTAGAATTAGGGGCGTGAGACGGTAAACTTAAACAGAACTACAGGCTGCTATGCCCGAACAGAGGTAACGAGGCGGTCCCATCAATAAGCGCCCGATCCTAATTGCCAAATTAGGAATGGAAGAACCGAAAAATGCCTCACGCAGACAGTTGAGGTCGAATCTAATTACTTCATCCCTGTAAAAACAAGTGGAAGTTTTCTCCACCTGATCGCCTCGGGTTCGTCTTTCTGTCTTCTTATTAACTTAAGGATGTACATTACGTACAATCAACCTCAAAAGTCGCCAATATTTAAAATTATTTCTAAAATAAATAAAAAATATCTATTATTGATTTCCGGAAATTTTAAGAGAAGCTTCGAAGTGCAATTTAGAAAAAATAATTTCACCTAAAATTTTTTATTTAACAGTAATTATTTAGAGTTTTAGTTTCTGTTTCTCTCTAGGGAAAGGTTACAATTCTTATTTAATCCTAAAGATCAAGGCCTAATTTTATTAATTGAAGGATTCTCTACAATTCTATGTGGGTGGTGTTGACTAAAATGTAAACTATGGTCGTTTATAACAATAAGAACTGTGTGATTTCTCAATTAACATTTTTGAAATAAAAATTGTAACTTTTGCCTGAAGAGAAAGGGAAAAATAAACCTTTAAATAACTACTGTTAAATAAACAATTTTTACCTAAATTATTTTTTTCTGAATTTTTCTTGGAAGTCTCCATCTATATTTACCGAAATTAATACTGTATCTCTTTTGTCGATTTTATAAATCATTTTAAAAATAGGAAACTTTTGAGACTTATTATATGTAGTGGCCCGAATAAAAATAATTCGTCTTGGCTAAGTCTTCAACCAAGACATAGCCAAGATGTTTCTGTAGGTCTCGTCCCTGGCCGCGAGCGACACTTTATTTTGGGTCTTAACTCTTAAACTGCACACTTCCAATTACATCTTCAGATATTTTTCGCTGAAAAAAAATAATGAGTGTTGTTGAAACAATACAAAATAGGAAAAAAAATATCTCGAAAGCCTCAGAGATAATTTGTCTTTTTGAAAAAAATACTGCAAGTGAAAAAACGTAGACAATCGGCGAAAAATGGTAAAGGTCGTTGAGTATCAGACACTCAGTGTGCAGCTTAAGGGTTAAGTCGACATTTTTCGTCTCCAAGCCAAACTCAAGGACACCGACAATAAAAGGCTCTAAAGAGCTTCGAGGGTCATCACTAATCCGCTTTAAATACCGAATGTTTATATTGTATATTCCCTGGTATTTCTTTTGTATGGATTAATAATATTGTTTAACTGCAATAATTATGTTCTTTGGGTGGCGAATGTAAATGTAATCCATTTTTCCCTCTCGCCAACAGTTCACTAGATATCTGTAGCAAATCACAGTTTCAATCTTTTTACGAAAAATTTTATATGCGTGTCGTTCTTGAGAGTGACAGGTACTGAATTTTGAATACAAAAATCATTGATTACCAAATTACCAGTTCTATAAGTCGTAAAATTGTAATTATTGCAGATGTCAACTTTTTGGCCCCAGTCTAGCTACCTGATTCCTGAAAATCGCAGATCCTGTCGGTGGGGTCCATAGTGCGTAGAGGTCGGAGTATAATGGGAAATAAAATTTACAAAGGAAAAATTTCGTAATTTCGACCCTGGAAAATATTAAAGCCCTAAATTAGTAATATAACTTTCTTTAGAAAAAATTCTGTTTACTTCTCAAGACAAGTCCACCTCGACTGGTCTTAAGATTTACAATAAAACTTCTCGTCTCAAGACATGTCCACCCTGACTTGTCTTTAAAACCTGTCCTAAACCTAAGTCATAAACTCAGGACTTACGTTTTTGACTACTACCAGCTGTATACATATGAAACCGGTATTTTTTCAAGAAAAAAACACATTTATTTCAAGAGAATGATAACAAATATTTTATTCAAAGTATACACATTTTGTCCACCTCTCAGGCAATTTATGGATACCTTTCCAAAAAAAGTCTTCGTTTTTTGAAGCAAACCAGTCATCGAGCCATTTTCCAACATTTT
>NC_046660.1:118202135-118240161 GCF_010883055.1 Belonocnema kinseyi | reverse complement strand
CAAGAGCGAAAAAAATCACGATGTCATATGAAACTTGAAATGTTTGGTATTGGATATTGTTGACAGATGACAATACGCCAATTAACACAAATGGTAAGTTCCAACAGTGCCTACAAGTGTGCCTACTGGCCGCTAGATGGCAATACCGGTTTCATATGTATACACCTGGTAAGCCTCGCGCATGACCTCCAGCGAGACATATCCGTCTTGGAGACGAACTCAAGACGAGCCAACTCAAATTCAAGACGAAATATTTTTACTCGGGATACATCCTTACTAATTAAAGAGCTTAGGTGTTTCGTAATTGGTCGAGGAACTATGTTCCCAAATAAGAAAAACGCAATGCTAATGATAAAAAGTTTTTCAAAAACAGAGTCCCTATCAAAAGTGTCAACTTTAGTTATAAACTTCGGATATACAACAAAACATAAGAAATGTTCTTCATATTTTCTTAATCTTCGCAAATTAAAATGTTTTTTTTACTAAAAATCAAAGAAATCCGGTTTCTACATTTGTTTGCTAGTAGAAATTAAGCATACATATTCTGGTAAGTCTAAGGGTGATGTGTCATTGTGAACAAGTTTTGCTTATTGTGAGTACAAAATGTCCGATCAAAAATCGACTTTTTAAAATTAATTCAAAGTATTTATGCAATTATTCCGGAAAATATTTCAGCTATATTCGCTATGTTCGATAAGACTCACAGATTTTGATTTGATAAATAAAAAAAACTGATTTAGAAATTGCACATTTTTATACATCAATTTTAATCCCTTAATAATTAATTTTGACTGCTATATTTCTTAGTCCAAAAATGTTTGTGTTGATCCAATTTCACGCCGATTTGAAATCACCCTATTAAGACTATAAAAGTGAGACATTATTTGTGGTCATCTGCATGAGAAGGTCCCTTATGGCCTGCATGGAGGAACTTCGAAAAATCGTTTTTCGAAAAAACGCAATCTAAATTTGGCTAGTCTAAGAAGAATTTTTCTCCAAACATGAAATATACCTACTTCCGGTTGCTTTCGAGACATGAATAGAGTCCCAATAGATTCAGTATGGGTCCCATCATCATCATCCCTTACTTAAACCCGAAAGAATAATTTTCACCTCAACTTAGTAAAACGCAAATATCTCCTAAATTAGATCCAGCTATAAGGGCCCTTTTAGTGCGGACATCCACATTTGATGTCTCGTCTCATATTTAAAACACAGTTGGACATAACGGTCTGGAAGTCGAACTCAAGACGAAATCAAGTCGAAATCAATTTGAAGCATTTTTATTTGGGTGCTTATATTCTTTTACACTTACCTTGGTCCTTGGTCGATCACAATATCTTTTTTATTACTTTTCTTTTCCAATACAAATTTAACCTGAATAAAATTATAACATCAGATAAATATTCTGTAACTTTTAAATTTGTTGTCATAGTTATTTATTAATACTTCATGATAGGATTAAGATATAATATATTATAGTTACATTTATTATAAATGTTATACATTAAACATAAAATTAGATACTTTACTTTGGGCTTAACTAGAAAAAATAGTATTAGAAGAAGCAGCGCTGTCGGAAATCGAACTCGAGCCTTCGGGACAGTAGAACGGAGACTTTTTCCTGTGATAGAACCGCGGAGGTTCGCGAACACTGTTATGAAAGCGTGGCTTAGAGATTTTAAATCTTCGGCAACCTTGCTGCGAAGGGCCTGAGTTTTAAGTGCCTGACCTCTCTTTTTCCCAAACGTCCCAGAATAAAAATGCTTCGACTTAAGTTCGACTTGAATTGCCCCCAGTCAAGACATACTGAAGTCGAAATGTTCGACTTGAGCATGCCTCGGTTTTGAGACGAAGTCAGACTTCCATTTATGTCTCGGAGACCAATTTTTATGCCTTGAAGACATAAATGTATCTCTTGAGTCGCATTTTTATGACTCCAACATGAACGGTTTATAACTTTAAACAATTTCAATTTTTTTTTAAAGAAAATTTTCAAAGGTATTACTCGTTCAGACCCACAAATTCTGAGTTTTTAAATTAAAAATAACTAAATTAATAATCACATATTTTTCATTCATTAATTTTAATCTCATTTGAGAGCCGAAAAAGGTTCGATCATCTTAGCCAAGAAAGGGCTCGTCTTGAGACAAGTAAACGTCGTATTACCTAAGACAAGGCTCGACTTGAGCCAAGTAAATGCCGTTTTCCCTGTCGTTGCCATAAAAGTAAGACGAAGGTCCATGACTCAACTCAGTTTTGAGGCAAAGCCAGACATCGTTGTCTTGGAGACGAACTCAAGACATAGCCAAGTCAAACTCAAGTTAAAGCATTTGTACTCGGGTGTACACCAGGTTGCTCACGAGCTACCATTAATGGCACACATGAACAAATTCTTAGATGTTGCTTGTCCAACTCCCCACTTACAGAGATACTATTTCTTACTATTCGTTCGTGTATTAAACAAATTATGAGATTTCGGAATTTGATCATCCTCATAAACCTCGTAGATTGAATATATAAACACAAACACACATATACACATACACACACACACACACACACACACACATATATATATACTCGAGTAAAAATTCTTCGACTTGAGTTTGACTTGAATTGCCCCCAATCAAGACATGCTGAAGTCAAGAAGTTCGGCTTGAGCATGTCTCAGTTTTAAGACTGAGCCAGACTTCAATTTTCGTCTTGGAGACAAGTTTCCACGCCTTAAAGACATAAATTTATCTCTTGAGACAAATTTGTATGACTGCGACACGACCGGTTTATAACTTCAAGTGTACGAGGTGTGTTCAAAAAATAAGGTGACTTAATGTTTTTCTCAAAAAATATTCATTTATTCCTCAATATTTATGTTCTCGCCTTTAAAGTAATCCCCCTCAGATATAATACACTTGTGCCAACGCTTTTTCCAATCATCGAAGCACTTCTGATAATCATTTTGTGGTATAGCCTTGAGTTCTTTCAGCGATGCAGTTTTTATCTCCTCAATCGTTGAAAATCGATATCCTTTGATGGTTCTCTTCAGTTTTGGGAAAAGAAAAAAGTCACTGGGGGCCAAATCCGGTGAATATGGAGGCTGAGGCATGACTGTGGTGCTGTTCTTGGTCAGAAAATCTTTTACAAGCAACGATGAATGAGCAGGTGCATTATCGCGATGCAAAATCCACGAATTGTTTTTCCAAAGTGCCGGACGTTTTTTGCGTATCGCCTCTCGCAAACGGCGCATAACTTGAAGGTAATACTCCTTATTGACCGTACTACCTTGTGGTAAGAATTCCTGATGCACTACGCCACGGTAATCGAAGAAGACAGTGAGCAAAACCTTCACATTTGACCAAACTTGACGTGCTTTTTTCGGTCTTGGAGACTCAGGATGCCCTCCACTGAGACGATTGGGCTTTAGTTTCGACGTCATAATCATATACCCACGATTCATCCCCAGTTATTACCCATTGGACTCTGATGGTAATTCGGCGATTTTTCAACACCATTTCTTCCACTGCTTGAACGCTTTCATCTGTTGTTGACGTGCTGGGACGTCCAGGGCGAGTTTCGTCTTCGAGATCCTCTCGGCCTTCTTGGAACAGCTTGTACCACTTATACACATTTTTCTTACTCAGAGTAGACTCACCGTATGCAACTGTCAACATTTTAAGAGTTTTAGAGAACTGGATTCCATTTTTCACACAAAATTTAATGCAAACTCTTTGCATTTGTATTGTGCTTGTTTCACGATGATACCGAAAATGTTGTTTGTTCTTACGTATCTCTAACGGCTTAGGAGATCCTTCTAGAAAGTTAAAATTTTTTTTCTTTGAAGAAAATTTTTAAGGGTTATACTTTTTCAAACCCATAGATTCTGAAAACATGGAAATTTACACTATTTTTTCAATATCTACTTAAAAACAAGACAAATGGCTTCACCCTGGACTTATTTTCACAGAATATCGAAAACAATCAACCATTTAAAGAGAATTTTTTTTAGCTCTGGTTTAATTCAAATTAAGAGAATTTATTCAGTCATAAAAAAAGAGGTGGCCTAAAACTTTTGCACAACAGTGTAAGTACAATCTCACTCGAATTGAGAAAATCGAGAAAAACTGTTTGCGCAAGGAACTCTGATATCAAATAAAATTTTTGAATAACTAATATACACTATTTGGCTAACAATAATTCGATTTTTCATATTTTGCAGTAGAGAATTGATTTTTTATACAATTTATCTTGAAGAATGGCCTTGAGATGTTTTACTTTTCGCGAAAAGTCAAAAATGCAATGCAAAGAGAATTCAAAGTTACTTGCGGACGATGCCTTTATCGAAGTTTTCGAGGTCCGTCTCAAAATACAACAACAAAACATATGTAAGGACATTGAATTCAGCGGCTGTTCCGAACTTACCCGAACGATCGTCGCAAGTGTATATAGCTGAAACAAGCTTAAAGAAACTTAACGATTAAATTCATTAATTTTATTGTTTTATTTCACCTTATTAAACGACCTACTTTTTTCAGTTAGAATAACATATTTTTTTGTTTATTTCATGTTATTGCACCTTGATGCTTTTTCTTCTTGAGCATACTTTTTGCCAATAAATAGTTAATCCACGCATTTTGCTAAATACATACCTACGCGTCCATACGTGGCTGTCGCGCCTTATGTAAAGTGAGTATTATACGCCTCGTACTGGTAGATCAAGTTTGAAGGAGAGCGAGATTGGGGATTCTGCGTGGGTGGTCAATGGGATTTTCTATCCGCGTGCCGGCATTTATTTCAATACATATGTAATTTTTCAAATATATTTTTATGCAGATAAAATCATTCATTTATGGTGTAGTTTAACAAATTATTAATCCTCAACAGTAAAATAATTAGCTCAAACTGTTCCAAATACATCTATCGCCTGAGAATGGATAGGCCCCTGGCCGCTTGAGTGTAACTGGCGTTAAGAGGTCACCTCACTCTCCGCCAAAATATTAAACACCTCCTTATTGTATCCAGGCCGCTTACTATTATTTAAAGGAATCGCGTTATGGTAATATCATGAATGAGAATTATCGTGGACAAAAATGTAGTCAAGTTTGGTAATATAAACCAAAAGTTCTACCTGAATCATAATTGAAACGCGCAAAATTTCAAAAACAAAAAAATGTTTAAAAGGCGATTTAGGCTACAATTTTCAATCATGGCTATTTCAGAGTTAAACGAAATAAGGTTAACTAAAATCTTGAGAGATCTCTCATGCACGATTTAAAAAAAAGTAAATTTAGTTAGATTTAAGCTCGAAGTTATAAAAAATTGTAAGTTTTTATAATAATGAGCAGTCTATAAGTAAACACAAGCTGATAATCTACCGTGCAAACTAAAAAGATGTATATGGCCAATGAAATTGCCGCTTAGGTTGACTTTTTCATTGCCAACTTTAAGAAAATAGCCCTAAGCGGCAATGTCACGCATGTATCTGTTTATTTTGTACAGCAGTGATTTATTTTTATTTATTCACTAAAATAATACTCTTGTGTACTTGAATTAAAAAATATAATTAAAGTTTAAAACGTTACAATCAAATCTACAATTTAAAGACAATAAGCCTTTCCACAAATCTACACTGTTAAAAATGTTAATATAAATTTAATATACATTTATATATTAAATCTGAAAACTTGGTATATAAAATCACGATCAAGAGGCTGCATATTACATTTCATATACATACATGTATATTGATCAATTATTAGAAAATTAGATTATTCTACCTTACACAAATTGAAAACAATTCGGGCAGTAATTTTCAATTTCTAATACTAAAACATGATATTTGTTTCTATTTAAACATAAATTACAAAGGAGTTTAAGTGAAAAAGTTTAAGTAAGGGAATAATTAGGAAACTTAATAGAACAACAGCGGTATTCTCATTTAAATTTTAACAATCACAGTGAATTTTTCAAAAAAATCCAACCGTACGTTGCACTCTAGTCATAAATAACAATTTAGTTGATGAATGTTAGGTTATTGCTTCAGTTTGAAATATTTTACAAGATTTAAGGGTGTGTTGTCATACCAGGAAATCTCCATAGTAAATTAAATTTCTTAAGGGAAAAACACACAACACTATAGGTTAGAATCTGTACTGGTGGAACTGTAAGAAATTTACACAGAGTGTCTGCCCCCCCCCCCCTACGCTCACTTTGATCTGTTACGTTATTTAAGTAAGATCCTTTATGAAAGAGACAAAATGGATTAAATGTTCGAATCTATTTCGCTATATAGTCGGCTTCCATATTTCAAGCTGGTGCACAATTTCAGGTTGCAGAAACTCTGGGATTTCATTTGTGGAGTCGTAATTTTTCCCAATTCCATAAGGGACGCGGGCGAGAAACGATGACCGGACGTTATTAGATGGTTAAGTGCTTCAAACAGGCGAGGAAGACCCAACCAAAGATAATAGGGAAAGGAAAGCCTGGAATGTTCACGATCAATAACGTTTGATACTTTCCCCTATTTTTTATAATTTATAACTACAAGCATTGAAATATCCCCTTTCAGCTTTGATACTTCTAAGATTGCTTACCTCGACAGAGAAAAAAATTGAATTTTAACAAATGCTTAAATTTTAAAAAAAAATCAATTTAAAAAATCATTGAGTGTGAATTATGAAAATAACTTTCCCTGCTATTTTTGGCCAATTCTAATACAAATTACACATTAGGGTGATAATTATTTTGGAAACATGGAATTCTCAAGCTCCATTACCTGTCCTTCCAAGTTCTTAAGGGTGCTTGAAATAAGGATGTCCAACAATTTTTTGTTTAATCAGACAATATTTGTGAACTCAACCAGTAATAAACTGAACATCGCCTTACTATTTCCCATTGAAGAAGGAGAAAAATCCCAAGAAGAGAAAAAGTGCGATCTTATGAATTGCTTTGAAACTGCAGGACGATAAACAATGAATATGCACTTTGTTTCACTATAAAAACAAGTCTCTCAAGTGCACATACCTCTGTGTATTTGAGAAAAATCTTGAAAGAGGGTAACATAAATAACGCGATGTAATACAGGGAGTCGTACAAATCTAATCTAGCCAAATAACCCTGTTTATCTGGAGCTGCTACAGAAGATTCATACGTTCGTATTTGCATATTGTTCCAGTCAAGGTAAAGCTTGAAGATTTAAAATGAAACTAAATTCCATAAATGAACACAGCAAAAATCAATACTTACAGTCATACTGGAACTAATTTCAGATTTGACTTGAATTAAAGAAGTAACTGAATTTAAGTGTGCAAAATATCTGATGATTCAACTCTATATAAAGTGCCAGGTAGTTATCCAGCAGAATAAATATATCGGAGAGTTTATCTGACAGATAATGATTTCGGGTTGATCTACTGCATTTCATGTGTTGGATAGTTATCCTTCAGTTATATAGAGAGATGTAGGGAATATGCAAGTTTCCGCAATGTAGTTTTGTATTATTATAACAAAAAGTTAAAAATTTGACAACTATGAAACAAGAGTTATTATTCACAGTTGTTATACATTAATTTTTCTTTAATTCGTGGGTTTATACAAAATTTCCTACGGAAAGAACACCATCAACATTTTATTTAAAAATCTGAGTTTTTTATTCCGCAACTTTTTCTCACGGTCTTGTTTTTATTTAATATTTTTTTTTTTACCTAAATTACCCAAATCAACATCATAAACATTTCCGAATTCCATTCTGACATAATTCAGCCTAACCTTACTTTTTCCGTAATTCGTGCTTATCTGCTGGATAAATCCGTTATTGGCCGCTTTGGCCGGCAGATAGTTAACTGACTGGTAACTCCCGCTTTATTTGTCAGATAGCGCAATCCAACGGTGGATCATAGAGACGCTATAAGAATAGAGACTTGCCATTCTGTGAAAAAATGGCCAACGATTAGAGTTTGTCTGTATATGCATGAGTCGGCTGTTACAACGGTTGAGCTGGGGCGTATTTTTATGTGTTTAAGAGTGCATCAAAAGCAAAACTCGTTTGAAAATGTAAAGAATGAAATAACGTGAGTATTAATAATTAAACATAGAATATGTAGAATAATAAAAACGTTAAATGTCGATAATAGCAAGTATTAGGCTGAGAAAAGATTTAATTTGAAGGTTTCGAATTTCTAAAACTTACGAAATATGTGTTTATAATTTTTTTCTTTAATTTAATGTACATAATAATTATTATTGAATAATTATTAATTAATAATAAGTCATTATACTACTTATTGAGAAATAAAGAATTTAATATTAATAACTAAATTTATATACAATAAAAATCGCCCATTTTTGTTGTTTTCAGGTTGCAAAATGGTCAACTGCTGCATGCCACTGCACGCGTCACAATCTTGTTTATAAAATGTAGAGTCAACAATTCAATTTGTGCATTTCTATTCTATTTCTAGTTCATAAAAGTTTAAGCAGTCAAGTCCACGTTTTTCCCGCGTACGCGCCCATTAGGGCGGCCATTTTTTGACCCTAACTCAAATGCGCCAATCAGAAGGTCGGAACGTGAATGGCCAGTCTCTCTTCTTATATGGTCTCTAGTGCATCAACATGAAAGTATCCTACCTGTCAAATAAATTTATCTGCAGCTTTTATCCAGAGGTGGATCACCCGGCCCTAACTTGTCTTGAATCATAAATCAGCATCTTGCTACTGGAATAAAGTAGAGTACGCTCCTAAATTTCAATATTAAATTTTGAAAGTAAATTGAAGGTAACCTGGAATAACCTGTAAGAATATACCTTCTTGAATTACAGTTTCGTAGTACCTTGCATGACGTTACAGAACGCTTGCGCTACTGTACATCTCATGGCCAATTATGCTAGTCGCTTCTTACTCCAAAACTCCATATCGCGCTGTAGACCGTAAGCTCACAACGGAAATGACAACGTAATACGGATAAGGCCAATCTTCACCTGACATGTTCGTCTTATGACGAGGCACGTAAAAATGGGTGCTTTACAGGTCGGTGTTGAAGCGTTTATTTAGCAGTCCAATTTTGAAAGTTAATTAATGTGACTCGGATAAGGTTGAAAGTTGGTGTAGAATTAGATAATGACATTAGAAATACCACCTGTGCATTTTCAGGCACTTACCTGGATGCAAATTGACTTGTAAAGAAAAACGGCATTTTTTTTGTTATGATATGTCTTTAATCCATGTTTTCTCCCAATATAACAATTTTATCAAAAAAACTGATATAGTAATAAAAATATCCATTTCTGGCAGTGGTCCAACTTTTGTTCGTGTCAAAATTGACACATTTTAAGGTCGCCACCGCTAAACGCATCGACTCTGACCTGTAAGGCACCCATTTTTCCGTTCCTAATCACAAGACGAACATCTCAGGCGAAAATTGGCCTTCATCGTATCACCCCGAATAAAAATACTTCGACTTGAGTTCGACTTGAATTGCCCCCAATCAAGTCATACTTAAGTCAAAAAGGTCGACTTGAGAATATTTCAGTTTTGAGATGGAGCCAGACTTCAATTTATGTCTTGGAGGCAAGTTTTTATGTCTTGAAGACATAAATTTATCTCTTGAATCTTATTTTCATGATTCGAACACGTGCGGTTTATAACTTCGAGCGTATACCTGCCCTGACAAAAAGGTTATTTCTAACAGTCATAAAACCTAATCTTTGTTAATGGTACTTGTTTGACGATGATACCGAAAATTTTGTTTGTTTTTACGTATTTCTAATGGCTCAGGAGATCCTTCTTGAAAGTTACAATTATTATTTTTTTGAAGAAAATTTGTAAGGCTTATACTCGTTTAGACCCACCGATTCTAAATTGTTAAATTAAAAATAACTAATTTAATAAATAAAAATTTTTAATTTATCAATTTTAATTTCATTTATGAGCCAAAAAAGGTTCGATAATCTCAGCCAAGACAAAGCTCATTTTAAGTCAAGTAAGCGTCGTCTTAGCCAAGACAGGGCTCGACTTAAGACAAGTAAACGCCGTTTTACTTATCATGGCCATAAAAGTAATACGAAGGCCTTTGTGTCGACTCAGCTTTAAGACGCAGCTAGTCATCGATGTTTTGGAGACGAGCTCAAGGCATAACCAAGTCGAACTCAAGTCGAAGCATTTTTACTCGGGACTTTGCTATTTACGTTGTGAGCTTGCGGTCTATTGGCTAGTGTCATCTATGATCCTATGTTTCCAGAATTGGTGGAGTTTTAGTTTCACAGATTTAAAAAAGTGTTGAACCGTAATCAGTTTCAGTTGTCAGCCAATATTTATATTATTAAACCCATCAAAAAAATTAAATTATTACGAAACTTTTTACTTCGCAGCGTGAGTGTACCAATGTAAAAAACTGAAACTTCGCTAAATTAAAGTGTGGAATCTTCTCTCTATAATGAAAACCAGTAACACAATTTAATAATGACGGGTTCTCAAATTATCATAAAAAATTTGGATGCGTGTCCAAGACGAAAATAAGTCCATAGAGTGGTAGCCACAGTCTTTTGTCTCACATTTACCATGCGAAAAAATCTGGACTGACGCTCGACGGACCGCTTTTCGTCTTGGACGCGCTTCTATATTTCCTATGACAATTTCGGAACCAAAAAATGTTTTATTATGTTCATGATTATTATTTTCAGAAAGAAGCATCCATCTCCGAGAAAGCCCTGTTCGAAGATTAGTGCGCACCAGAAAGCTTTAAACTTGACACAAAAAAGATTGCATAACTGTTTAATTATTGAATTTCAAAGAAAAACAAAAACGTGCTTTTGAGCTATTGGTTAGCTTTATTGAATTGCAAGAAGAACGCTTTAAAGAAGATAACCATATGCAAGAAAGCCCTAGTCAAATATTGGCGCGCAACAGAAACTTTTAATTTGGCACATAAAAGTAATTTTTGCAGCAACTATTTCTTTCCAGGAATTTATCATTTTTTACGGACAAGCTTCAGAAACCCAGAATCGACACGCGCTCTGAAAATCAATGACACCACGGTGACAGCACACTATGAAGCATGGCACTTACGCCAGCAAGCATCGTTGCGCTTACGCTCGTATTCACCAAAATGTTCTACTAGAACACGAATTAGGGGGAAACAAGTAGTTTAAACCAATAAACCGATTTTTAGAAATTCGGAACTTACGCCTGTATGCAATGTGGGCCTTCAATTGTGTATCGCCTGGGAGTCAAACACTATTCCAAACGAGTGTGACGTTTCTTGGGCTCGATACACAGGTAGATTAATTATGCCTTCGAAATGATACACAAGATATTTCGTCCAATCACCGAAAACAAGAATTCAGCTTCGAAGCCAGTTTTTACTGGCTTACAGTATAATAGAATGTAGCATGCAGTTTAAAAGTTGATTCGATAGATTCAATTAGATTAGATTCGTTACAGATTCCTCAATAGATTTCCGATTAAAAACAGCCTTGTCTTAGAAAAGTCTGCGAAAACTTCAATAAGAAAGATGTTAAAAAAATTTGCAGTAGTAAATAAAAAAAACTTTGATGAATAATATTCTGCAATATCTTCTACAAAATAGGATGAAGAATATACTAACATATTCACTGGTACTCGAATTATCATAAAAAATTTGCAAGCGTACACAAAACGAAAATCCATCGGTCAAATGGCAATCGAGCCTCCATCTTTTTTTAACATATGGGAAATAAAACAAACTAAGGGTTGAATAAAAAAAAACGTAAACGACTTTTTTGCATTTATCTCAGAAATATCTAATGGCGACTTTTTTCAACTTTTTCTAAACAAAACCGAAAACAACTTTCGATTCGTATACGAAATATCTAACTGGACCTTTTTGTTTATTTTTTAAACGATTTTTTTAATTCGTTTCGAGCACAGAGCGCCTGGCAATGGGTTAGCAAACAGTGCCAATCAGCATATGAACACATGGACTCATGGATGCCTTGCTGAACTGCTGCGATGCCAGCATTATCTCTGTTGATGGAAGCTATATGGCACGTTTGCACACTCTGTGGTGCTAGAAACACTTAGAGCTTCTTCATATTTCGCATCAGTCTTCTTAGAACCAAGATCTCTACATTTTGAAAATTGGATATATATATACGCAGAGCGCTTCCCTAGCCGCCGTACGAACAAGCCGCAGACGAAAAGGATGACGCGACATTAAGAGCAACTGAGGAAAGCAGGCAGCTCCTGGTAGATGATGTTGATGTTAAGTACAAGGAGAAACATTAACATTCAGGTACTTTCTAAGCCCCTAGATCTGGCTGAAATGAAACCCTCCCTTTATGCGTCTAGATTTAACAAAAAGATTGCATGGACAAGACAGAATACGTTGCGTGTTCAGTGGGTGATTGGCTGGATATGTTGTCGACTAATCACGGAAAGGGTTTGAAAGCTTGCCCGAGAATTTAAGATCCGACCATAACACACTGAACAAGACAAAGAGGCTGACAATCAAGCATCATATTGCTGACAAAATGTTGATGTTTATGACACAAGAAGGAGAATACAGAAGAAGGGATCGGGTCCTATCACGCCTCTGAGGCGATCTTCCTGTTTTTGTTAAAACTCTATCAAAGCCCAACAAAGTAGATGCTTTTTATAGAGAGGTATACAAGATCCCGAAAACATTGAATTTGAAATAAAACACTGAAAATATCATCCTCTTCAAAGAGAATTGCTGTTACCTCATAACATTTGAGGAGTAATGTCCATCAGTCACTGCCGAAGAGATGAAAAAAGCACTTAGGTGCACGAAGACCTTTCCCACTGCAGGACCAGATGGTATCAAAAACTTCTGATGAAAGAAGCTTACTTCTACACATCAACATCTGACCCGTATATTCATTTCAGCACCAGCGCACCCTGTCGATAGCCTAGAGTGACTACCGGAAAGCTTTTGAATCAACCTCTCATAGACTTATGATCTGTCTATTGGAAAGCTTGAAGTTCATCCACACATATTTAAATATATTGAGAGATTAAAGCCCTCTGGGCAAAATGGACTTACCATCTCATCATGAAACTATCGTGTGACAACAAACAGTGTCACCTTTCAGAGCGGCGTCTTTCGGGCGACATCGTGAGCCTTTTGCTATTTTGCATCACACTGCTGCAACTATATCTCTTGCACTACGCAGTTCTCGTGGGTGTCTTTGTGGCGACACTAATAATCGCGAGCCTGATGTCATTGATCTTTTTCATATAAATGACCTGAAGATCTATGTTTCTAGGCACATCCAGCTGAAGAGAACCTTGAAAACCACAAAGGAGAACTTGAGCTCGTGAATATAAGTATAATTTTAAATCTTAAAAATGGAGAGACCTATAAATAACTGGGACGATCTCAAGGCCGTATTCAGGACGTAGCATTATTGAAGGAGTCTCTGCGAAGTAGATACTAGCGTATTCTTCGATAGGTTGGATATTCAAATCTGTCGGCGTTGAACAATGTATACGCGACTAACATGCTGGCCTTTCCTGTTCTACTCTGCTCGTTTGAGTTGGTCTTATGAACGAAGAACGAGCTTTTATCCCTTAAAATTGCCACGCGTAAGATCAGGCATATGTCCTAACTTGTACTTTCCTCAAATCATCAGGACTTAATTCGGGTACAAACTGTTTCATTTCCGCATGCCAGTACGGTCTCATGCTTATTTTAATATGCCGTGACTGCATTTTGAGTCAAGAGGTTTCCAGCGATAGGTGCAAAGCGCGTCACACAGACGCAGATTACTAAGAACACATACTATCCAGATGATTTGCGATTTGCGGACAGCATTATCCATTAAACACTCGAGGCCTGAAATTGGTCTCAAGGATTTCGAGAGAGGAACTATTATTGGGATGGAATTCTCGGCTTCGACCGACTACAATATCACTGCCTAGGACTAGGAAAAGGAGGAGAGGTCTAAAGATCTTATAATCAAGCTGCAGCGACTAAACACACAATGCTCGGTTAAAGTAACTGTCCTTGTGATCGGTACTGGCGAAGTTTCGAAGCTATCACCGGTTCGTAACCTCAAGACCATACCCACGTGCCAAAAATATTGCAAGGCACTTGTGATATAGATGCAGGAAGCTTCAATCCTTGGATCACTCCATGTCCTTAAGTTTCTTCAGTGATTGTTTAACTGTTTTTTTTAAATTCACATAAATTTAAAAGAAATTTCCAATATAATAGTCCATACCCGGCCAAGTATCGCCTAGGATGGAAACCCTGTTATAAAGAAAAATATAGCTACCACTTACCTGCCTTTGCCGCGAGACATTACCAGAATAAATTTAGTTCGCGGGACACACTGTTTCAACCCGCGAACAACCCTCGTTATTTTAAGTTTTTTCAGGCGCCAGGTTGAGTACCCTTCCCAAGCCTCGATGGAAGCGGCCCTATCTTCGGCGGACAGGTCTGCTAGTTCAATACAAGAAGAAGAGGAAAATGAGAAATCTCGGAACGAGAGAGAAATGACTAAGGATCGTTAATTAAAAATATTTCACTGAACCTAATGCCGTTATTAAACAGAGAAGACATTAAAATATATTTTAACCTACATAGTCTGATAGTTCAGTTATAATGCTCAATTGACATTGTCAGAGGCTTTACTCAAAGATTTTCGTCCGAGACACCCACCATCGTCTGCCTCACTTTGACTTTTAAAGGACGCTCGCCTTGAATGCCTGCAAGTACCCGCGGTTCTAATTCATCACTCCGCGCGTGAGTCCAGTGTCGAAGCCGGAGAAGAAGAAGAAACCACCTTCCTTGGAGCCAGAGAGCCAGTTCCAATTCGTCTCTCGATTCCATACTTCGGATTCCCTTCCTCCCGTTGTTACCATCAAACCACACAACCAAATGTCCAATTTTAGTCAGCTCGTTTTCTCTTTCGTTTTCTTCTTCCGGGGCCTCAACGTTTTTACGTTACGCCCGTTGATTATTCTGGAGGACCAGACAAGTTCCAATAGACTGTATCGGCCGAAGCGCGCCTCCTTACTTTCTCTATGTGCTGATTGGGTCTAGCCACCTTACTGCTGAGACCGCTGGTTGAGGTGGCGGCCTGCCAGTTCTGCCTTGCGCAACTAATAGTGGAATCAATGCACCGTACTGAGTGTGTCTGGCTAATGGGTTATGTAACTCCCATTGGCCGCTCGTGCATGGCTGCCCCAGCATCGCAACCAATCTAGTGCTGCCTGCCGTAGCTGGTAGTAGAGTCCCTGTGCACTAGTACACCTTCTGCGTAGTTGTGATTTATCTGGTGAAACAGCAGACGGTCGAATTTCAGCATAGTCTTTCTGTTGTTTACGAACTGTTAGATCGGCAACTGTCGATCCTTAGACCGTTTTCTCGACACTAGCTCATCACATCAACTGCTCAACGCTAACCTGGATTTTACTAAACATATGTTCGACGTAAACTCTATTTTGTGATCATAGATTAATCCAGGATTTTTCGAACTTCAGGTAACTTCTATACAAATGAATTAACTTATTCTTATTTTAAGTTGAGGTTTTCGTTTGAGGGTAATATTCATAATCGCGACCACGCAAAAATATTAAGTCGAGTTTAAGCTTTGGCGAGATCCCATTGTCAATTCGATGGAACAACAAGGTCTAAATACTGCTGAGTGGACACATCAGCTCAGGGAGTAACTGTTAAAGTGCCACGATACCATCTATGTCAGAGTGCCACGACACCATCTATGATAAGCGAAAAGGTTACATGGCGCGATTGCATGCTCTGTGGTGCCAGAGAGAGAGAATTATCTTCAACTTTGGCGGATGCGAACCGTAAAGAAAAATCGGCGGCTTGTCATAGGATCAAAAGATGCTGACCATCAGACAGCATATCGTTGGCAGAATAAGTGTAATATCTCATGCTAGCAGAAGTCTAGAGCGCAGAAAGAGCTGGAGCCATCTTGACTCTTCCAAGACCCTCCAGTAACTGTCGACCACCGAGTTGTACCAGCGAAGGTCGAGGTATTTTAAAGAGAAGCCTACGAAGTCCCGCATCTACAGAAAGAAAACCCAAACAGCATAAATAACCTCAAGAAGGAGAAATACCTATCACTACCGAGGAAGTAAAAACAGTATTAAAAAACATGATAAACTAGTCTGCTCCGGAAAAAAATGGTTTAAGATCTTCTGGTGGAAGACGTTTCCTTCATCACCGCAGCAACTGGGCCAAATTTTTACCTTTTATCTAAGAAATCAGGCCAATACCTTATTGGCACACAATGTATAAGATCTATGCAGCTATCCAAAATGATATCATTGTTCAGACAATCTTACATGTGAGGCGAAAGATGTTCAAATAAGGCAGCTCAAAGAAAGGCGTAACAGGTTGTCAAGAGAACCTGCTCATCGATAAATTTGTCTGCTAGGATGTAGCATCCTAACAGCTGTACAAATCGATGGCCTGGATTGACTACCGGAAAACCTTTGATTAAACCTCCCATAGAATTAGCATATGTCAGTTGAAAAGCTTAAAGGTTTATCGTGACCTCGTGAGGTGCACACAGTGATTGATGCCGCTTTGGAAAACCAGATTTACTATCTCACTCATGTTAACTATGGAGTACTGTAGCCTCTCTTATAAACCACTCCGGCATAGGTTCTTCTGACTTTAGATATCAACTCTGGCGGACCAAGTGATCGGAAAGGATAAGATAGAACGGAAGGATCAGATTCTACGTTAAATTTGCCATTAGAATGTCACCAAGTAATTGGAATAGTTTTTTTTTGCAGCGTTCAAAATTTTTTAAAATGTAAAAACTTCTGCTGTAGGCGACTTCAAGCGCATCCATAGTCGTGTAAGTAGTATGTTACTACTGAAAGAAGATGCCCTTGAAGTCGTCTTGAGCTTATGTTAATGACAGGTATTGTATTTTTTAATTGTTTAACGCTGCAAACAAAAACTATTGCTAATTGCATTACTTACTGTTTTCATGACTTTCTCCCGGAAAATTTAAAGTACAATCCGAATTGCAATAAATTAAAGGCTCATTTAACCGTTTTTCTTTTAGTTTTTGTTTTATGATACGGAAGGGATACTATGTGAAAACTATAAGGGTACACTATAGTGTATCCGTTCCGTTCATTCTGTCCACCAGGAAAGTAAAAATGTGGGCCAGGTGCTGCGGTCACCGCTGATCACGGTGCTCATGTGTGTTTAGGCTTTATGCATTAGCTGATCGTAGCAATGTAAACCGATTGACGTCGTTTTGCGTCTGGTTATCGATTTGTGGTAAGTTATCCACTTATTATAATAATTTGATTAAAAAACAATATGTTAATAATATTTAAGCAATGTATATGGTCACTAATGAATTTTATTTTCATTTTTGAATGCTTAGTGTTGAGAAATATTTTAAGGGTGGTAGTCCAACAGATAATAAGGGACATTTTTATGAAAATAGGTTTATACCCCCATGCAGTGCTCGTTCAATTTTTGTAATTTTCTGACATTTTACGTGTAATACTTTTCTTCTTCAGCGTTTTTTAATAATTAAAACGAGAAAAACCAAACTAGTTACATCACAAAAACTTCGTATCTAAAAATAAAAATAAAATTTTTTAATTTTTAAAGTTTTGGCTTATGATAGCACTTGTATCCTGGTATTTTACACAAAATAATTAAATTTTTTCATTATAATTATTTAGAAACGTTTAAAAAGAGAAATATTACTTGTAAAATGTCAGAAAATTACCAAAATTGACACAGCACTGCATGGGGGTTAAGTACAGCATGTCCCTTGACACCCTGTGGCATATCTAATTTTTATAACTATACTAAAAATGCGATTTCCAGCAAATGCTTTGACCGGGATGTGTAATTGGCTTTCAATTACTTGTAGGCGAATAAACCTATTTTCATAAAAATGTCCCTTAGCACCTTTTGGATTGCCACCCTTCAAATATTTTTCAACATTGATCATTAAAAAATGAAAATAAAATTCATTAATGACGATTTAAATTGCTGAAATATTATTAACATATTATTATTTATTGAAATTATGATCATAAGTGGATCACTTACCATAAATCAAAGGCCAGAGCAAAACGACGTAAATCGGTTTACATTCTTATGAACAGCTCATGTGTAAAGCCTAAACGGTTGTGATGATTGTGATCAAAACGGTTCTCATCGCTACGACATCGCACTGTTGTTGCGCTTGAAAATAATTCGTAACTGTGTGATCGCAGTGGTGACTGCCGTAAAAGTTCGAACCGTCATTCACGAGAATTTCGAAGCACTTTTTTTCCGTTTGAGCGCATCAGCAATGTGACTCGCTAGGAACGTAGCCGTTTTGTTCTCTCCGTATGGAGCAAAATAGTTCTTCATGCCACTTAATACTCATTTCACCTCCTCGGTAGTGATGTGTGGCCATTCTCCCTAAGCTGTAATAGGGGCATTGCATAGCTCCTTGAATCAATTTATCTGCTTTGAGTTTTCTTTCAGTGAATGACAAACTTCTTAGATTTCTCTCCAAAATGCTTTGACCTCCTTTGTTTTGGGCAGACGGTCGATAGTAATTGGAGTGTCTTTGAAGAGTCGAGATGGGTCAGAGAAAAACTGCTGGTTTTCTTTGATCCACCTCGCTTTCTCGGCTCTAGACTCCTAGCCTCAGATAGTATTCCAAAGTCTTCACTGCATTATACAAACCACAATTGATAATCTAAAGGTTGGATTCTTCGAAAAAATCTCCACGAAGCTCGTTATCCAGTCAGGCCAGATCTTTAGGCTTGGGAAGAACCTGAATATTAATGTTTCTCCAAGTTCTCTCTTATGAATACGAAATATTTGTAAGTATTGAATCTTATACTTTTTTCGCGAATAAGTATTGGAAATCTAATACTTTTTTGCGAAAAAAGTACTGAATGCAATACTTACCAATAATTCATTTCATAAAAGGCTAAAGCACAGCTCTTTCTCTTTTCGATGCATGCTAGAAGTTGGTCTCAGTGTCTCCTATCCTTTTTTGTTGCCGGTTTCTTCTGGCTCCGTTTGAGTAGAAGCTCCACACAACGAAATATCCAATTTTATGTCGCGCCCGTTGATTATTTTGGAGGACCGGACAAGGTCCAATCGGCTGTATCGGCCAAATTGCGCCTCCGTACTTCCTCAATGTGATGATGGGGTCTAGCTACCCTACTGCTGAGACCGCTCGTTGAGGTATGATTTATCTCTGCGTATATGACCCCTTTTCCGGCGTAAAGCGGTAGGGTTTAGTAGTCCGTTAGGGTAGTCGGCATTGTTTTCTGACCCATTGTCGATAGCCCTGCACGTTACTGAAGTATTATTCCTTTGGGTCCATCCCTCAACAATTGTCTGTGACTGTTTATTAATTATTTTAACCATATTCAGCAAAAACAATCGGTAAAGGGGCCCTCTATCAATTTAACATTAAAGAAAAAAGTTTTAAATACACGATAGAAATTTAACGGCAGGTAAAATCAAACCGTAGTTTCTAAGCTCTAGATCGAGTGTATCATGCACTAGACTACTGTAGGATGGTATAATTATCACCTTACTTAAATGTCGCTTGAATATTTTCCGATTAAAAACAAAATTTTTGCCAGGGTCGCTTTTTAAAAAATACCTTTTAAATTTCAAAAAATCGAAATTTTAAATTGTTCTTGAAAACTATGCGAGATATGAATAAAAGTAAAGAGAACAACAACTTTTTCGGAAAAATATATATAAAATGACTTGCTTATTTGTTTTATTTGAATTTTTTTTGAAGAAATAAAAACACAAATACTTTGTGAGTGAAAAATAAAAATAAAATAAGAAAAAACTGCTCGCTGTCCGGGCAAATTTTCATTGGGCGCATCTAGGGCGCGCGACTCTTGGTTCTCGCGATTCCCGTTTGATAATATATTTATCTCGCACTTGGTGCTCGATTATGTATTACCCTCGCGCTAGGAGTTCGTTTTGCGCATGTCTCCCATATTTGTACAAAGAAGTTTTAAAATTAAAGTTTAAAGCATCGGCAACTATAATTTGTGTGATTTTGAATTATTTTTTGTTAAAACTCCATCGGCTCTAACGAACACATTCTCATCACATATCTCGTATTTCGCACATGGCTTGGTCCGAAATGTACAATTTTCTACATTATGTTGAACACTATTACGTTAAATGTACATTATATTCAGACATTGAAAAATAATGTAGAATTTTTATTTTTCATGATTACATGAATATCCGCTTCTTATTTCACAAAAATTTCTATTTTCAGCTACCTTGACAAATATATCATTTAAATCAACTTATATTATTACAATTGATTATATCCATTGGTATTAAAATACAAGTATTTTCCTTGTCTTGGTTTTATAGTTATACAATTCTGCATTCTATAATAAAATTGTTATTATACATTTTATTGCAACTTTATTGCAACTTGTCGTTTTTCAAAAAATGTTGGTTTCTTTTCTTTAATGTTGTATTTTACGATTTAAACAAAAACTATGCGTCAAATTAACAAATTACTGATGACAAGTAAATAGCTGTTTTTTGGAAGAGCAAATTTTATACATTCATGTTATACATTCATGTTCTATCAGAAAGTTGATTGTAACATATTACATATTTTTTTACTGCACAATGTTTGTTAATTCATATTTTCTTTTGTTATTATGATAATCTTGTATCATTTTAAAAAAGTATCGGTTTTCTTCTCTTTACTTTTCTGATCGTGTCTTGTTTTGCTTAAAATGTTTATTTTCGTTTTTTTTTATTATTTTGAAAACGCTGAAACTGTGACAATTTACTTGTTATCGAAAAAAGTAATAAAAAAATTATACAACGACAACGACACCAACGGTAGACAGACATCGACGTAAAAACTATTTTTTCTGACCCAGGGGGCCTCAAAATGTCGACATTTCATGGAATCCGCGAAAGTAATTCATCACATAAAACCAATACCTTCTCATGATGACAAAAATGTAACAAATTAAAATAAAAAATATGCAGGGTGTTATTTTATAGGCATCTTTTCGACGAATAATTTCGTTCATTTGACTTTTTTTCATGTCTCGCGACGTTTTCGCTAAAACCTCGAAATTTTGATTCTTATAAATCTAAAACAGTGTTTGCAAAAATGGCCCTTGCAAAGCTTTTTGGTTTTCATCGGAAAATAGTTAAGAGGCATATCAGATACAGATTTAAGAAAACTATAACAGTATTCGCACCTTTGGGTTAAAGTGATTTCAAGGAACTGTGATCATGGATATTAACAAGCTTTATTTAAATTATTGTAAAATTATTTAAACAAATGATTACATTGCTATTATTCATTAAAGAACAGTTAATCGAAAATTAATTTGGAATTTTTTTCTGTATGCCTTGAGTAATATGTTTTCTAATCTAAAATCAATAAAGTACATTTTTTCATTTTATATTTAAAGTGGACTGGCTACTGGAAAAAGTTAGTCAAAGCTATGTTCATTAGAGTGGAGCGAAAAAGTAAAAAGTCGGCTTTTCGAAACAGCCGAGTGCGGAAAAGTTGTGAACCGATGTACCTAAGAACCTATTAAAATTTCATTCCGATCGAATAATATCTTCTGCCTTCGAAAACTCTTTAAAAATGTGAAGTTTTAACGAAAAATTGCATTTTTTGCTAAAAAATGTTAAGTGTTAATAAAACTTATAAACTATATGTATAAGTACATTTTTATGTTAAACAATGTTTTTCGTTGTAAAGCTACCTGTATATTATGTTTAGACAAGTCTAGTATTCTGTATTTAATGTGTTGCCCAGCCCAAATGAGACCATATTATAAGCTAAGAAAGGATTTTACCATTTTCATTAGTCATTTCTAGTATTACATTTGTACAGCTCTCGGCTCACAGAATTCGAAGATTCAGTGATTCAGAATTCACCACGTGAAGGTGGCTGTACTCCGAGTTCCTCCCACACCGTGCACCCAAACTACCACCCATTAACATAGCGTGAGATAACAATTGTTAACACGGATTCTCAAAACATTGAAATTTAAATGCCGTTGAATGACATTGTAATCACATACCGTTTCGGTATCACGAGAACTCGTAGATATCCTGTTTAGAACCTGTATTGGTTTTTTGTATTCCAAATCGGCATTTGTGACCGCAAAGTCAATTTCGCGAGTATCAAACCATGTCGTTGTTCCTTCCCACAGACATGAGTGGCTGCATTCGTGATAACCTGGACGTATCTTTCCACAGCTTGCGTGTGGCATGAAATCAGGTGGTAAAGATATTTAGCGACAGATCCGGTTATCACTATGTCTATCAAATAATCTATCGGCATGTCCGCCAACAGAGGCGGCTCAGTGATGGAGGTTCCAGTCCAAGATATCAGATCAATGTAATCAGATGCATCCAAGTCAATCTTAGAAAATCTAAAAGGCCAAGGCCTAATTGTCCTATCTTGTATTTCAGACATTCTGTATTTTAAAATGCGACGTTCTGCAAGCTCTCTGACATAGGGCCTTTCGTCAGAGATCATCGCAAGCATCAAGTTTTCTGGGTGGAAAAAAAGCCGTTTGTTTGAATCACCCTATCAACAACTTTCCTCTGGTCTTCAGGGAGAAACCGCGAGTATCGAATCAGAGACCACACACGCCTGACACCTTTCGTGCAAGATGGGTCGCTTTTGATTAGAAACCAAACAGGGCCATATACTTTCATGACATAATTCACAAGTGCAACCACCTCTGGTGATGGACTGGATGTTCCTAGGTACATTCGAAGAATTCTGTTGGATGTAGTCAGCCATCGCGAATGATCGGTACTGAGATCAGTTAAAGTTAAGTTTTGCACGTTTGAGGAGGTTCGTCGGAATTCAACTACGGGCAAAGAAGTGCACTTTCATAATTGCTGGCCGATGGGCCCTTTTTAACTTGAAGGGCCAATAGTCTCGCCATCAAGTAAGTTAAATAGGTGTCTAAGAAAATTCATTGCAATGAAGAAGGCAAATCAGCCACTGCAATAGGTGGTTTAATTTTTACTCAATAAGACAAATAACTCCTCCCACGTGTCCTTTATTTGTATTAGTTCCGTCTGCACCTATAGCTGAAATATTGTCAATGTCTATGTTGTCGGTCTTAGCCTCCAGAAATTCAATCAGACCCTTGGAGATCGAGACGGCTTTGCTTGAAATAGGAGTAATATGTCCCCAGTATAATGATCCTGGCTCTCGTACAATAGTGATATGTTCCTCTTGGACACATCTGCGGTATTGTTTGTTTCCCTCTTCTACTAAGATAAGGGTTTTGTCTTTGCGCCCGTCAAAATACAAACTCAACCAAGGTGTTTGAATGCTCTCAGCAGAGATCTCTCTCATTTTTCTCCTCACCCTTAAACGTTCCCGCGTAACCTTATTTCTATCAATGACGTTTGTAAAATTATTTTCGAACAACAAACCAACATCCTGCAAGACAGCTGAGGCTATAGCAGCGACGAATCTGTCCGAGAAGCCGTACCTATCGCTGACTAGAGCTGTTTCAGAAAGAAAAAACGATTTTGAGAGGAAGAAAGTTACTGCCCTTTTGAAGTCGATGGGGAGAAATCATCATTGTTAGTATCACTCTTAGTCGGACATTCAATACTACCATGATTGCTATTCTCATCGGCTGGCAAATCTACTTCCCTGCCTCTGGAAGTACCATCTGGCAACTTTAGAAGTCGGGCAGCTTCCTGTGGTTTCCTAGCCTTCCTCTTTTGAAGAACAGTGGTTGTTTCTTTGTCAAGAGTACCGATGATCATTTTTCGGACTGTTCTCTCATCAATAAGAAACGCGTGTTCCCTCTGTGGAAATTTTCTCTCTTTGGTACAAGAGCATAAAGCAAGGTCTGAACATTTGCAAGAGCAGATGTCAAAAAGGCTTGTTCGCGCATGTAATTTAAAACTTTAAATAGTTTTGGGAACTTTATTGCAGCTTTAAAGTTTGCTATATGACTTAATGATGGTCTTATATTTTGCATCATAAGCGTTTAACATTTGTACAACTCTTTTTTGCGTAACATGTGGTATTGATGCTTTTTCGTGCACGGTAATAATCTCCTTGGCTATGTTCTCTGCAATGTCGGAAAACAAGGGTTATTTCTTTCCCTATTCGGGAGCTAAACGTTGCCTTTCGAAATCACAGGCTTTGATAACATATTCATACATGGAAATTTAAAAGAAGACAGTTCTTTTGGACCACCAAAGACAGGACAGTTGAACGTCGATCGACTTTTAAACTTCGACGAAGTTGCCACGGCAACTATTAATAAATGCAGAGAAGCGAAGAAAATTACACCTGGCACCAGTTAGCAACACCAGATTGAACAGAAGTAATAAAGAGAAAGGTACAGCAACAAGAATATGACAGAAGCGCCAAATGAAAAATTTTAGGAACAAAACGTATACTCTAAGCCCAATATAAACAAATGAGACAGAGTACACTAGGAAGACAACGTGGTCTAACAAAAAGACTATTACATAGAAGAACAACGATAGCTCCCAAACTCCGTAAAGGCAGCGAATATCACGAACGAAAAAGTATGCCACCCGCTACCCTACAGAAAGCTTCGTGCTCTAGCTTTGTCCCGACAGGTTTCGACGTGTCTCAACAGTGTCAACGCACGCAACGACCAAATAAAAAAATAATAATAAAATTGAAATGTAAATGTTGATTTGACTCGATTCTAGCTACATTTTTTATTCTAGGCTAGATTTTGCTAAAATTAAGCTCAAATACCCTGGAAGCAAGTATAAATAAGAAGTCATTCAAATTTCGCATTATATTTTCTATTTTACAAAAGTCTTCCTAACAATATTCAACGTGTTTTAAAGCAAAAATGAATCATTTTTGGAGCCCGAGAAAGATTCTCCATAAAATCCTATGTTTTTTGACACGACCTTAAACAGTGATAATTCACATTTTAACCTGGAAAGGGCCCTTAAAAAAGGCATTACATGAAAGAGGAGACATTTCTTTGCAAAAAAAAAACTAATTTCAAAGATTTTTTATTTGATCGATCCAATAGGCGGACTACCTTAAATAAACCGTCTATGTGCATCGAGGCGCTTACACGGACAATTTTGGTTAAATTTGAGACTCTTCTGGTGATGGAAAATTTATTTTGAACTTTTTGTGTACATCTTGTGTAAAGTTTAGTTTAGATTAGTTTTTAGGCATGAGGAAAGCCCCGATGGAGCCAGCCTGGCGATGAAGCTATAAAGCCTATGGTGTCATACACTCAAATATTCGCTTTCAGTAGTTAGCTTCAGACATGCACGGATGTTTCATCGTCCCTGCCGCGTTTCGTGTACTCTGTATTGGATTTATACCGTGATAATTCAGTTTGTTGTGCCATGTTAGCATCTAAACTACTGTCTATACGTCTTTTTTTGGGTAAATCCATGATTTCCCTGGCTCCTAATATCCCGTACGTATAGCCCAAGGTGTATAGACAAATGCAGTTAATGTGGCTTAGCTGTACCAGCAGATAATGTCTTAGCACAGTGAATGACGACCAGGACTTCTATCTATAAAACGGAAACATAGCGTCCATGCGGGATCCATTTGGTTACCATCTGCTTTCCACACATCCCTGCTTGAAATGCAGACACGGAACGTGTTCGTGCAGTTGAAACGTTTTATTAGTTTATCTTGCCTTCTTTCTAGAATTGGCAGTGTGCTTATGTCACTTGGAAGCCTAGTATATCTATTACCCCAAGTCCATCTAGTTGCTCTTGCCAGGCGGCTCATCTCATGAGCCGCCCTGGTGGTTCTCATATCTAGGGGTCTTTGTGGAGCATGAATCCCATCGACGCTGTGTGTGTAGTCTTCATTACTCCCATTATACATTTCAAGGCTAGGTTTTGTAATTCCAGCAGCCGGTGCTGCATTTTTATAAGTTTCACTCCTGACCACTAGACCACGGTTGCGCATATGAGCATTGATTTAAGGAAAGCAGATAGAGCCATGCAAGAATTTTGCGCCCTAGACCCTACGTGAAACCAAAGTATCACCCGCACATTCAAAATGTCGAGAAAAATTTCCTGCATTAGGTCTCAATGTGTTTCTACTAGTTCATTTTACTATCTAAAATCACCTCTAGATAGTGAACCAAGTCTAAGATCATCAGCCCCCCCCCCCCACAATACGGAGAGACGTCAATCTTTGAAACTTTGTAATTTCTCGTGAGAATGACCAGGCTGGTCATTTACGGGTTCATTAAGAGCCTTAAGCTCTCGCACCAGAGCTCTACGACGAGCAGCGCTGAATTTTTAAGACTCATCAACGTTACAATATGAGCCCTCCAGATCAGAATAACAAATTCATGCGTATATCCCTGGGTATAATAGCCTTCCTTACTTTGTTCCTCATTTGGGCTTCGGGATTTTTTCTAGGCACTTATGGAACAGCGGTGTGTCCTAGTCTAGAGGCAATTTACATATCTTTGCCCTGTTGCACAACGCTTTAATCTATTTACGGAGTTTCTTCAGGTGGGTGTTTCAGCATTCTACAAATTTCCCAAACCTCACTTTACTTGTATGGCAATTGTTCGCATATTATGTAATAAGAGCACTACGCAGAAATTGCGCAGCGTGCTCTGACTCATCTTTGGTACCGTAGCTTCTGGAGAATTTCACCTCTTCTCACTGTGTTGTGGGAGTTTGCGTCATATCCTGACAGCGGAGGAATCCCCTTTTCCTAGTTAAATTAGATCCTAGATTAGGTGTTAAATTAGATCCTACACTTCTCTAGGGGCTGCGGGCCCACACCTCTAGCCTTTATCCGCTGCTGCTATTGAGTCTCACCTTAATAATAGTCAGCTCCCTGGAGCAGAGCTTTGCTGTGATGCGAAATAATCTGCATCCTGGAGATTCCGCCTCAGCCATTGAGAGGCTAAATCTGAGCTCTTCCAGATACTTCTGATCCCCCTACATAGGTCAAATGTGGAATCTTTCCTCCTTTTGCCCGTAGAAAGAGCCTGAGAGGTTGCTCCAGAGCTCTAAACTCTAAGCGGTATCTTCTTCTTTGTGCACTACTATGGTTCCTCTATCATACCGAGAGCCCCGTAAACTTTTCTTTCAGCGTAACTGAAGATTTTTGTCATCAGCGTTAGAAGTCTGCACCGCTCCTGGTAGGCTAGCACCTTTAGAGCCTTCTATCTGTAGCATAGGCCATTTGATCCAAAGAATCATTACAGAACAAAAGAACAGCCCCTAAAGAGCTCTTTGATAGCGCTGATGTCACCGAAAATTACGGTGACTGTGGCTAAAGTAGGATGAACAAAGCTCGAAGACTGTTGAAAAAAATGAAAAATAAGTAAAGTTTCTAAATTCTCCCATGAGTCGTACACATTTGTAACCATTATTGTGTCGTACATAAATTTGTTCTATATCGTATAAAGATGTTTCAAAATTGTATGGCCTATGACAGGATTTATCATTTGATTTTTACATTCTCATTCCTGAGAATGTAATGTAATCGTCCAAATTTTCAATCTCTGGCTTTTAACGGTCTGTCTGTCTGTATGTCTGTATGTATGGTTACCTGAATGTTGTATCCAAGCTAACTTTTGAAGCATTTGTTCAATAGAGTCCGCATTTGATACACTTCTGAAGGTCCCCAAAATAAAGAATAAGTTCGTTAATCAGATATTTCGAACTAAAATTTTAAAATTGAGAGCATTTTCAAAATTTTAAATTTCTTTCTTGAAATTTTATAAATTTTTGTCAAAGTTTCTTATAGATGGGTAAAAGACTTGCATATTATCTAAATAAAATTGTTTATTTTGATGAAAATCAGAAAAGTTATATACTTTTAAAAATTTGACAATTTTCAAAAAATAGAAAAAAATGATTTTTTATAGATCAAAAAATTTCATTCCAGATTGTCACCAGATACCAAGTATATTTCGAAACTATTCTACCTAAATTTTTCGATTAGCCCTAAATTAAAAAAATTATAGCATTTAAAAATTTTTTTAATTTTTTTAACTTTTAAAAATTTGTCTCAAAGTTTCTCATAGATGGATCCAAGACTTGCAAATTATTTAAATAATATGTTTAATTTTCATGAAAATTGGAAAAGTTATATGCTTTTCGAAAATGTGGAAATTAAAAAAAAAATAGAAAAAATAATTTTTTTCATAAATCCAAAAATTTTATTCAAAATTTTCAGTAGATACCAAATATATTTCAAATTATTCTAGCCGAATTTTTCGATTAGCACACAATCAACAAAATTAGAGCTTTTTCAACATTTAAGACCATTTTTTTCAAGTTTCAGAAAATTTTGTCAATGTCCCCGATACTTGAAAAAAATACTTTCAAATTTGCCAAATGACATTTTTAATTTTGATGAAAATTAAAAACGTTAGTGTAATGTAATCTTCCAAATTTTCGATCTCTGGTTTTTAACGGATTTTTACGTTTCGGCGCGCACAGAATCTGAAAATGATAACATTTTGTCGGTGTCTGTCTGTACGTTTGTCTGTATGTCTGTATGTATGGTTACCTGAATGTTATAGCCACGCTAACTTTTAAAGAATTTTTCCAATCGACACCGCATTTGGAATACTTCGGAAGGTCCCCAAAATAAAGGCTAAGTTCGTTAATTAGATAATTCGAACCAAAATTAAAAAATTGAGTAAATTTTCATATTTTTGAAATGTTTGTTAAAATTTTATGAATTTTTGTCAAAGTTTCTTATACATGGGTAAAAGTCTTGTAAATTACCCAAATAAAATGTTTAATTTTGATGAAAATTAGAAAAGTTATATACTTTAAAAAATTTGAAAATGTTCAAAAAATAGAAAAAATTACTTTTTTCATAGATCCAAAAATTTTCACTAGATACCAAATATATTTTAAAACTATTTTAGCCTAATTTTTTGATGAGCCCACATTTTTTAAAAATAGAGGCTGTATAATCTAACAGTATATATATATAGATACATAGATATTTAGAAAAAGGGAAAAGGATTAAACAATTACAACAGGGTCCTATTACGATCAGGAAAAATAAAATGTGAACATTATTTTGCAATATCTGAATAAGCAGTGTCAAACCAAGGTACGCACAAAAAGAAATTGTCATAGGAATTTGATATAATAGTTTTCAACATACAATGTAGAAAATTTCGCATTGTGGTCTGTGCACAAATGTGGAGGGTCATGCAAAGACCGAGCGCGGACTGCGACGTAAATACATTATCAAGCGCGGAGCGCGAGATAAATATATTATCGTGCGCGAAGCTCGACAATGAGCAGTCGCGCGCCCTAGGAGCACTTAAACTAGCGAGTGCAGCGAACCGCGCGCTATGAGAATGTGCCCACGAATTTTTCTAGCAGCGGCCCATAACAAAAATTTAACAAAACGTGGTGATGATCGTGAGGAAAAGAGAGGCAGAAGGGGGCTGAGGGGCAAAATTAAGATATTTGAGGACAGTAGAATGGCGGAGACGGTAGAAGAAGAGCAAGTAGGTTGTGGAAATTTAGGAGTGTGGCGATTAAGAGGAGGGTAAGAGAGGCAAGGTAAGGGAGGAGTGGACAGGATGGATGTATCTAGAGGAGATTGAGACGGATAGGAAGAGAGGAAGAGTTTATATACGATGGAAAATGGTGGAGGGGACACAGAACATCAGTCATATCAGAGATGGGGATGGATGAGTGACGGTAATGTGTGTGCAGAGGGGTTGAAGGAGTGAAAGTAATAGAATGGGATGTGACCAACGGAATGGAGGGGATGAAAAGGATGGTGAGATGGTGAGAGGAAAGAGTAGTTTTGGCTAATGAGGAGAGTGGGCGAGACATAGATGTATCATAATAATAATTATATAAGGCATTGGATTTATGCGTTGAATATAATTCTACAGGTTCGAAGCTGATAGACATATGTATGACATGCATTTATAATCAGGTCTTTTCGACCGTGTGATATCTTCTATTTCAAAAGTCATGTCTTCTTAATTTGCATGTCAAAAAGAACTTTCCTCTTTCTGTTTGAAAATAATTTTAAATCTTGATATTAATATTATGTAAGCATGGCCTTCCATCATTTTTTATATATGAATATACCAAAATTTATTCGACCAACACAGGTAAAATTATGATGCCTACTCATTCCTAATATTCACGCACGAACGCTTACAAGGAGGCTTGTTACGCACAAGATGATCGAAGATCGCTTCGCGTGAATTTCAATGGATAAAGTTGTTGGGAGTAGCCAAGACGTGAGTTAAAATAATCGCGGGTAACGACAGAGTGGATTCTATCGAGAAGAATAGAAGGGGTAATGCGTTGCCGATTTCGAGATGATGATGACGATGAAGAAGAAAGGGGGACGAGAAGCAAAATGATGAGACGTGAAAGAGATGAAAAGGGTGGAATCAGAGGAAGAAAAATAAAGAGAATCGACCTCGAGCGGATCTTTCAAAGAGGCAATTTCGTAATTATGAAAGGAACGCTTGAGAGAGTCCTGCTGACTGGAACGAGATCGTATCGCGTTTTTCTTCTTTGACTCGTCGCTCGTCAGTGGGTAACCCTTCCTTCATAAAATTCCACCTGAAGCGTCTCTTTCTCTTCCATTAGCGTATACGCGCGAAACCACGAATCTGTCAGGAATGTTCTGCATATGGCTTGCTAAACTATACTTTATAAAACTCTGTTTTGCGAGCTAATTTGCCCGGATGGTAACCGGGCCCCGGCTATTTTCGTCACGGAAAATTAAGACGGTACTAGCCGGGCAAGCAGCCCCCGTCAGTCTTCGAAGATGACCCGGCCTCTTAACTGGTTAGACCCTTGTGAAATTTCGGTAAAAACGATCATTCGCAGCAACTAAATTAAAAATATTCAAATAATTAGATATAATTTTCTTTATTATAATATCAAGGTATCAATATTGTAAACGTGAAATTGAACTATAGAATTGTATGCAATGTGAACAAAGAACGAACACTTTTTTAAGCTTACGTAGACCATAATAACAATCTAAATTTTTTCGGTGCTAATTAATCTTTTCATTACTTTTGTTTCAGCTTAAAACTGTATAAATTAATTATAAAATGGTGATTTTGATTGTATAATAATATAGGTAAAGTAAAACAATCAAAGAAAAACCCCGTTATTTTAGTGGTGCACTTGGCTGTCAGCGTATCGTTTCATTTCAGTTCCCAATATTGTATGAGAAATTGACGGGCGATGACCTATTGACCTATGAGTATCAGCAGTGGGACTCCGATACCTTGAAGGGATTTATTAGACTGGCAAAACGGAAATCTATTTTTAAGCCGCAATTCTGAATATTTTTCTTGCTTTTTTGCATACGGCATCTAAATATTTGTCTATTTTGCTTACTAGCTCCGGTTATTGAAAAAATGTTTATATTTTGTTTAATAATAAAAAAGGGAGGACAATAGAGAAAAATTGCACTGATACTCAATGTGGATTCTCGCGGCATTTTCATCTACCCTCGTGAAACTCAAGAGGCAGGCACCCTGGGGTGCCTAGAATGGCCCGTCGAATTGCGCTTAAATCATGGCCCTTTCATTATTATGTGATGCAGATCAGTTACAAAAACTCAAAGTATTAAAGTATAGATTGAATTAATTTAAATTAGCAGAATCAGCTTATTCATATAATTGGAAGAAAGTGAAAACAAGATTCATGAAAATCGGTTAATATTTGCAGTAAAAATAAAAATTCTTAAGTACACACGAAAGTATAGCCAGATACGTCGTAACGTTTCGAATCATGCAGAACGAACTATCCTTTTATTGACATCAGATGCATGCCGTTTACGAAAACTAACACTTGAAAGGATGACTGAATTTAATTTTAGTTACCAGATTTAGTTTTCTTCATGTAATTGGAAAAAAGAGAAAAACATATTCATGAAAATCGGTTATTAATTGCAGTAAGAATGGAAGCGTTGAAGCCCATACAAAAGTGTAGCTTTGCCGACAACTTGATACCGAGCTTGACACCTACTCCCTTAATCTGAATAGTAATTACTTAATCTAAACTGCTGATTAAAAAGTTTTATTAAATTCGAATAACAAGCTTTACCAAATTAATTAGTACTTTGCTAGTTAACAATGTGAGAAAAGCTTTCGAAAGCAATTATTAACTGACTTATGTCGATAAAAATTATAGTTTTCATCTTGTGCACTTGAATTTCAAATGATGAACATTGAAATAAGATGAAATGAAAAATGGCGTTAAGAAAATGAGTGATAAATATTCAATCTAATTATAAACGGAAAAAATTATTAAAATATATGTTTTTCAAGAGATTTACAGCATCCTTGAATCGCGAATTTCCACACCTTTATATTTGGCGAATATCACTTTTCGAGGTTCAAAGTTCGAATACAGGTTTCAGTCAAATATTTAAATTGGAAAGAAACAGCATATTCTAGTACTTAATCCACTTTTATTGGTGGTTGGTCTTCTTTATCTTTATACAGATTCCACGTCAATTACTCTATTGATGACAAATGGTACTTTAAAAACTTCTGCCAAATTATTCTATTTTTCAAAGCGCTATATTACACACTTCAGATATTTCACACAGTTAAAAGAATATAGTTCGTTTAATACTTTTGTTCTTCCATTTTTTGGTCTAATTTCTAAAACTATGGAACTTATGTTGACAAAATTTAAAATTCATACTATTTTCCGCTTTCCATTTAAAATGAATTCCATCATAAATTTTTGCAAAGATCCTTTAGATAATTTTGAAAAGGGTGGCGTTGTCTATAAGATCATTTGCAGGATCTGTAAGATGAATTACGTGGGACAGACTGGCAGACTTCTTAATACTACTATCGGCGAGAAAACTATAAGCATCTGCCTTTGAAGCTTAACAACTCAGTCAAAAAAAAATGCTAGCGCAACAAAACAACAGTCATATATAATCTGAAAGTGTCATACGTAAATGAGCTTCAAGACGTTTATGTAAAAAGATTTTTGTGCTTAGCAGACTGAAAAATGTAAAAAAAAGTAAGGAATTTCAAGTACATTCAAGAACTGCAAACTGTAATGAATAGGCTCTGTATTTATTTCCAATCACCCGTAAGGATGTGTGAGTCTTATTTTTTGTGAAAATCGGGATGCTTTTGGACAATTTTTTTTGTTGGAAAACAAGTGACAGAAAGCAGGGGGGGGGGGCGTTTTTTTACTGCCGACCGCTGGTCCCTTTCTTCGACCAATGGCCAGGTGCCATCCAAGCATTCAGAACCAGGGGCCGAAGAATGGCACCAGCGGTCGGTAGTAAAACAAAAAAAGCCCCCCCCCCTGCTTTCTGTCACTTGTTTTCCAACAAAAACAAATGTCTAAAAATATCGCAATTTTCACAAAAAATAAGACGAACACATCATTCCAGGTGATTGAAAATAAATACTGAGCCTATTCATTACAGTGTGCCGTTTGAATCGCTTTAATATCTGTGTTAGAACTGAAGATAATATAGTTGCACATTTTTGTGCTTTCAAGCAACAATTTTTATTATTTTTCAAATTTTTCAACTGCAACTGGTTCACAACAGTTTTCCTCGTATTCATGAATTCTTTCAAAATTTTCCCATCGCCTCTTGTATAAGAAATAATGCTCTAAACTTGACTGTTCTTGAATGTACCCGAAAATCCTTACTTTTTATACATTTTGCAGTCTGCTAAGCACAACATTTTTTTACCTAAATGTCTTCAAGCTCATTATCGTAGACCACTTCCAGCTTTCAAATGACCGGTTTTTTGTTGCGCTGGCATTTTTTTTTGACTGAGTTGTTAAGCTTCAAAGGCAGATGCCTATAGTTTTCTCGCCGATAGTAGGATAGAGGAGCACAAAAGTGATGTTCGTTTAGGACGCTGTTATAAGAGTGTTCTTGCCAGACATACAAAGGCATTTGTTGATGTTGACCATGAGTTTTACTTGGATAATATTCGAATTTTGCATAGTAAAAGTAATGAGAGAAAGAGGAAATTCATGGAAATGCTTTATATTAAAAAAACAAAAAAAGTTATCCAATAATTTAAAAACCGATTTCGATGGACTGAACAAAAGTTATGCTAATATGATTAATTACATTTAACGTGGCTATTTTATGAATTCTGTTTTTCTTTTACTTTCTTTATTTCTAATATAATTGTGACAGATATTTATATTGTGTTTACAACAGATTGGCCTACTGACCCTCATTCGAATCTCAGGTATCAAAGAGACAGCAACTGTTCGTGGGTGCTGTCAATTTCTACAATTTAAATTTTTCTTGCCTTGATAAGGGTACTGTACGAGTACCGAAACGTTGGTAATGCAAATTTATTTATTTATGTTTTTTATGTTTATTTTATTGTAATTTGATGATAATAAAAATAAAGAAGACGAAAGAAAGAAAAAGAGAAGGAAGGGGATGTGGTTGGCTGCCTTCTCATTTCCCTTTCCTCTTTTTTATTTTTGTTTGAAAATTTTATTTGTTTTTCGTTTTTTTTCAGATTACAATAGGATTTTTGGTTTTTGTTTATTCGGTGTGGTCCAAATTTGGTCGTTGGATTTTTGTTTTATTTAACAGGATTTTGCATCAATTGATTATTGGACGTTAAATGGGATTTTTAATTTGGATTTTGGACTAATTTAAATTTCTTAAATTTTGAATATTTTGGAAAGGGTGCACGATCAAAAATGAGTTTGACTTTTTCATTATATATATGTGAAACGATAGTATTCACTTTTCCTTTGTCAGCCATAGTTTCCGAGATATCTACCCTAAAAGTAGGCCGCGAGTTGTATCGCGCGGGACTTATCGTCCTGTCGTAGCTCATGTTTCAAAATGAGAGGGGTTTCCGATGAAAATGCATAAAACTTATGTTGTAGAACGGAAGATACAATATAATTTCAGTACTATACATTTTTATTCAGAAATGAACCCATTTGGAGATATGAGCTACGAAAGGAATGTACGCTTAGCGCAGCACAACTCACCGTCTATTCCCAGGGAGGATATGTCGGAAAACATGATGGACAAAGGAAATGTGAATGCCATGAATTTTTATTTATATTTTATGCACAAGTTGTCTGCAAAAATTCCTATTTTACTGATACACCCTTTCGAAAAAAATCATCAAAAACCATTTTTGGGGGGTGTTTTCTACGATTTAGGTGTGTTTTCACCCTTCGTCGGTAAAAATCATTTGTTATTAATTTCTTATACATTTAGGAATCTGTATGTCAAATAATAATCATTTATTATGTTTTTTTACAAATTTTCAAAAAATTGTGGGTCACCGTATTGAATTTTTTTATCTTCAATTCATAATGAGCAACCCAAATATACATATAAACATTGTTTTCGTTATTCCAGCACTTAATTCATTCAACTCTCTCGAATTTTTTATAAATTTTTTGAAATTAAAAACATGGATTATTAATGTAGCTTACAGATTTTTTTGTTTAACATTTTACTTCACATATTTAGTGACCCAATTCTAAAGGTTGAATTAAATTCGGTCGAAAGCCGCTGGGTTCCGAAGCATAATCCTTAGTTTACTCCTCTATTACAACATGAAGATACTTTTTGTTTTAGGTTAGTATTACAATTTGATTCTTTTTGTTAAGGCTTCGTGGCTTAAAAATTTGGAAAAATTCTAAACGAGCACCTAAACACCTTATTGCTTTTTAATTTCGGCATTTCAGTTCAGTCGTATTTTTGTCTATAACAGAATTTTTGTAATTAAAGTGCAATCAAAGCAAAAGGATTTTTTTGGCATGCAGCTTTGAGTTATTTGTGGGATTAATATCCATCAACAGATTCGTTTACGTATTCGTTTTAACATGTAATGCAACCCTTAATAAACTAATGGAACTATAGCAAACGGGATGTGAACATCTGAGACCTCTGTGAAAGTGGAGCAAAGAGAAGAGCAAAAAATGCATTGCAAATAACTTTGCGGCTTGGCAAAATTCCGTCAAAGAGAGCGCTATATTTATACATGTTCAATTATCTCAGCACCGGAAGACAAACATATACTCTTTCATTGTTTAAAGCCTGCTCAGTGGTTTCACAGTGAATTGATAAGAGAGTGTCAGATGCAACAAAGTCGAAAGCTTTACTATTTCCAGACGGAGCAGCATGGAAAGCAAGATGTGCTAAAGGATTCTGGGCGAAATGAGTTATAATTTTTCTAATTATGCTTATGTCGCATGGATTTAATTAAGGAAGTGAATTTTCATAAGGAGTGAAGCGAATTTTAATGAAAATAAAATGATATCCGATTTAAATTGGTTCTCATGGAGGAGGAGGGTGACTTATTTTTAGTGGACAGTTATATATTTTCAAATATTTAATGATTTAAGTTGAAACCAAACATTTTTAAATCTTTTATTAGAAAATTATTCCATTTTTAACACTCTGAATCCAAAAATTTTAATTTCAAGGGCTTCATAATTGAAAATTTCAAATTTGTAATAATTTCCTATCTTGATTTTATCTTTGTAATTGGTAACAATTTTATTTTTACAGCTTTATGTTTTTAGAGTTTCGCTTGAAAAACTTATAATCTCGAGCCAGTATCTTAACTTTTCTTACCTCGCCTAAAAAATATTAAAGCCACGACCCTGAGGTTTTATATTCGCCCCATAATGTGACCATTGCGAAGCGTAGAAAAACAATAGGATTCTTTAGAAGAATCGGCTTCCCATATTAATTCTACAGTTGAAAATACAAATATTTAAGAAAATTTGCCTATTTAGATCCTTTTGCTGAAAGATTAACTTTTAGTCCAATTTTCTTCAGGGATGATTTAAATTGAAGCTTCTAGCATGTATTCTATATAAAAAAATTATCAATTTTTCTGTTATGCAGTATCACTTTTTGATATCAAAGGTGAAAAAAATAATTTAAAAAAATTCCCGTTGATGGCAGCTGCATTACCCTCGTGCCCAACGCTTTACAGTCTTCACACCAAGATTGACCGTGCGTGTGATGGTCTCACGCTTCACCCTCGTTTTCATACGTTTAATATTCACATTTCGGTTTCAAGATTTCAATGATAATAATTAATATTGTAACTTAATTCAAGAACTTTGATTCAAACCCCTTATGAACTACAGTCATAAATTGGAACTAAAATTTTTTCCTTCTTCAATTTGACTATAAATGCGGTTCTCAGGTACCTGTGGCTTTGAAGATTTCATTTTAATTGCGATTTTGACAAAAAATTTGTAAACTGATTCATTAAGCCATAGAAATAAATTTCGTCTGTGCAAAGTTCGGTTATAAATCAACTCTGCTCAAATTTGTTGTTAGTTTAAAAACTATATTAAAAATAATGTCATTCTATTTCAAAAATATTTTCGCACATGAAGGTCCTACTTAATTATTAAATACACAGAACTTTGAATTTGCATGAAATCGAAGAATATCTTTGAAATCATTTGTAGATGCACTAGCTGCGGATTATAGTTCTTCCAATAACGTGGAGAAAATCGAGTTTTTACATATCGAGCAGTGGTTAAAATCGTATTTTGTTCACGGCACTGGAGAAAAAATCATTATTTTGGTTCTAGATAGAGATTTACAGCTGAGCTCTAGCTTAAAACAAGCTTCACAATATAAATGTTTTATCTCAAAAGTTTGCTGCTAAATAAAAATGTTTAAGGTCTGTATTAAAAGCGTCGGAATAATCATGAACTTAATGAATTTCAATACTGGAAAATTCGTATTGAAAAAAACGTCCTTCCTCGGGATTGTAAAATTTAAGCGTGAAACAGATCCCTACAAACAAGGGCCAAACTCCAGGAAGCCATAGGTGCAGCCTGAATCTCCTGTTCATTAAATATCAGATATTAGGAACCTTCAAAGCTTGATTCAGCCTTTAAATCTACGCCTATCGCTTTCGGGAGCTTGAGCCTTTTTTAAGGGGTCTGTTTCACGCTTAAATTCAATAATGCCAAGGAAGGGCGCTTGTATCTCTATCGAGACTCGATGTAATTATTTGCAGGTCAGTTACACCAACCCCCCCCCCC
>NC_046660.1:118188481-118202035 GCF_010883055.1 Belonocnema kinseyi | reverse complement strand
TTTTGCTCGACACCTTGACAAATGTAATTCCATGTAGAAACATGCGTTTAAATAAAATATTTTACCAAAAAAGTTACCCACGCTTTAAGTTGACAGACTGTACAGATAACCTAAATTTCAATATAAAACTTTAGAAAGTTTTCTTCGTATAGGATTTGAAATTCGCTCTTATGCGCCACTTTCAAAATTAACAAAGCACCATAACCAACCCTCTCATTGCCACTTGCTGCCGATCCAACAATGGATGATATGTCTAAATAACCTAATTGCAATATAAAAATTTGTATAGATCTCTCCGGATGGGGTTTCAAATGCGTTCATATGCCCCACTCTCAAAAACAACAAAGAACCTTAATCGACCCCCTTATTCCCACTTATTACGATCCATTATCTAATGATAACTCCAAATGAATAATAAAAATGTTTGAAATCCTATACGGAAAGCCCCTCATACAATTGTATAGTGTTAATTAGGTTATTTGGAGATATCTACGGACGATCGATTGGTAACAATTCGTAATGAGGGGGCTGATTATGGTTTTTTGTTCATTTTGAAAGTGGCACATATGAGTGCATATGAAGACGAATAAATCTATGTCCGCAATTTTATATTGCACATCACTGTTGAGGATTTAACACCTGCGTTACACTGCTCCCGTCCAAAATATGATGTCTTTGTTAATTCGCTAGCGCGGCATTTTTTTGTGGTGGCGCATTTGAGCGCATTTGAAGTTATAAGAGATAGGTATGATGAATTTGCAAAAATTTTACAAGTTTAGAAAAATTACACGAGCCCCCCCCCCCTCCTATTTTGATCGCTGATAACTTGGTTATCAATGCGGCGCAATATTTTTTCTTTGTGGCGCATATGAGCGCATTTAAAGATCTTAAAGATCATGTGATTTAAATTTTGATTTTTCAAATGAGGAGGATAGCGTGACGTTAGACCCCCTCCTCCGCGTAACAGCTGATGTACCTCCTACAGTTTTATAGAGTAACCATTTTTATCGGTGGCGTATTTGAGCGCATTTGGGGCGCAATTCAGTGGTCTATAGAAACCCGAAAATCAAGAGTGAGGGGGGGGGGGTGGCTGGTGTAACTAACCTATTATTTTTTAGCTTTGTAGCTCCAGTAATTAAAATGATGATTAAATTGAATTTTTAAAAATTGCCGTTTGGAGGTCATCAAAGTCGACAAAGTGAAATTTGAGGGTCATTTCTCGTGTTTTTTCACAAGTTTTCATTCACAGGGATAATAAACTAATATACACAATAATGAAACAGCCATCATTTTACAAGTTCAATATTCAAGAATATTTCTGTCTTTGAATTAACATTCTGCAATTTTTTTATCGTCGGTTAATAAACCTTCAAAGCCATGCGTCAGGACATTTTGTCCTGACTTCAGGTTCCAGTGCACATGGCCTACACACAAGCTCCCACAAATATGCGACACATGTGCTCATATGATTTGAGTTTGGCTGATGAGTGGCTAGAAATTTTATAAAACTTATATTGTTTAACCGGACGGCTGCACGTGTTTACGCACTATCGGTTTTTGTTTAGAAATTGGTGAGTCAGCAGTCTTTTGAGGGTTCAAATCCTCCAATTTGCGAATTTATAAATCATATAAATTAAATCGCACAACTATCGTAAAATTTATGATTTTATATTTAAGGATGCAATTTTCAATAACTGTTTGTAGGAAATTCGAAATATTCGTGAAAAAGTTCGCAATTCGTTTATACATTTCTCATCAAAATAAGGTTCGATATTTTATGTCTCGTATCTGAAACAAGGCTACAAGTTCGTGATTTTTTTATGGGCAAATTTTTTTAGCGATGGATGTTGTAAGTTATAATTCAGATATGTACCAGTCAAAGATTTCTTGTGATATCAATTCGCTAGAAAGAAGCCATTTAACAATTTGATAATCTTTTTTCAAACACTTTCGTTCCTGAATAAACTTAAGTTAATTTTGAAGATGGTACAATATTGTAAGGTCAAATGACTGCTACTAAAAATTACTTGTAGAATACAGAGAAACTTCAATTCTCAATTATTTCTAGTTTACAGGCATATCCATGAAACAAATGATCGTGAGACAAGCCCAATAAAATATAAAAGTAAGCCTCTTGGCATTTAAGTCTGCTTGCGAAACAAATGGAACTAACGAGATATCGACATAGGCAATGACGTGCTACTGCTGAGATGCCGCGCCGTTCGCGTTGCATACCTTTTCACAAGCAAGCGAAGCGAATTCAGTGAATCTCGACGCGAAAATTAGAACAAAATCATTTAGGTGGCTGTGCATGCATATACTCGTTCGCAAGAACAGGGAACTGCCACAAACTTAAAGGAAAAAAGAGAAGAGACAGTAAAAGAGCATTAGCAACCAACCTTCACCAGGAAGCAAACGATTCTCGTACAGGTGAAACAGGTGTGTATACCGTGTTCGGTAGTGACTCTGAAGGCCCCCAGAGGTTAATGATTTGCGTTTACGACTGGAATCTCCGCTTAGCTGCTTCATTCTGCCCGGATGCGTTCCCATATTCCACTCTACCTGCTTTAATGCTAAACTATGATTGCAAGACATGCAATTTTTTTAACCAAGATTCAACGTTCACAGTTCAGAGTTTAGAGTGTGGCCAATCAGACGCTGAAATATTCTAATTCATCTTTGCTAATTATGTCTGTGCTTGAGAATATTATTTTAAATTATTCTTTTATTCGAGTATGAAATAAAAAAATATTTAGAAATATTTATAATAATTTGTTCCAGGAAAACATGGGTTAGACGAATTTTCCGTAATCAGAGGAGCACAAACATTGAGGAAAAGTTAAACTAAGAAATTATTTACCAAATAATAAGGCTGTAATTTTGGTTCAAATCCGGAAATGTATAAAGTATAAATTAATAATAATTATGGAACATTTACTTATATTCTTTTATTTAAACAACTTCTTTGACAATGAAAATATTCTTGTGCGAGATAAGTCTGATTTCTTGCACCTACATCTGTGGCTTGCGCATTTGCTGTTGCATTGACATGCGATACTGTCTACTATCCAGACAGGCTTTTGGAACAGAATTATAGATTATTAGAACTAAAATAAGCTGTCCATCACCCTCTCGTCATCCACATTCATCCAGTAGGGGTACATTCGTATCTAGTAGCGGATGAGCATTTCCTCACACCGCTACCTATAATAGGTATCAACGGAATAGACGTAAGTCATCCTCAATAAATATCCATGAAATATCTGATAAGAATTGGGTATTGTATCCTTTGCAAACCTGACGATAACTTCTCCGTATATGGTGAAAAGAAATAGTGCAATTGAATAGTGTTTGTCCAGCTTCGACACCGTGTAGTTGCTTTTGAGTCAACCTACGAAAACAAATTTCACATACATTTTACTCATATTTGAACGGTGATTCTGAATACACAGGCTACGGCACGCACCTGAAGAGCAATTTTAACTCACGCTAATTTTTTACAGATACTCAAATATGGCCAAAAACGTGGTTTTTGACAAAGTAACACCGTTCCCCTTATAAACTTTACAGACTGGGTCATATTTGTTGCCGAATTCTAGAACTGCGTTCAAAAAACTGTCAATAATTACCATAATCATTTAGCGGACAAAAAAGGTTATATTTTAGAACAGTGATAGTGAAGGCATCTTGTTTAAAAAAAGCCTTTTTGCCTTTTGAAAGATATAGGGCTCCTCCAAATGCGCGTACACAAATTATGAAAGTCGAAAAACTAACGAAAATTAATCATTTCAGGAAAGCTCAAACTTTTTGTGCAAGTAGTAATGATAATATTTACGAAATTACCGTTCAACTGGCCCAGTGCCGGAACTTGGCCAATTATCCAGACCTCGAAACATGCCGAAAAACTAAAGAAATTTAAGCATTTTCGGAAAACTCAAATTTTTGTGTAAGAATATAATTTCTATAATAACAGTTACGAAATTACCGCTTATCCGGTCCAGGGCCGTCACCCATCCACTTAGCCGCTTCTGGCAATGTGTCAAAAAGCTAAAGAAATTCAAGAATTTGGAAAAGTCTAAATTTGTTGTCTAAGTAGCACATACAATAGCATTTACGAAATTACTATTCAACCGGCCCATTGCTGGAAACCCCTAGTCAGCCACCCCTCGCAACATGTCGAAAAACTGAAGAAATTTAAGCATTTTAGAAAGCGAATTTCTTTATGTAAGTAGTATGTAACTCTCTGGAGTTGGTAGTTTTAGATAGGAAGCAATCGTTTTTGGCATATTTCCAAATGTATTAATTCCGATCACGTGATTTAAACATTTTTCGTCCCTATAGGTTAGGAAAAATCTGGAGGTTGTGGCGGTAGTTGATCACATATCGACGTATTTTTTGCAGGTACCATAAAAATCACCAACAACCACGAATTATCTGGGCTTATTATTCTTGATGTTGGGAATTTTAATAAAAAGCACCTAAACTTTGTCCTCGACACTGACAAGTGTAAGTTTACATAATTCTTTCCTTCTGCATACACCCTGTACACTCAAAATCTAGGTGACCTGAAAATAATTCAATGCCTATTTTAATATGTGAAATTTTGTAAATATATTTATTTATTTAATTAAAGATTTAAAACTAAGAGAGTTAAATTTGCAAACAAAAATAAAATAGATACATTTTTATCTTTGAACAATTTTTTCATTAAAAATATTAATTATTAATTAAACAAAATCATATTTTTTAACAAATAGTTCAATATTTATCCAAAGAGATTAAATTTCCACTAAAATGAAGAATTTTAACCACAAAAAAAGTAATTTTCATTAAAAACAGTTCAACTTTCTACAAAAAATATGAATTCTCAACAACAAAATATAATAGTTGATATTTATACCAAAACAGAGTTTAATATTAAATAAATTATTATCTATTTATTGACCGCAGCTTCATTCAAGAACTGTAAGATTTGTTTACCAGTTAGCACTTGAGATTTCTTGCTCTGGAATCCTATTGATTCTCGTTTCAAAAATGCAATCAGTTTGTCATGATTATATATATTAATATTATTATTGATACTGATTGTGCTCCTCGGCATTGAGCACGTCGCCCAAAAAGTTGGTGGTTTCAAGGTTTCTGATAATAACTTAAAATATGCGAGCAAAAAGTTCTCGGAAAGGGATTTAACATTATTTTGTGTTCTCCATTGCATGAATCGGTTCTCCGTTGTCATGTACTTTATTTTTTATTTTTCAGGAAGTAGGTTTTCAGAGACTTCTTTGGCACTTTTTACAAGTTCTGGAGGAGTCAGTTTACCTTCATTGTCATAGTGAGTATCAGGAATGATCACGCTTTTTGTATATTGACTCATTGTTCTCTTTTTCACATTGCACGATTGCATCAGGAAAAAATCTACTGTTATACAATAGGTTATGCAGCTACTAAAAACATTAGACACTGGAGCTTCCCCGAGTTACCAGTTATTCTTTTCAATACCAATAGGTGGCGCCAGCGTCGATTGGCGTGAAGAAATATATTTTTTGCGTGAAAAAATAATCAAGGACATACTAGGCAGCCTGATAAGTCCGTGAAAAATGAAACACGAAGACGTTTTTTTGGCCAAAGTCACTTTTATTTTTCAACATACTCTCCTTTTAGGTCGATACAGCGAGTCCAATGATTTTCTAACTTTTTGATACCGTCCGAAAAGTACTCGATCGGAAGGTCTCCAAAATACGCCTCAGTTTCAGCTATGAGCTCTTCATTTGAGTAAAAACGCTTACCGGTGAGCCATCTCTTCAGGTTAGGAAACATGCAATAGTCTCTGGGGGCCAGGTCTGGTGAATACGGTGGCTGAGGAACTAATTCGAAGTCGATTTCATGCAATTTTGCTTGTGCAACTAAGCATGAATGAACTGGCGCATTGTCGTGATGATAAAGCGGTTTTTCCTTCTTCAAATGCGGTCGTTTTTCGGCGATTTCGATTTTCAATCGGTCCAATAATGATGAATAGTATGCTCCGGTTATGGTTTTACCTTTTTCAAGATAGTCCACGAATATTATGCCATGTGCATCCCAAAATACGAAGGCCATAACCTTTCCGACCCATTGTTGCGTTTTTGGACGCTTCGGAGCACTTTGGCCCGATGATACCCACTGTTTTGCCTGTTGCGTTGACTCAGGAGTGTAGAAGTGGATCCAGGTTTCATCCATGGTTATGAATCGGCGCAAAAACTCGGTCGGCTTACGCGAAAATAATGCCAAATTCTGCTGGGAAGTTGTCACACGAATTTGTTTTTGGTCCACTCTGAGCAAACGCGGCACCCATCGTGCGCAGAGCTTTTTCATGCCCAAAACTGAATGCACGATATTGCCCACACGTTCCAATGATATGACTACAGCATTAGCTACCTCTCTCAATTTCACTTTGGGATCATTCAACATCATATCATGGATTTTTTCGACATTTTCTGGTGTAGTGACCTCTTTTGGGCGCCCAGATCGTTCAGCATCAAATGTGCTCGTACGGCTACAACGAAACTCGGTGAACCACTTATGAATCGTTCCAATTGACGGTGCAGAGTCCGGGTAATACTTATCCAGCTTGGCCTTTGTCTCGGATATCGTTTTCTTGCGAAGATAGTAGTGTTTGATCAAAACTAGAAACTCAGATTTTTCCATATTAAAAAAAACTCGGAGGTTAGTCGCTTCTCAGTGCTGTAACTTGTAAATGCGTAAACATAAATGGCTGAAGTTTTGACAGGCGTCATTTGAAGGATCAAACTCGACGAAAATGGTTCACATTAGTGAATACTAATGCCATCTCTTAGAATTTTAAGTACTTATCAGACTGCCTAGTATATGAAACGGAGTTTAGCACACTGCAATAATGATTTGGTGGGGAAGTTAGCATTTCGCGGTTGCTAAACAGACGTGCAAAGTAGCATTTCGTACGCACGTACAACAAAAAGGTTTGTTCCAAAAGAGACTTGTCCTTTAATGTATTGCATCAGAAGACATCTTCGACTTTTCAGTCGTGACTGAAAGAGACTTGAAAATTCTGTTCACTGCAATATATCAATTATCAGAGGCAGTGTCATACTAAGCTGGAATGATTAATGAAGATGATCAGATCAAATGGCAATACGTTAAAGGAAAATCTAATGTATGAACATGGCAAGTTACAGATGCTTCGTAAAATATGAACCAAATAGTATCGGTATTTCTGATTTTCTATATTATGCGCGGGAATGTGCAAACGGAAGTAGAACTATTGGCTACTGCTCACATATTGCAGAAATAGCATACTATCGGGCCCATGCACGGTACCTGCTTAAGGTTGTAAGGGACTGATGATAATTAAGCACCCCAGTTCGTGAGAGGCAACGGGACTTACGATAATGAAGTACTCTGGTTCGTGAGATGTACTGAGACTTGCGATAATCAAGCACCGGGGTTCACAAGAGTCAAGGGGACACAGGATAAACAAACACCCCGTAACAAAGGACCTGAAATCGTACTGTAAATTCCGCGTGGTGGGTTTTGGAACCACAATTATGTTAGGCTCACTAAAGGCATTTAGATCAATAGAAAAACTGTCTTACTACATTTTTAATTTCTTATTTTGAATTTTTAACTTAAAATTGTATGATATATTCATGGTTCTTTTCGCTAAAACTACTTGATCAATTATTTATATTATTATACTATTGAGAAAAATTAATTTTGTTATTTTTCTTCTGACTCTCATAACTCAGATAAAATTATTTCTTAGATATGGTCTTCTGGAAAATTTGCTATTACATCAATGCCAACTTATTGTAAAGATCTCGACTAAATCCGAGCAGAGGCAGCACATGCATGCTTATCCTGCTATGCCTAAGCTTTCCTAAAAAGCTGAAATTCCTTCGGTTTTTCAACATGTTTCAAGGAGTAGCTGACTTTCCTCTTGGCGGTACTGGGCCAGATGAACGGTAGTTTCTTAAATATTAAGGTAGGTACTATTGACACAAAAAGTTTGAGCTTTCCTAAAAATGATTAATTTTCGTTAGTTTCTTCAGGTTTTGGGGCCCTCCTATTAACGTCTAACCGTCCGACTGAGCCATTTTGATCAATATATACCAAACTCTATATGTAACCAAATACAATTCAGTCCCGCAAGAAAAGTTCCTGTTTTAGAGGACAAGATGGTACAACGCGGCGTGATAGTGACGCTGTCAGGTCAGCAGAGTGACTCCACAATAACGCAGGAGGGTATAAAAAAAGCGAACAGTATCCTTGGCGATTAATCGTGTCGTCTGCTTAAGTCACATTCAGTCAATGGCAAAAATGTTGCAGGACATTCGCTTCAGTTCGCTTTCAGTCACTCAGTGTCGAAGTTATACATTGCGTAACCAAGTATAACCAGGCATTACGAAAATGTCAAAGGAAAACAAGAGGAAACGTTTATCTTTTAAAGATCTGTCCAAGTTCGCTTTTAGCAGCTTTTAAAATAATGAGCTCAATTGTTATCTTTTTCAATTATGATACCATTCACTTTATAATGCGTAATTCGAAAATCTATTAATTAAATAATTTTCCATTTTAGATTTTCATTTTTAAGATGAAATTGGTCATTTAAATAATTTTAAAATGCCGACCTCAAGATTTAATCAATCAAAACTCAAAAGGGCTGGAGGTGGAAAATTTTTGATAAAAACCATTTATTAAAAATAATTTAACTTCTAATCTATGAAGTGTTTAGTTTAAAAGAATTTACATTTTCAATGGTTCCAGCTTGAGGCTTCTGAAAATAATAAAACTTTTAATATTTTAAAATTCGTTGGTTGATTCTTTAATTTAGAGAATTGCAAATGATAACATGGAATTATACTTTTGTAATTAAATCTGAATCTTTGAACTCTATAATTTATCAAATTTAAAAATTTTAAATTTGCAGTTATCTGTATTTAATTAAATTTGTTTAAATGGAAAGTATGTACTACTACTTTCCATTTTAAACGTGCAAATTATTTAGCATTAGAATACCAAATCTTTTCATTGAAAAATTTTAACACTTCAATTTGACTGCTTTAATTTTAAGTTTGTTTTTATTACTTCAAATAAAAAAATGATTAGCCTTAGATTTCGCATTTTTTTATTGACGGTGAAAAGTTTTTGTGAACCGAAAAAGACACATGCAATGACCAGGAATTTTTTGTTCGATTAAAATTGCCACCTTGGTACATGTTCGAACATACTTAAAAATCAGTACTTTTATAAAATTCAATTTTCAAGCAGAAACATTTTAACGTTGATTAAGACATTATAAAACCAAAATAGCAAAAATACATATAATGGCTTCTATAGCGGGACTGCAGCGTATATTATAATTAGTTAGCTTAGTTTATTTTAAAATAGGGATAGAAGCCTCAATGGAATTTTCCTAGCGCTCAAGATATAAAACCTATTGCCTCACACTCTTAACTATATACTCTTAGTAGTTGACCCCGAACCTCTTGGCGAAGCCTAGTTCATCAATCACTGATCACGTTATAATTTCTTAAGGTTCCATAAAATTCATCCTGATACTTTTCTGTCTGATCTTATCTAATGCGAAGTTTTGACAGAAGACATACACGGATAAGTATAGCCCAGAATGGCTTTCGCTTGTCGGCAACCCTGGATTTGTTCCCAGCATCCCCGGTGCTTTTATCGGATCCAGCTTTTGAGGGCTATCCTGATGCATCAAGACGCTAGTACCAGTACGGGACCCGGTTCTTTGTACTCGCTTGACGACCAGGGACCCATATGCGGGCCACTTTATTCATTTATGCAAGTTAGTTTAATGCTATTTCCCATTCTCAAACCTTAGCCTGAAAAACAGTAGCATATCGCCCATGTGGGATACCTATCCCTATCCTTTTCATGCTATCGTAGATTTCTGCTTTGGACTCTTCTTCTTCACTGGAGCCATCCGTATACCAGATTTCCCTTTAGAGTAGCTAGCTAGAATTTGCTTTCTACATATCCCTGCTTGGAATGAAGCGCGAAAGGTATTGGCGAATTTGAAGCATTTTGTTATTTTATCCTGCCTCATCTCTAGAATCGGCAGGATGCTGATGTAACTAGGCGGCCGATCGCGTGAGCCACCCTTGCAGTTTTCGCAACATATAGGGGTTCTTCAAAGATCATTAATCCTAACGCCACTGTGGGCATCGTCCTCACTGCTCGCATCAAACCTCTAAACGCTAGCGTTTGTAATCGTCTTGGCTTGTCTTGTATCATTTTAAGATCCGCCCGTGGTCACCAGACCACTCTCATACACTACCGTCGGAAATTGTCGGTACGAGTAACGAAAGTACTATTTAAATCCTCTACTGATTTTGAAACGTAAGAACTCGTGCTAAAAAGAAACGAGAATTTTTTTAAAAACTTTTAGAAAGCTGATTAAATTGCGCGTCTAATAAGGCTCAATAGAGATATTTTCGACCTTTTGAAGAGTATATATAGTACAACGTTTAAATTTGAAAAGATGCAAGAATTTCTCGATCTTTGTACGTCTACGTCATTTTGTGATATGACCTAGGTAAGTTTGAGCAAGAATTTAAATTCTATATCTACAGTCTTTAAAGTCTTATCTTCAATTCAAGCCAATAAAACTTATAAAATCTCTATGGGTTCTCGATATATAACTGAACTGCTTAAATCACCTCATTCCTGATATATGTCTTGACCGGATTCTACAACGTCTTTAGGATAAAAGACTTTGAGCTGATAATTCGGAAATCTTTTGCAGCAGTGTAACCCTTCTTCCCAGGTTTTGGAATAAAGGCCACTTCACCACGCTTCTATGCCAATCGCACGTGTTTTATCGCAATGCTTTACATAAATAGTTTTTTCAGTTAAGAGACGATTAACTACCATGCCCTTCGGAAGAGTACTGGGTATGTGGGCTGGGTATCGATAGTACACATATCGGATCTATACGTTGTTCAACTCTACACATTGCGTGTAGACATTATATGAAGGTGATCAACTCTACACATTTTTTTCACCACCTAAAACTATGCACATGAAGTCTACACATTAATCTCACCACGTGAATATCTTCACATTTAAGTGTAAACATTCAAGTCAACACACTTAATTCACCACGTGTGAAGTCTACAAATTAAATAGTAAGTCGAAAAAGTCTACACATTAAAGTATACACATTAAATACTACGCAGCAAAGTCCACACATAATAACTCTGCAGATTAATTCTTTTGAATTTTAAACGCACTAAACTTATACAAAATATGATTTTCATTACTTTAGTGTGAATAATAATTTATACATAATAAATTATAAGTTTACATGTAAAATTTTCTGCAAAAAATTCTCTATTTATTGCCCTCTGAATGCATAACGGCGATATTTTTTTATGCAGCTAAAGATTAAATAGGAATGGTATCTATCAATGAGAGTTCTGTAATAATAGATGTAAGCCTCGGTAACTCGGGCGGTTAGGTGTTCGGTTTTCTTGTTAGAATTCCGCGATTTGATCTCTGATCTTTGAAATGTTTCCTATATCTGACGTGCGCTGAAGAAAGGGGGCTTACTCTTCAGAATCGAAATCGAGGTTTTTATACCTTTCGATAGTTTTTGAGCTGCTCTTCTTAATTAAACCATCGAGAAAAAAATCCGAGTGTTATTATTGCTAATAATTGAGTTTTTCGATACCCGAGAAGTTGGGCTTTGTCTCGACTTCAACCGCTCGCCCTGGAAAATCTCACTTTTCAGAGTAAGCCCTCTTTCTTCGGCGCACATCCCATATACTCTTACCGTATTTTTAGTGGTTCAAATCCCAATTAAAGCTGCATGTCACCCTTCACGCACTTTATTGCAACCTAGTCAACCTGAGCCAGCCCAAACTAAACATTAAATTAATTTTCATAAATCAGAAAATAAAAATGTTGATCTTTTTCGAAAGCGGTCATGTAAATGTGGAAACTTAATAGATTTGAAGGGTTTTGAAGCGGAGTTTTGTCTTTGACCAAATAGAACCCACCCAATAAAAAGATTGTTTAAATTCCTCCACCCGAAAAAATGAGTTTTGAGTTATTTTGAAAACGCTGAGATATACGCGAAAACTGACAACATTTTCTGGATTCGCTTTCAACGAAAATGTTTATTTTTTTGTGCAGAGGGGTATTTTTTGCACCTACATAAACTAATGCAATCAAAAGATGTTTTAAATAATAAAACAAATGTTGAGTTATCTTAAAAACTGTGCCAGGATTTTTTCGTGGGGGGGGGGGGGGGGGGGGGGTATGCATAGGGAAAAAGTGGAGAAAAGAAAATTGAGAATGAAAATACTGAGTTCCGGAGGGGGGTGCCCCCCCAAGTCGCGAACAAAAGTTATTGAAACTAATTTCATTTGTTTCAATAATTAATAATTAATTATCCAATGAATAAAAATATTCCACTAGACCAATAATTATAGTTTTAAGTAAAAAATACCAGAATACAGTGCTCAAAAGGTCGATTTCATGAAGAATGGACATTTTTTGTTTTAAGGGTAGATTTCAGGTATCCGTGAGGATGTGTTAGGGGTGTCAAACACATATGTCTGATACATGAAATTCTTTATTGGATAATTATCAACAGGCCCCCATACTTCCAAAAAAAGCGTTTTTGAGATACCCTAATGTACATTTAACCGTGTAGAGTTTAATGTGCATAGTTTCTTTGTGTAGAGTTTAACGTGTAGACATTAATCTGTCCAATTTAATTTGTATGCCTTTTTATCAGGAAAATTTATATCTTGACTGTATATAACGTGTAGATTTAAATGTGTAGAGTTTAACGTGAAGAGTTTTTTTGTGTAGACTTTAATGTTCGAGGTTTTTTATTTTCGAGGTTAGTGTGCAGAGTTTAATGTGCATGGTTTTATCGTGTACACTTTAGTGTGTGCAGTTAATGTGTACAGTCCTAAATAATTTATTTATAAAAAGGTGTAGAGTTAAGCGTGGAGACTTGTATGTGTAGACTTTAATGTGTAGACTCGACGTTTACGCGTAATGTGCAGATTTCATACAACGTGTAGATCCGATATGTGTAGTATCGACCGGGCCCCGATATATCTTATATGTCATCCGCCCCCGTTCATTTGAAGGGATAGAAGGATCTTAAGGTCCATTTCAGCTTTTTCTTATAACGACTTTGGCAAAGAAGTCCTAATAGGCCCTCTCCTTTTCTAGATCCCGGCTGACCACTTCTTGGTATACCTGAAAATGATGACATATATAGATGAAGGCTCTTAGGTCGATTGGTACAGAAAATATAAGTTCTTATGGATCAATATAGGGAGGAGGAAATAGGTGAATAATAGTACTGCAAAGTGCAAAGCGTAACATGGCTTCAGATATCGGATAACTCTAAAGGGTATCCGAGTTTCCGCAGAGGTGAGAGGCAATGGAGAACTTCAGGCTTCCCCGTATTCTTGACATTACGCAAGTGATATTTTTCTTTATGTTCAAAGCCCGCCACATGACACGTCTTAAATATACATGACACATTACAGTATA
>NC_046660.1:118187348-118188381 GCF_010883055.1 Belonocnema kinseyi | reverse complement strand
AATTAACCTGATGATGACCTTAGTTTTTACCTTGAGGATGACCTTCACGGTTTTTTCGAGCTCAACTTGTTTTTCGTGGAAACACCCTTTTTTGGCACCGGCAGTAGAAATCACGTAAAATTTTACATTCAAATATGCACATAGGTCATATGTTCCCTATGACCTTGAAGGTCACCCTAAGGTCATTTTAACTCAAACAATGTTCTAGTGGCTATAAGAACAGCATTATTAGAAAATATTACATAGCTGACAAGCTTATGAAAGTATCACGCGTTGATGAGAGTCTATACTTTGACCTTGACCCGGACCAGACGGCTGTTTGTAGGTCACGATGGCTCAAATCGGGTGAGTGAGGTCAATTTTTAGCCTTAACGAAAAACTTCACCCAAGAGATTTTTGAGTTCGCTAAGGCTGTGTCTGTATGTGATGAATGTGACTTTTGTTTTGACCTTGGGGATATCTTTGATGACCTTCATGGTTATTTCAAGGTAAAATTTTTTTTATAATGAAAAGCTCATTTGGTCACTTGTATTTTCGAGTTCTCAAGTCAGTAGAACAAAGACTTTTAAATTAGCACTACAGCTCTTTGCTCTTAAAGTGACCTTCATCGTCGAATCAGACTTCTGACCTGAATACATATTTGATTGTGCGATTTACTTTTATTTTATTGCTGGTGGCAAAATAAAGCTTTTCACTATAAAAGAATAGTTGACCTTAAAATAGCCATGAAGGTCATCAAGGTTATCCCCAAGGTTAATCAACGTGTGATACTTACATTAAGTTTGTCCGCTATGGAATGTTTTCCAATTATACGGTTCTTATTGCCGTCAAAACTTTGTTTGACTTCAAATGACCTCAGGGTGACCTTTAAGGTCATCTGGAACATATGGCCTAAGTGCATATTCGACTGTAAAGTTTTGCGTTCTTTTGATTGGCTTTCACTAGCATGTTCCGTATTAAAATTAACTACGAAAATGCCCCTGATCTTTGTAAAAAATACCTCACTTAAGAAGATACAGGCCTGTTCCGCTTC
>NC_046660.1:118186075-118187248 GCF_010883055.1 Belonocnema kinseyi | reverse complement strand
CTAGAAAGTCCCGGGACGGTTGGATATTTCCTCAGGTAAAAATATTCATGGCTTTTAGAAGCTCAAATTTGTGTTTTTTTAAAGAAATCCTCTTTTTTCACATCTGCAATGGATAGAGCGGAAAATACTATGTTCAGATACGTACCCAAGTCATAGGTCAATTCTAACGTTCAAGGTCAGTTAGAGGTTATTTGAAATTAACAAAGTTTTCCAAGAAGTCAGTGTAATTCCTAAAGTAAATTTCGACGAGAAATTAATTGGTGAGCTCTGTATTGATCTTGGTGATTATCTTCAAGGTTTTTTCAAGGTTTTTCCCAAGCAGTTTACGTTTACGTTTAGCCTTATTCTTGGTACAATTTGGTTTCCGAGAAGCTCTTTATATGCACGGGCATTGAGAATACCATAGATGAAGAAAAGGGCTATCAATGTATCATTCAAGATACCGACCCAAACATTACTCTTTTGTGGATATTGTATGTGACTCTCCAACATTCAATCAGGATTTGTGTCGGACCAATATCTGCAATTTTACCTGTTAACTTCACCTTTTAAAGTGAAAGTAGATTCATCTGAAAATACTGTATTGTTCAAGAAAAGAGGATCTCTATCAATTCTGTCCATCACAATTTCACAAAATTCAACCCGACGATTAGGATCGTCTTCATTGAGCTCTTGTACCAAATGCACTTTGTAAGGATGGAAATGAATGCTTTTTAAAATATTTCTCACTGTCTCAGGAGCAACGTCATGCTCATCACTAACTTGACGTAAACTAAGGTGTGGGTTTTCAACAAATACTTGGGCTATGTCCATCTGCATCTCTTCAGATCCTGCAGATTTTGGCCGACCAGTTCTCTGAAGGTCCTTGATAGATCCATGATTCATAAAGCGCCTTACAGTTCTTTCAATTGTGGATTTTGAGACAGGATTTAACCCTTCTCCATTACTAAAAGTGCGATTAAAAAGCAAACGAACTTGATCATAAGATCGAACTCGATCTCCCCAACCACGCATCATTAATACAGATACCCTCTCTCGTTCCGAAAGCTTAGCTTGCGCCATAATAATCTTTCACCGAAAAATAGTAAGTATGTGCTCGTAATACGTAAATTTAGTTTCGATTCATAATATTCTCATGGAAAAACGGTATAGGACTTATGGTATCGCCTTAGG
>NC_046660.1:118183184-118185975 GCF_010883055.1 Belonocnema kinseyi | reverse complement strand
TGCTCGACACCTTGACAAATGTAATTCCATGTAGAAACATGCGTTTAAATAAAATATTTTACCAAAAAAGTTACCCACGCTTTAACTTGACAGACTGTACTGAAAGTATTCTTATAAAATTTCTTGACTAGACAAACGTTCCAAAAGATGGATCATTTTTAAACATATGTAATTTTTTTTAAGAGATTCGTAAGAACAAGATTTACAAATTATCTTGACGAATTTTTTCAATCGGATACAAATTATGGAGTGCTAAGCGTGAGTTTGTAATGAGAATGCAATCGTCAATGCTGTATGTCCTTTGAGAACCTTCTTTAAAAACAAATCGAAAAAAATGTCACTTACAACTTATGGCTGTAAATCTTTAGAAGTGTAAATCACCGTTTTCGTTTAAAGTTACAATATTTATGATATTTGAAAAAATACAGTTAAAGTGTACGCATTAAACGTACGAAAACTAACGCGAAGCGCGACAGCGTACACGCGCGCCCTAGGCGCGCCCAGACTCGGCTCGAAGCACCGCACGCAATGAGAATTGGCCAGCGCAGCGCTCATATTTTTTGATACTGGAAATCAAGTGTAAGTAACCAGCGGGGTTCCTTCTTCCATGGGATTGCCCTTCTTAGCATGTGCTGCCAGGTTTTGCTGAGGAAAGACGAAGATGATCTCATGAAAAATGGCGCCTTGCTATTTTCTTACAATTGATTTCCAGTATGAAAAATGTCTTCAAATATCACAATTTGCATGAAAAGAAAAGAAGCACATACTTCTTTTGAATTGAAAATATCTACAGACAAGTCAACTGTTTAAAGCTGTCAAATGGTGCTAATCTGGAAAATTGCACCCGCTCAATACAACGATCCAGCAAAAGCCTTCTGCACCCTAAGAACACGGAGCGACCAAAGGACTATCGCCTTATGCATTTTTCCCGCAAGTGTTTCAGCATATTGTTGACAAGCAGGGACGATTTTTAGGCCATTACCTTGGTTATGATGTTTTTGTAAGCTGGTGTCGAAAATCCGATAACGAACATGGTTCGCTTCTCGAAGTCAAGAAGAACCATAGCCGGCCACGAGTAAGCAACAGAAACAATTGTCGAGAATATAAAGTTCCAGTATATGCGGCACTTCCCATCCTCGACAATTGACTCGATTTCCCTAGGAGCATTTAGAGGAGCGATATTAAGGTTAATGCCGTAGGAGTGACAGAGATGGTAATAAAGTACTCTTAGTGCCGCATGTGTTGGACAACTAGATAGTATGTGAGCTAAATGCTCGGGGTGTGCATGGCACGCCCTGCAGCTATCATCGGGAATGTCTTGGCTCAAAACATGGCGACGGTATGTTAAGGTGGAAATGACACCGTCTGGGTATGCAAAAATGAAATCCTCCGTACCAGACTTCAATCCGGGCGATTTAAGGAAAGCAAACGTTAGCTCACAAGACATTGACTGATCTTTCACATTTCTGTGCAAGATACCGTGCATCCTCTTATCGAGGAGCTGTTCACGAAAGTTTTTCTCTTGTGCTTTCTTAATCCGGGCTTTCAGGAGTGAGTACTCGAGATAGATAAGATTTGATGCATTTTGCTCACCCCTAATACTGAAGTCAAGTCCGAGTGTTTCAGCAGCCTCCTCCGCTGCTTTGTACACAAATGTTCCTTTGTCTTTCTTTGAGCCGCGTTGTTCATACATTTCTTGTCATCCAGGTTCAGTTGTCCTAAGAATCCTATCATTTAGGATAGCTGTGAATATCTCATACAGTATGTTCATACAAGTGATTGGCCTGTAATTCTTCGAGTCAGCTAAGTGGCCTATTTTCGGCAGAAGTATTGTGCGCCCTTCCACCAACCACTTCGGAATTGGTTTTTCCGAATTTAAATATGAGGTGAAAATACGGGCTAAATGCTGATGGGTTGCAGGTAACATCTTCCACCAGAAGGTCTTGATACCATCTGGTCCCGGATCGGAATAATTCTTCATCCCTCTTACTACTTTTTTCAACTCCTCGGTAGTGATGGGTGGGCATTCTTCACCAGGCGTTATGAGGGCATCACACAGCTCCTTGAAGCTATTTATGTTCTCTGAGTCTGCATCCAGTCTATGCTGCACTTCGTAGACTCCTCTCCAAAATACTTTGATCTCCTCTGGTTTGGGCGGGTGGACGACAGTAATTGGATGGTCTTTGAAGAGTCCAGACGGGTCAGAGAGAAACTCTTAATGTTCTCTGACTTACCTCTCTCCCCGCTCTAGACTTCTCTTAGCGTCAAATAGTATCCGTATTCTCGCAGCAATATTCTGCCTGATAGTCATCAGCTTTGACTTGTTAAGTGTCTTGCCCATATTAGGGTGGCCTAAAAAATAACATTTGAGAAATTTTAACGGGCTTGTTGGCCAAATTGCTTTCGCAGGCCAATAAATTTATGGATATTCTTTTAGTTTCGAAAAAAAAATATTTTCAGAATTTGGTCTGGCCATTTTTATGTCTTATCGAGTTTGGCATATAAAATGTTTTCAATTTTTATTTCGTCGATTTTAGACAGGAAATTATAAATGGAATTAATTGAAGGCTCATTGTGACCCTCAGATATAATTATGTAACTTGACATTTTGAAGAGATATTCTTTAGACTATTGAGAATTGATTTCGAAAAAAAATTATTAAAAGTATAATTCACATTGAGTAAAGGGTAAGAAATGCTTATGATCAATGACACGTTTAAGTTGAACACCGGCTGAAGGAACTGCAGATGGCCAGCTGCAAAAGAATTGACTCGCGGTTGATCCGCTCATT
>NC_046660.1:118159889-118183084 GCF_010883055.1 Belonocnema kinseyi | reverse complement strand
GAGGGAGCTCTTCTTAATATTTTGACACCAAAATCATGTCGATACACCTTACCGACTGCGAGTAAAGCCACCCACGCTTTAACTTGACAGACTGTATATCTATATTTTATATCTAGTAGAAATTGGGATTAATATTTCTTAACCCATTTAAAAAATTTTATTTTCCTTTTTTTGAAAATTTCAAAATGCAAAAAATCCTATCACTTTTAAAGTTTTATTGAATTTAAAAATGTCACGAGGATAATTGACAATTCATTTTGCCGTATATTTGAAAATTTGGCAAAAATGTCTAAAATTCATTAACAAAATTTATTCAAATTTTGAAAAAGCCTAAACTTTTTGAATTTTCGTCTAATCGAAAAATTTAGCCGAGATATTTTACAAATATATTTTATATATAAATTTTTAAATTTTGATTGGAAATATCTGTTTAACGAACTTATCCTTCATTTTGGGGATCTTAAGCAGTGTATCAAAGGCTGACTCAATTGGAGTAATCCTTCAAAAGTTGTCGAAGCTCAAACATTCAGGTAAGCATACATACAGACAGACATACAGTTAGACAGACAAACATATAGACAGACATACAGACAGACATACACCAAAAAATTATTATTTTCGGATTCTGTGAATGACGAAACGTAAAGATCCATTAAACAACAAAGATTAAAATTTTGGACGATGACATTACGCTCTCATGAATCAGAATGTGAAAACTGCTCCAGTATAAATACTTCTTTTAAAATGTAAATTCCCAGGTGCGAAATTCGGTCGGATGCCAGAGCCTGGCCATCGGCCGAAAGTCGGTCCTGCTATGATAACCGATCTACATTAACCAGAGTTGCGCCGACTAAGATGTTTTCAAGCTGCCATGGTCGTACCGACGTTGCCGACGGACGTTAGCGACAAGTGAAAAGCCGACCGTAGGCGCAATTTTGCCCCAACTATGGTACGACAATCGGATAAATTGTGGCAGATTGGCTGGTACGACTGTGATAATGTGATCGGTCCGACTCTGGATACAGCAGTCGGATTGCCACAAGTCACCTTGTTGCAACCAACGGTCGGTCAAACCTGGGGACGAGAATGAGCAGACCGACGGATAAACTATGGTTAAATGTTACAAAAAAACCGTGAAAATGCAGTCGGCCCGACTGTGGTCTAGAGTTGACCCGTCCGTTGACAGTTGATCTGCTCGTATTATTGGGAGCTTGAATTGGTGTGTTACTCGTAGAAATTCGTAAATATTCAAAATAAACCATTAAATATTCTTACCAAAGATAGGAACGTTTGAGGGTAAATATTTATTATTTTGATATCTCTTAAAATATCAACTTTAGTTTCAAATCTACATAAATGAAAAAACTTTTTTAATTTGTGACACAATACTATAATTAAAAATGTCGAAATAAAACATTTAAAATTATTAAATGAATACTGCTACATATTCAAAATGTAAAATTTTAATATACAATAAAGTCCATTTTAAATCCTGCAAAATTAAAATATTTCAAAAAAGCATCGAACACTGAATATTCTCAATGTATAGCTTGCCAATTTGTCAAGCATCTTCCCAAATTAATCTATGAAAAAAATGCAACAATTTCTTAAATAACCTTTACACTTTAAAATTAGAATTTTACTTATCTTTTTCATATTTTAAATCAGACTTTCAATTCTTTCATGAATAAGTGAATATGATGAACAAAATGGCAAAATTCATAAAGTAACATTAGTTAAATATGCTCCAATATTATATAATAAGAAAGCAAATTTATTATAAACAAATTATTTGTTCAAAGAATAGTTTCTATAATTTTCTTTAAGTTTACGCCTTTTAGGTTATTTTGCAAGAACTTTGGATAAAAACAATATAATAAGGAATAAATTTCTTCGTGAAATAATTATTGTTAATATTATAAATTAGTTTAAGAGAAAATGCATTTATCAGGCATTTTTCAACTTTTCCAACATTTTTGACAACTTTTTCCTTGTCAAATACCCAAATTATGGATATATTGATTAAATTTGTGTAAATTATCATATAATGTATCAATAAATTATTCATTCTGCTGAAATTATCATAAAGTTCCTAATTAAAAAGTTGACCGCGAAAAAACGAATTTTTATATCCACAAATGCCTGATCATTTTTTAATTATATTTGTTTTAAAAAATCATTAAATCTATCAACTAATTATAAATGTTTCTTAAATTGTCATAAAGCTTCCAATTAATTATAATTATCAAAAAATTAGAAATTCTGCTAATGTTATCATAAAGTTCAGTATTAAAAAAAATTAAATAGAGAGAAACCAATGTTTCCACAAATAATTTGATTATACTTTCTTTAGATTATAATATTGGAGTTTTTCTGTTACTGAGAAGCGCCGAAAGCGTCAAAATATTCAGCACAGTTTGTTTAACCAAACATCAAGTGCTTCGATAGCGAAGTGGTTAGAGTGCGAGGTAAAATACACTAGTTTATGTAGTTAATGTAGGGTTCGAATCCTGAGCGAGTACGACTTTTTAAGCATTAAAGCGTACGATTATATGTGTAAGTAACCGTGTGCCAAGTAGGTTTTTAATAGTTATAAAACATGAAGATAATATAAGAATAAATAGTTTAAGATGTTGATTTTGTTTGTCTACTTGGTCAAGATCAATATTATTAAGCATCAGACCGGCAATCTGTAGGACCTGGGATCATATCCCAGCGGAGCTACAGAGCGTTTTTTTCGCAATCTTAAAAAATTAATCAATATTTCAATAATATTGATTATGACCAAGTAGAAAACAAAATTAGCATCTTAAACTATTAATTAAATTCCCAGGTCAAAAAACTTACATCAATAATAAAAGTAAATTTAAAAAAAAAATTGTAATAAAAGTACATCATAATAATTTCAAAACTAACTTTTTTTAAATTCATTTTTGTCGAAGCTCAATGAGTGAAGCATAATTTTAAGGGGTAAAATGTTGTACGAGGTGTGTTCAAAAAGTAAGGTAACTTTTCAATTTTCGCGGGCTACGTACATTCAAGTTTTAAATTTTTTGTTTTTTTGTGTTGGTACACTCGTCACGATCATATGTTCACAGTTTTGACTATATAGCTCGTGTTATTTTTCTGGCAGAGGCGTAAAAGGTTAGAAGGGTTTGGTGTCCTCGGCGATTTTCTTCTTTCAAAAAAAATGGAGCAAAGAGTTTGCATTAAATTTTGTGTGAAAAATGGAATCCAGTGCTCTAAGACTCTTGAAATGTTGACAGTTGCATGCGGTGAGTCTACTCTGAGTAAGAAAAATATGTATAAGTGGTACAAACTGTTCCAAGAAGGCCGAGAGGATGTCGAAGAAGAACCTCGCCCTGGACGTCCCAGCACGTCAATGACAGATGAAAACATTCAAGCAGTGGAAGAAATGGTGTTGAAAAATCGCCGAATTACCATCAGAGAAATTGCTGAAGATGTTGGCATATCGATTGGCTCATGCCATGCTATCTTTTCGGACGTTTTGGACATGAGACTTGTGTCCGCGAACATTTGTTCCAAAACTGCTTAATTTTGAAAGTGCTTGTGAAAAATTTTCTGACCAAAAACAACAACACAGTCATGCCTCAGCCTCCACATTCACCGGATTTGACCCCCAGTGACTTTTTTCTTTTCCCAAAACTGTAGAGACCCATGAAAGGACATCGATTTTCAACGATTGAGGAGATAAAAACTGCATCGCTGAAAGAACTCAAGGCTATACCACAAAATGATTATCAGAAGTGCTTCGATGATTGGAAAAAGCGTTGGCACAAGTGTATTATATCTGAGGGGGATTATTTTGAAGGGGACAACATAAATATTAAGGAATAAATGAATATTTTTTGAGAAAACTATAAAGTCACCTTATTTTTTGAACACACCTCGTACGTTAATGAACGTGAAACGAATACTCCAAAACAATTGTTATGGCCTGCAGATCCGAAAAGGGTCAGATGAAAAGTACAGTTAAGTGAAATACGTGGTTTACCTAAAAGTCGAGTTATGCGTAGTTCTGTAAGTTACATAGGGCCATCTAACCAGATATATTTTTAGAATTGCCATCTCAAGATGAATCCTTATTTACGATAAGTTGAAAAAAGAGTAGCCGGGGAATTTTTGAAGCTCGAATTTTCGGTTGTTTTTGGAACTTGAGTCTAGTCCAAATAAATTTACTATAAGTCCTAGTATCATCTTCCACTCAAACCCGAAGGCAATAATAGTTTTGATACTAAGAAACACTCGGATAATTTCTGAACTAGAATGGACCGACAGAGGGCCCTTTTCAACCGGACGCCCACATTGTATATGTCGTAGCCCAGGAGCCGAGTCGGTCGTTTAGCCTATTTCCTAGGAACTTAGCTAAACGACGTATATACGAATTTACCTGCCAACGTTTCGTTAGTCTAAAGGGCGGATCAGGTCAGGAAGTTAGCCTAACGATTGGCCGGCTCGTCTTCTGGTTAAAGGCGTTTCAGGACGTTAGAATGTATGGTTGTATTTTCAATTACGTGCATTGTTCTAAGCACATTTTGTTAACAAAAAATCCACTTTAGTGGTTATCCGTCTTTAAAGTACCCAGGAAAAAGAAAGGATTGAACTGGAGCGCTCTGAAATGTGTATCTTAAAATTTCAGATTGACAAAGTTGCAGTTCAATTGTTATGGGACTCTTTGATTTTCTCAGCTATTTGGACTTAATTAAATCTTAAGCCACATTCGGAGATATACTCGTTCTATAATTTGAAGACATTCTGAATAGGAGAACGTAACCTCAAAAAACGAATTTAAGTTCAATTCGTGATCAACAATTGACAGAAGAGACGCTTGAATCGTTTCAAGTTCTTAATGAAATTTAGTTTGAAGGATGTCAAACCGAATGGAGAAGTGCAGGTTCCCCTTTAAAGAAACGAATCTGCATCCTACAATTGATGTATGATGAAGTCCAATGAATTGTATAATGCACATTACACTCTTCGTTATTTAATTGTACTGAATGGGAAGTGGCTGCATTTAAATTTGAATAGCAAAATTCAGATAAGTTAGGGACTGTCCACGCTGCGTCGCGAACTTGTGAAACCACGTGTCATTTTTAAGTTGCATTTTAAATTGGGCTTAAAACTAATTTTAGCACTATTTTTAATAGTTTAGAACAATTAGTAAATACTAAAAAATTATATTTTTCGGAAACTAAGTGTTCAATGTAGAATTTTTATCGTATTCAGTGAAAAATACATTTTCTGTTAAAACTTCTTGTCGAGAAAATAATTATTTTCCTAAATCATACAAGTTTCAACACACCACAAGCTAAAATGAACTTTACTTAATGCATATAGCAAAATATTTGGTTTAAAATATGTAAAAAATATTAATTATAGGCGATCAGAAATGAAATATGAATTCTAGCCTAACTTTTATGTTATCATTTTTTAGGTAGTAAATATTCCTTGTATAAATTAATCAAAATTTATTTCAAATGCACTTTTATGTCAAGGTAAGTTAATTGAAGCGTATAATTTGTTTAAACATATATAATATACTAAAATAATTTTTTTTGTTGACAAAAACAGTTTTAACATAAATCGTGTTTTTTCATTGTATACGATAAAAATTACACATATGTAACACATAGTTTCCAATAAATCTTAATTTTTTTCATCCACTTAGTAGTTTAAACTATACGAAATAATTAAAAAATTATTGCTAAGCTCAAACTAAAATGTATCTTCAAAATCCTACTTGGTTTCGAGAGTTCATGTTTTGGCCGCATTGAAAAAATAGATTGCGAATTGAAGCGCAGCGGATCCCAATAGTATTATTACGATTAACCGTCGGTTTTTAATCAATCACGAAATACTTCCTGGCGAATCATAAAATAGTCACTTCTCTGATTTAGTGGTACCTCTAAACTATCGTCAGCAATTTGCCATTTCTCTTTAAGATACACATATCATACGGTTTAAACGCGGCCAATCGTTTCTTGTTTCCTAGGTATATTTGTGCTCTGAAATTGCTTGCTTTAATCTGTAGGGTAATACGTGGCGATTAAAATTTAAGATTATATGTTATTAATTAATTACATAAACATATTATGCAAACAAATATGCAGGGTAGACATTTATAGACAAAAATAATTCGTTTCATCTTGATTTCTTTTTGTAAATATACTCTCAAATCCTGAGTTGAGGACCCTCACTATAACCTAGCTTTTATCTTCGACTAAATAACTTCTGAATTACATAGTTTTTTAACATCTACACTGCTCCTGCCTCCTATATGTCGTGGTAGAATAAACCTTTCAGTCGCTGAGTTTTTGTGATGCATTCGGTGCTTCGTCATTTGTGCACGGACGATTCTGTTTGAATTTTCAAGGTCGGTGTTAGACCATTTTATGAGCCCGAAAGTGTACGTGAGGACAGAGATGGCATAGGTGTTGAGTGCACTCATTTTTTTTTGGCAAATTGAGAGAACTCTCTAAAATCATTGTGAGTCTTGCAGTGCAGACAGTCGTTAGACTTTTCTTAACTATCGTATGCCGCATACCCTCGGATTCAGGAATACGCAGATATTTACATGACTCGCCCTCAGCCATTGCCTGGATGTCATTTTTGAACTGGCTCTTTACCTTTGCGATGCCCAATACAGCTAAAGGAGTCTCCATGAAATATAACCATCATAATGCGTATTGATCAAGTTATCCTTGATTTTCCATGATCAAAAAACTTGATTCTTGTACCCCACAGCATCTTCGCACGACTTATGAAATCCACGATGTATGGGCACATTTGGTAAATTTTTAAGACTTCCGGTGCGGAAGAAAATTCTGGCTTATATTCAATGTATGCCATGTGCATGTTTCTCTAATTTCTACAAGCTTGAGTCCGGATCTGGAACTTTCCAGTTACTTTCCAGTTACCAATAGTTACTCATATCTTCCAATTGAGGGATTTCGGTGTCTTGCTGGGTATTATACTTGACACTTAGTTAATGACAGAACCTTCTGTACATATATGCCTGAAAGTTTCGATGTTGCTGCATTCTTACACTATTTTTCATATAGCAGCCCAGGTGAAAATTTGCTGTTTAGGTCTTCGATCAGTGCACGCAGATCATTCGCGATGTTCATCTTGGGCATAGAATGCCTTTGTGTTGGTTTATGTGTACATGCCTGAACTAGAGTGAAGTATGACCAAATTCCCGTTTAAGGTGCTGTAGTTTTTCTAGGGCTTTGATGTTAACATCATCGTTATTAATGTCCGGATTCTTAGTTTTTTCAGCAATTAAATATTCTTTAAAAAATGGCGCAAATGAACATTTCTTTGTGGAAAGAGACAATTACAGTTTATCAAAATCGTTCAGTTTACAATGCGTAATTATATAATTATATAATATAATATAAAAAAATCCCTAGCACCTATGCCTTCATCTTTAATCAGGACTTTATTGTACACGTCGTCCAAACGCAGTTCATCAGTGGGCAGCTGCTGTTCTACTTCCAATTTGATGGGAGCTGTTTCAACAGTCGAGATGAATCTGTTTACAGACATTGAGCATTTTGATATGCTAGATTCTGCGCATTTATTTTTGTGGCAAGCTCTGGGTACTTAAGTAAGAAGGTTCAATGACGTTCTGTCCTCACACTTTGCCCACTTTGTATGGTTTGTCCACTTTTGTAAAAAAGACGAACCAATTTCTGTTTTATTGTAGTATCTCACTTGATACTGTCCCACGCTATATCTGTTGAGTTCGTTTTCGTTAAAGAGCGAACACTAGCCAAAGTTTCTTCAGCAGGCACAGTTGATGTTCCGCTGCTTACCGTTTGTTGCAGATGCCCTTGCTGGTCAGATGTTTAATTAGGGAGATCTACCTGACCATCTCGCAATTCACCATCACCACCGTCCTGCATGCTGTTGCCCCCAACGGTGGCCATAGGGGCGCGCCGACGATCCTCAAAAAGCGAAATGCGTTTCAAAATCTTTAAAATACTCTCCATTATTATGATGGGTTTTGGAGTTGTTCGTAGTCCCTTTTCTCTTCATTCTCTGCCTGTCTGGTATGGAAAACCCTGTCAGTAGCAAAGCTACCGCCAACATGGCCGTCAGAGTCATGAGAAGAAAGCTCAAGCCCTACCGCAACAACGAAGAGAAAACAATATTACGCAAGCATATTATTATTTCTTTAAAATTTGTACTCGGGTAAACCCGGTTTTTCATCACGTGCACGGAACAAGTCCAGCGACTTATGAGATGAGGATGTTATAAGTTAATTCAATACGATATTAAAATTTTTACGATAATGTTAGAGGTACAAAATCAGAAGCACAATGTAGTTTGAAATTTGCCCTTTACCGCTATTATACGTAAACAGCGGTCACGAGCCATGGAGGTGACAACAATCGTCTCTGGATGCTTTCTTAGAGCCACGAGTAAATCTTTTTTTATTTGATAAGTTATAGGATGCAACAGCTACGATTATGGTTCCATAAAGCAACATATCCCGACAAACAATGAAAGGTGTACGTTGTCTACTAATGCTCCTTCCATCCTGGAAGGTAAGCAAAAGGGGCAAATTAACAGAAAATACTTCGTACAAAACTGTTCTTTAGAGTGCGGTCTCTAGCCACGGATGACCTTACGCGGAAGAAAGCACAGTTGGAGATAAAGGTATCATTTCTGGATACTTTTTTACAGCTACCAACCTTTGCAAAATGTTGTGGGGAACAGTATTTTCGGGCCAGATAAGGTGATCCTAGAAGAACAGCCGTTTAGATCTTTCTCACGATAAACTAAACCTGACTCTTGGAAGCCGGGATTTTCTTAAGTTGACCAAGAAACGAAGCTTCGAACCTCCAAGACAGCTGATAATGAGAATCACAAGATGGACTTTGTAGCCTTGGCACAGCCTGTTCAGCCAGGAAAGAAGAGCTTGATTTTTGGCCCGTTTTCTTCCTTATTGGCCGAGATATTACCATCGACTGGTGCCGGGAAGTCAATCACGTAAATTGTCTTGGTCTTCAAATCTTGGAGAACAATATCAGGCTTTGTAGCACTTAGACGTTGAGTGGTAGATAATGAGAAATTCCAGTAGATCTTACACTAATCATACTCCAAAATGAATTCCAGTTTCCCCTGGGCGTATTAATAACTTTTTCTAAGGTGAACCTGGTTTTTCATCATAGCGGCTGCGATCGTTGTGACTGACAACAATAACCTCTCAATGCTAATTTAAGTAATGTTTCAGGCTTGAGGTAGTGACAGCCCAATATGTCAAAAACCTTTATTGTTGGAGTGGAATTTTGTATTTTTTGAATAGTCTGCACGGGGTTGCCCGGTATATACTCGAATTTTCAGTCACGGGCGCATTCATGTAATGCAATCAAGTTACATGATAAGAGCAGTATGCCTTATTTGACACATTGGGCCAAGTCTGAGTATTACCCTATCATTCGCGAATAGAGTTGCATCGAAATACATAATGGGGAGCCCTAAAGCTTAATCTGGGATCTGAACCACCAGAACCTAAGTGAAGGTAAATAGGGAAATTATCATTATTATACCGTTAGGCCACATGCCTTTTGGGGTGAGCCTGACTCGCTTAGTTCAACTGCACATTGTGTTTAAGAATTTAATACCAATCACTTTATTTCTACTCTGATCCTTTTCTCGTAAGATCCAGGTCTTGCTACCGAATAACGCAGTCTATCTTACCATCGATCTTTCTCTCGACAACAAAAACATACCAAGATACATACAATTTTTAACTTCTCCTATACACGCATCACTTAAGATAGTGTCTTATACTATTTTGCATCCTTTTTTTTAACAATATAATTTCTTTATTCTTATTAATTTTAAGATCCATTTTATTCATGCTAGTATTCAGTTCAGTTTGCTCAACATTTTCTAACATGAGAGGCCAAGAATTATGACATGCTTCAATTAGAGTCAAAAATTTTGTCATTTATTCAATAGAAAAGAGGGTTTCTCCAATTGTTTGTCGAAGGTAAAACTTGGTAGACTTTACAGCAGGCTGATAGAGTCCACAAAAATGTGATCCCGCAAGTGGATTCAACTTCCACTTGGTGCCGTTCGAAGCAAAGAACGAAGAAATAGTTTGGGACACTTTAGATGCCTTAGTGAACATATTTTGAAGGTGACGGTCAGTTTCAACAAAGTTCTTTTTTTATGACTGACTAAGGTCTTACATGCGCCTCGTCAAGGTGTAAATCGTTGATAAACTGCGATAAAGCCACTGGCGATGTGGTCGGACACTACCTCCAGATGAAGTGCTAGGGTAGCGCAGAAAAATAAAATACAAATTTAGCCTTCATAGGATTTAAAGCCTCGTCCTTTATGTGTTCTAAGCTTGATCGGTACAGCGTAGTCGACGCCAGTGTTAAAAAACGACCAACTGGATGGAGTTAAACGAAGTGCGGGTAAATCAGGTATAAACTATTAAGGAGTGGATGCTCGGTTTTCAATACATAAACGCAATGATAAATAACAGACCGAGCAACACTTCGCCCGCAAAGAATCCAGTAAGATTGTCTCAGTGTTCCAAGGTTAAGCTGAGTTCCTCCGTGTAGACAACGAAGATAACAGTCTTCGATCACAAGCTTGGTCAAAATGGAATCTTTTGGTGAAAGCAAGGGATATTTCTCATTAAATCGAAGTAAAAAATGCTCTAAACGTCCCCCATCTCCTGGAAGTTTGCCATTCATAAATGGATAGAACTGCAAGAGACGACTCCCCTTTGATACCTTATTATTTGTCTTAAGGCTGCAATTTCCTAAGAAAACACACGATACTGTTCATGTTGAATTAAGCGCAGATGAGCTTGACAGAGTTTGGAAGCAGTAATGTAAGGCGACGTTACCCTGAAAAGATGTTTCATGACGCTGTAGAATCAAAGACATAAACAAGTACCAGTAGATTTTCTCAGAAACAACCAGATTGACACAGAATTAGCTGGATTGTCTTCACCCGGAACATGATGCCAGATTGCTGATGCAAGAGTGATATGAATGTCCGATACTCGATTTGCGATGTAAGTCTTACGTCGCAAAGGTGAATCTGCTATCCAATCCAGAACAGTTGTTGAATCCGGTCACATGTAGAGCCGAACATCAAGGTTGAGAATGTTCTAAAAATATGCAACGAGACGAACCAGAAGGACTGCAACGCACAGTTGAAGACGGGAAAGCAAGACCGTCTTCACAGGTGTTATCTTTGTTTTGGATGCGATAAGCAATACTAAACAGTCTTTAGTGTTCTGAACTAATTCCAAGTAAACAGCGTTCTGTTCTGAAGCATCTCCAAAGCCCTGAAGTTCATATGAGCAAAACGAAGATCGTTATCCAATCCATCGACGAATTCGAACTCATAAAAGATCCGTCAAAGTAGATCAAACTGTTTTGCGAATCGACTAGCAATGAAAGGCTTAGTGATGACAGCATTGATAGGAGTCAGATTGATCTTGCAGATGAAACAATCACTCTAAGGTTTCAGATTAACCCGATCATTCACATTGAAATCTCAGAATGCTACGAAAGATCCGACAATAATGCCCGAAGATCCACAGGGATTTGTTTCAGAAGCTCAGGGCAATTCGTAGTGCACTTTCTGAGTGAAAAGCCGCCCGCCTCGAAGAGCTCAAGTAATTGATCATAAAGTTTCGTAGCGTCCTTTAAATTGTCATCCCTTGACAAGACATCATCGACGTAAACACTGTGTTTGATGACTTTAGAAGCTAGAGGAAACCCATGTCCCCCATCAAGTCCGACCTGCTGTACGGTACGAACAGCCAAATTTGGAGTACATGTCAGACCATAAGTGATAGTTTTATGTCGATAAATCTAAACAGACTCGGCAGAATTCGTGCACCATAGAATTCGCTGTAGAACCTGGTCAGCTTTATGGGAAAACACTTATCGGTACATCTTTTCGACATCTGCTAAGAATACAATCGGTTGTCGGCGCCATTGAAGAAGGACATCTGAAATGTTAAGCTGCAATTTAGGACCCGCATTTGAGAAATCATTAAGTGATTCTCATTTATTTTGAGTATGAAGGACCGTTGAAAACCTCTCGAAGCTTGGTTGTAAGACTTGAATCTCGCCACACGCTATGATGTAAAAGAAAAAATGACCTTGAATCCATTCTTAGATCAGAAGTTTCACTGACTGGAGCCACATGCTGAAGAATTTTGTACTTCATCGTGAAATCAGTGTAAGAATCGAAAGTCGAGAGTCCTTTTTGAAACGTTCTTTACTGTGAAGAAACCTAGGGGCTGAAGAGTATATATCTCCTAGCTTAGTAATATCATTTTTAGTTGAAAGACGCAAGACGTATCTTCCTTCTTTTCTTCTCCCATGTGTCTCTAAGAAATGCCGTTCACAAGCTACCTCTTCTAAAGTCCTAAGAGTTTTTGGCAGAACAACTTCATTACCTTCCAAAAATGTGTATAGGTCAAAATACAATTCATCAACTCTGCATAAGTGAAACGTGCTGAATGGAAAATTATGAATTGAAAACTCCTCTCCCGTTGGAGCACACATTATACAACCCAGAACAGTTTTCTAAGCAACACGAGCAGAAGGATGAGTTTTTCGATGACCTGGCACAATTAAAATTAAATACACGGTAACACCTAATATCATATTAATTGTATGATTTCCAAAGAACTCCGGATCTGCTGACAGAAGGTCTGTAGGGTGGGATGACTCGTTGATTTAAAACTTAATTTTTGGACGTGCTGCCATCAATTTTGGAAGAAAGAGAGCTTTAAGTTTGAGCGTAAAATTGACGGAAAGTGCGTTTTAACTTCGACAGAAACCGATTCTCGTAAAGTTCCTGATTGACTTACGCCAACGCCTAACAAATGTGCAAAACTTTTAGTCCGAGGAAGCTATAAACGTTGCGCGAGCAATTCTGATATAATTGAAACTTTAGAACCTTGATCAAGAAATGCTCGGCTACAGACAGTTTGACAGCATGGCGCAATTACGAAAACCATCAAGATGGTTGATAACACCGACGTTATTTCATGAAAAGAATCCTGCATGACTAAAACTGCATGAGACTTAGTCTGCGAAGCTAAAAAAGTGGATGAACTTGGAACATGTTGAGTTTGATCAGACAATGGGTCATCATTAATTGTGTGATTCTTTTTTTTGGCACAGCCTGTGTACATTCTTTGAAGCGCAGTTCTTAATGGAGTGGAGCCCCATGCAATTACTCTATTATCGTCTTTGAGTTAAGAATTCCTTCCTTTATGCCATAATTTGAACTCTTAACTGTGGTCATGGCATCGAGGAATGTTGTTCTCTGCATATGAAACATGACAACATGATGCTACCTTTTTTAAGTGGTTGGCATTAAAGGGATTAAAATTCAAAACTAAAAATTCTTAAATTTCAAAATTAAAATTTTGAAACTGTCAAATTCTAAATCTGTGGAATTTTCCGATCAAAAAGAATCCAAGAAACGTCTTAAAAACCTGAAATTGAATTAACAATGCTTCTGGGAAATTCAATTTTTATTATAATAACATTTTTAATTTACATACTGCGTGCCCAAGTGCATGAGAATGTGAAGACAATATTTTCAGTTTTAGAATTAGCAATTTGGAAGTTTGAAATTGAGACTGTGTTTTATATGATTACAAATACCTGTGATTAATAATGTGATTTATCCAATAAGGCAATAATGTAACAAAGATAGGATAAGACAAAAAAGAAGAAGAAACTGTCATTTGTTAAATTTCCTAAAAATGTAAATTTTCAAAAGTTTCATTGGTTCGAAAGGGTCAAATTAAGAAACTGCGGGAGAATTAATATTAATTGAATATTTTTTCATATACTTTAAATATGAATTAGTCTGACAAGAAAGTACTATTCAATAGTAAATTGACGGAGTGCTCATACGTTGCAGCATTAGCTGTAGCAAGGGCTGGCAAACCATGCAATGAAGTTAAATATAATGAACCCAGTTGCTGCTGAATGGTCTAATATCTGATGGGGAAAAGATCATGGAGATATGATTAAAAATATTCCATAGTCTGCCAAAACAATTCATGGTAGAATTGGAGATATAGCCAGTGACATTCGGCAGCAATTAAAGGTGAAGCTTCAGTATAGTGACGTATTTTCAATTCAGTTTGATGAATCAACTGACGTCAGTAACATTGCCTAATTCTTGGCATTTCAGAGTTACGTTAGAAAGAATGACATCGAAGAACGAATGATTTTTTGTGCGGGATTAACCGGACGAACGACTGGTGAGTGTCTTTTCCAAGCAACTATGGACAAAATGAATTTTTTTGGCATAGATTGGAGAACATGCACTTGCATCTGTATGGACGGTGCCAGTACAATGGCAGGAAAAAATGTTGGATTCATCAAATTTCTTAAAGATATCGCACCAAACGCTGAATGGCTGCATTGTATGATTCACAAATATGCCCTTGCTATAAAACATATGTCGTCGGATCTGCGAGCTGTGATGAACGATGTCATAAAAATTGTTAATTTTATCAAATCGAGTGCATTGAACAGTCGTTTATTAAAAAAATGTGTGAGAACTTAGGAGTTTGGTAGCTATGAGTGAAGAAGTGTATCTTTTTTTGTGTGATTCAAACAATGCCTGGGCTTCAAAATTCAAAGATAACGATTGGGGTTTTGAAGGTGTGTTATTTAGCTGACATTTTTTGGCATTTGAACGATTTAAATTCAAATATGCAAGGTGCGTATACCGACTTAATTGCAGTTCAGTATGCGATCAAGAGTTTTTTGAAGAAGATTGATCACTAGATCACGCAATTCGAATGTAATCAATACGATGCCTTCTTTTCACTCTCAGAGTGTCTGAAAGACCATGTCATAAAATCCAGTCTTAAAATACTCTGTATCGAACATTTGACAGGAAAGCGATTTATTATTAAAAGTTAACGCGTCAATGAATCCAAACATTAATAGATTAGTTGGGGCAAAACAGGGACATCCTTCGCATTAATATCGTATGTCACGCATTTGATCTATTAATGCGTTTCAGGTTTAGATTTGAAACGTATTATATGTTTAAATATTTATGTCTGAATTTTCTGTTTTTACTTCTTTTAAGGTTTATAAACTTCAGTTTGTATGACATTTTCCGTTGCTTCAAATTTCATTTTTCTAACAAATTAATTTTTATCTTTCCTGGAATAAGTTTGGTCATTCGCTTTTTACTTTCGGGTCTTCTTTATTTTTAAATTCAATTTGTTAAAATCTTAAGGGCATTTATTGTTACAATTTTTAATTCAAAAATATGTAATTCAAAAGAAACAAGTCATTTGCTATCGCTACAAATTTCATTTTTCAACAATTTAAGGTTTATCTTTCCTAGAAAAAATTTAGTCATTCGCTTTTCACTTTCGGGGTTTATTTTATTTTTAAATTCAATTTGTTAAAACTTAAGGGCATTTATTATTAAAAATTTTAATTTCAAAAATATATAACAAAAATACACGTCATTTTCCATCGCTTCAAATTTCATTTTTCACAAATTTAAGTTTTATCTTTAATAGAAAAAGGTTAAATCTTTTTCTCTTTCTACTTTCGGGTATTTACCAGCGTGGTTGAGTCTCACGAGAGAGAGCTTTTTACTTTCGGGTTTCATTTCATTTTTAAATTGAATTTGTTAAAATCTTAAGGGCATTTATTGTTATAATTTTTGATTTAAAAAATATGTAATTCTAAAGAAACAAATCATTTGCCGTCGCTTCGAATTTCATTTTTCAAAAATTTAAGTCTTATCTTTCATAGAAAAAGTTTAGTCTTTTTCCCTTTTTACTTTCAGATTTTGTTTTTAAATTCAATTTGTATAAACGGGGAGCCAGTAGAGTTGCAGTTAAATATTGTACATAATAATACTTTGATTTTATTACGTATGAACTTTACCAGCTTGGTTGTGTCTCACGAGAGAGAGATAAGGAAGGGGCTCTCTTACTTCCAAATATTTGTCTGAAAAAATGAACAGAAGTACAGTAAACTTCAATGAATTGAATTTATTGATAACTTTAGTCAATGTTTTTAATTTAGTTAAAAGTAACTCTTAATACAAATATTAATGTTTCAAAACGTTCATTTTGAACTTCGCAAGAAGAATTTGAGATGCAAATAATCTCAAAAAAATCACAGGTTTCAAATTTAAACTTTTAAATCGCTATTATAAGAAATTTAAAACAATTGATTGGTAACTTTTTATCCCCATTGAGTACTCCATCTCACAATGATCCCTCGCCGAGAAAAGCTAACGCAGACGCACCCCACGCAGTAGAACCATAACGTTGACGAACAAAGCACGGCAGGCAAAAAAATTTCTTGGGTCAAGCCTGCCCTGACCTGAAAAGGGCGAAAAAAGTTTGCTAACCACTGCTTTAGAGTTTAGAGCAGCGATTCCCTAGCTTTTTTCGCTATTTCTGGGTAGCGGTAGGGCCGCCACCCTTAATTTTTTTCATCATAGTTCAACCCAAGGGGGGGCACTTGACAGCCTGTGATGCGGGCATGTGCTGGCTTATCGCGCTCGACCTTCTCATTATAAAAAAATTAGAGCCGAGCCGGAAAAATGGAAAATTTAGTTAAATATTCATTAGCGATTTTTAATAAGCAGCGTTAGATTTTCTGGACTATGACGAGAGCATTAGAAAAAGATAGAAAGAAATCGGTTAATAACTTCAAAAGTTATTGCACTTTTGTTACGCTGCAAAGTAGTCCATTAATGTATTTTCTTGGGCAAATTTAATGAAAATATTACCCGATTTTTACGAACTTTTTTCCATATTTCTAAAATTATATCACGAAATTGATTCAGCTCATTTACATTTAATTGTGTCATACCTTCATAACTTCAGTTATTGTAACAGGTCTCAATATCAGAACAATGATAGGCATTCATGCTAGATCAAAAAAAAATAGTCCCATGCTCACAGCGGGGACCCTATCTTGGAGCCTACCGAGCTACCCGACCCGGCGTGGCATCCTCCTACCGCCGGGTAGCCACCCTACGCAGGGTACCAGTTTGGGAATCACTAAACTAGGGCAGCGATTCCTAAACTTTTTATGCACTTTCTGGGGAGCGGCAGGGTCGCCACCCTCACACTTTTTCACAATACCCTGCCGCCAAGGGGGGACACTTGACTGCTTCACTGCTTGACACACCATGTTTCACGCGAGAGAATTAGAACCGGTTGAGAAAAATTAAAATGTATTAATATGTTAATAATTAAATTTTAATTAGTTGAATCAATTTCCTAATTTAATTTTAAACAAATGAAAAGAAAGTTGAGGAAAATCGGTATATCTTCAATGCCAGTTGACAGTTCTTGTAATTTTGCATGTTCTTAACGATATGCTTAATTACTCGAAATGTTAACCGATTTTCATCAACTTTTTTCATTTTCTTAAAATTACATCCGGAAAATGATTCAGATAATTAGAATTGAATTGAGCCATATCTTTGCGATTTTAGTTATTAAAACAGCCTTAAATCTGATGACAATGAAAGAGTCCTCATAGCGGGGGGTTGCCCCTGGGCAGCCTGGCTTGCCCCTGGTAGGCTGCCCGGCCCGGGGTGGTATCCCCCTGCCGGCGGCAGCCTCATCGGCTGGCGGCACTAGTTTGAGAATCGCTGACATAGGGGATTATTTTCTTGAACTAGAAGATTTTCATGATATTTTCTGCAAATCAGTGTATGCCTTTATGGAAAAGACTAACCTTATGGAACATGGTTAAATTCCAGGCTATAATACAAAAGGTTTTACCATAGTGATATGGGCAGTCATTACCTATCTTACTGTATAGAAATAATAACAGCATTTATTATTTACAAAATTCTTGATTTTTCTGTTTAAACTTCATAATTGTCGACGGGATGTAGTGTATATTTGGAGATTTTCTTTCAAGAAGGCTAAAAAAGTATTCACGACCAAATATACGCTCTGCGACTCTTATACTTTATCATGAAACATTTCTGAAAGATGTGGTAGGATCGCAATGTACTTCTATTTTCTAATCAGAACGACAATTTGTTTATAATTTTGAAATCGCGATTGCGAAAGATATTTTTTATCTTGAAATCCGAGGAGAAATCTTCGAACTCTATTTGTGTGACCTTTGACTAAATGGCGATACCTAATAAAAATGGACAAGTTTCGCTAGTTTCAAGTTCCCAAATCAGGTCGGTCTGGTATAGTAATGTAAATATAGGTTTGTGTTGATGGTGATTGGCGACAGATAAAGAGATCTTTATCCTCATGTACCAGTTGTGCGCGATGTTCATCTGTCGCCCACAAGGCACAATTCTACGGCACGCCAGGGACGTGATTAATCAGTCGCCTTGTATTTATATACCTATCTGCTTTACCTGTGGTCCATATCACGAAGCGAAAGAGAGACTTGGTCAGATGAGACGACCGACGGACGGGTGATTATTTCGCGAAGATCGCTCCGTCATCGCAGGAGGCGGCTTCTCTGATGTTTCGCTGCCCATAATCACCTTCGATCCTCGAAGCCATCGCAACCGTTGCATCCACCGTAGCGTGGACGCACACGACCTCGTGCATACCCTGGCAAGGTCGCGGGCTCTTTTCTCCTTCCAGCCTCCTACCAACACCCTTCCACCCTATCACTTTCCCATTCGCAAATTCCAACCACCTGTCTATGTGCCAGATTGCTACATACAGCAATGACAACATTGGAGATAATCTTGAAATGGTCTTTTCTTCGAAATACAATGTACTTCGAAATTGAATGATTAGCTTGGTAATGAAGAATTTTGTAAGTATGTACAAATCTACGTCACACACCGATAATGCTCATAAGGTCGCAGCGATACTGTCAAAAAGTTGTGGCAACCTTAATTACGACCAACAAGGTAAATTCTACTACGCCAGCAAAATTTATGATTTGAAGGTTTCGAGTTCTCACGAAAAAAATTACTTTTGAAAAGTTCGAATTTTCTGTGGATCATACATCGTTTGTTTTTTCCTTTTCCATAGGTGAGTATCATGTTTGAACAGTTGAAAAAGTATGAGTAAGGTTAGAAAACATAAATTTAATGATGTATATTTAACAAGTATACCTATGTTGCCGATTAGCTATATCAATATCCTATATCAAATAAAGAAAAGGAAATATTGAGATTTGTATATTTTTCTACCCTTCGCGTAAACTTTAAAATGGTAATATTGCCACTATGTCTTAAAAGAATGCGAATATTTCATAAATTTTCAGAACTAAACTCAGAAATTATTCAAGATTTAGTTATGATCAAGCAAATAAACTTAACTTGAATAAATTTTGCACCCCACTAATATATGCGTGTACCGAATAAAATACCAAAGTGACCCAAAATACATAACGTCTATATTCTATCATAATATGCAGGACGTTATACATAAATGACATCATGCACTCATGAGGAGAATCCATTATCAAGTTTTTTCTGTCTAGACGCAATGTTCACTAGAGGGAGTTGGTTAAAATTGAAAAATAATAGCGTGATATCGCTTATGGAAAACGCCCAAAATATCAAATCTTGATTTTTGGAATCATCACCTTATCATTTATTTTTGAGGGTCTTGCTGAGTCATGTCGATAAAAATTCAGTAGCACTTGAGTAGATTGTTGAAAATTTGGCGAAGCACGATGACAAAGGACGTTGCTGATATGGCAAGAGTCGCATAAAGTCAAGCTGTCTTCTTTCCAGAACGCGGCCAAGCAAAAGAAAGAAGCCGGGAATGATGAAGAGGGAGGACAGACTTGGCGTGGAAAAAACGAAAGGTCGAAGAGGAGATATTAACGAGACTCCTTGGAAAAGATCGAGGGTCCTTTTTGCTCTCCTTTCATCCGATGTACTCTACCCTGGATTTTTAGCACCTACGACTTATACCAACTTTGATTGCCAATCATTTCTCACCGACGTAAGAAGGTTATTACCCTCCTACTTGGCGAGATGGGAATGCGGAGACGAAGTTCTTTATAAGGCAAAAGCTTTTCAGAGGCGAGTTGAAAACGATGAAAACTTTGTGGAAATATCACCCCCCCCCCCCCCCCCCCCCCATACTCCGAATAACTTTTCCAGAGGCTATAAAGCCATCTCCTTTAATGTGATTCACATTCCACATAAATATTAAATACGGCATTAACCATACAATGCAATTAAATTTTATTTCTTGTCCTGCATAACCAAATCTCTTCCTTTTTTCTGCTTCCTTGAATGCAGTATTCATCTAGAATGCTTGAAAGTACCTAAAATCTTTCTTCCGCTTTTGCATTTTTTTCACAAACAAAACACCATTGAGGCAATTAATACTTTTCTAGTAAAACCATCCTGGCTTAATTATATTGTCACTGAACTACTATTTATGTTATCTAACTATTATTAGACGACTTATCTGTTTTTAATTTTTTCTGATGAATATGTTTCAAGCGTTACCAATCTTGTACAGGAAGTACACTTTTTTGTATCTAGGCTCCTTCTAGAACTTTCATCTTTAATTTTGAAGCATTAGAAAAGTGTGGAGGTGCCACGGTTGCTAGATTTGCCTTGCTGACTGACTTTTGCCTATAGCTTAGTAGTGCGATTTTCAGAGAAATAAAACATTTAATTTGTACTTTTATTGATAATTATTAGTTAATTTTATTCAACGAACGATTTATTCTACAACGCTATCTCATGATTATTGCTCACAGTAGAACGTGAAATATGCAGCTAAGCATTGTAAGTATTGAACAGATACTCGCCTATTGTATTGAATATAATATAGTAAACATTACTGCAAAAGTTTCATCATAAATTATTTAATATAATTATTTCTTTTCGCGAGTATGTTTAATTTTAAACTTGCCCCCCTCCATTTGTTAATGTTTTTTTATGCCAACATGTTTTTGACTTGAAGCCTCTGGCAGTCTTTGAATTCCCACAACACTATTTAAGTTTAGACGGCTCTGCTCTGTAAAATTGAACCTTCGCCACCCGCACCGTGATTGGGCAAAAAACGATAACCATTAACTCGAGCAGAGTAAGTCGGAGAAGAGCTTGGGAAACCAATAGTTCGCTCGCGAGGGAGGCATCGATCCGCGATCGGTCGCTTGTCGTTTCCATTTCATCTTAAACGAAAAATGTAAGAGTCGACGAGAGTATATCCGCCTGCGATTGCGATTTGGAAACCAGTCATAATTTCTAGTACTTTCTTATTCTCACAAGTATACTTCACATCAGTAACTTAAATTTATTGTCTCCATGAATGATCCGATTCAAAACAAGAATATCCATCTGGATTCTTACCAAAATAAGACTGCTATGGATTAATTACTAAATCTAAACAGGAATCTTATACAAGGAAAGACGATTTTAAATAACACGCGCAATTCTCGGTTTAAAACAAAGTTTTTGATATATTCTTAAAACTTTGTAAATTCAAATGTGCAAGTTTCAATCATCTTATAATCAGAACTAAAAATTTTTAAGCTCTCCGTAAACAGCTGATGAAAATCATGATATGATATGATATCATATATCTTACCACATCATATCATACCATGTCGTGTCGTGTCGTGTCATACCATATCATTTATCGTATATCATACATCAAAAATCCTACAATTTCGCTGCATCAAGGTAAAAAAATACCAAAGATATGCACAACCTACGAAAAATATAAGTTATCTACGTTATACACTTCCACTAAAACGCAGCTTATTAAAATTTTGTATACGGTTAACCTATTCTAAAAATATTTACCTTCATAAAATAAATTATTTTTATTCTAGAGATAATGCAACAAAATTTTGTATGAAATGAGGCGCCGTTTAAAAAATACATATCAAAAATCTCAGGAAAAAGAGTTACATATTTTTCGAACGGCGCCTAATACGTACCCATAGAAAACATAAGACTCTTCATAGTATCTTACTCTCATTTAAACACAAATTGTACGAGTTGTAAAACTTTCCAGCTATGCAATTGTAAAAGAAAAAAGATGTTTGTGGTGAAATTCTTTAAATGGACCTTCTGCGAAATTGCTGTTTTGATTTAGTAATAAAATCGAAAATTTTCACTCATTGTCCCAAATGTACGTAGGGAATCATGGTTAGCTAGCACGTCCAAATATATCTTATTTATATTAGAAAATACTCACGAATAAAACTTCTAATAAATAGCAGAGGGTGAAACGTAGATGATTCCGCAGCCTCTTTGACAAACTCGATTAGATCAATTTCATAAAATCTCGGATTTTTCGAACTCAATAAAAAAATCACTTTAAAAAAATAAAAAATCCATTTTCCAGCAAAACTAAGATATAGAAAAAATGTGAAAAGAAATTTCATCCCAAAAACATGAACAAATTTTTAGGAGTCAACTGTTTTGGTGAAATGCATATTTTTCTTGTCAACGTGAAAACTTTTGTTAAAATAAAGAATTCTAAACTGCGATCAAAATATACAAGATACGAAGAAAAATAAATAGACAAAAAATTGTTTAACCAGAAGAGGTCGATAAATCTGTTGTGTATCATTTTAGACAGGACGCGTATTTTTCGTTTTAATCTTAGAAAATAACATAAAAAAATAAAAAAATAAGATTTTCAAATACAAGACAATAACAATGCGTCTGTTTCATAATCAGTAAACAATATAAATTGTGATAATACACATTTATTGAAATAAATCATTTTCTTATGGTAGCAGAGAATAAAGAATAATGCCAAAGAAGGAACAAATATTAAGGTAATTATGAAAAATAAAATTTGTAGTCTATTTTGAATTATCTGAGTAACAAGCAGTCCCAGACTATGGTAAACAAAATAATCATTTTCAGCGGCAGTTGGCCGTAGGCGAGGAAAAAAGAGGGAGAATAAAGACCAACTACCAGGTCATACGTACAAAAATTGTTACGATTGGTCCGCTAGGAGAATTTTTTTTTTCTTATACCTTTTCATTGCGAGCTCAAATCCTTAAAATAAGGGAAGATTTGGCATTTTCGCGAGCTTTTTCATCAGAAGAACTTTGTTGTTTATTGCAAAATATTGAGATTATATTACAGTCTGTCAAGTTAAAGCGTGGGTGGCTTTACTCGCAGTCGGTAAGGTGTATCGACATGATTTTGGTGTCAAAATATTAAGAAGAGCTCCC
>NC_046660.1:118146615-118159789 GCF_010883055.1 Belonocnema kinseyi | reverse complement strand
CCTTTTGGGTGGGAACAAAGGAACACAGCCTCGAAACGCGAAGCGTATACGGAACTCATTTTTTGTAACGTGGTAACAAGATGAGAATTGAAAGCAAACTGATTTTCATACAATAGACCTTTCCGAGTAAAGTTCACAAGAGAGAAAGAAAGTAAATGATTGGAAGTATTTCTCGCACTAAAAAAACGGAAGCAAAAACTGCTCGAAACATTTGAAGGTGCTCATGACGTCACGTTTGCTTCCGCTCTTTAATGAAAAGGTACATTCAAGTTTGAATATATTTTTATGACACATGCATGATTTCAGTCCTTTTCGAGCCCATGAAACGGGGCTAGAGCTATACTTTTTACTCCCTAGAGAATAAAAAGTACTTTTTTAACACTAGGTACTGAAAAGGGACGTCAGAGGTGAATAATAAAAATTATACATATGAGCTCGCATTTCACGATTATCAGCTCACTCACTATCAAAACTGTGAGGAAATTTTGGCTGCAGATAATAGAATTTTGCGGTTTTCAATGGAAAGTAACCATATTTACCTGTAAAATTAGCATGAATGCCCAAAAATGTTCATAAATTTCTAGAAATTTATAAAAATGACAAAAATAAATCTTTGGTAATTTATGGTAAGCTACCATGTTTACCTGTAAAACTACCGTACATGACTTAAAATTTTCACCAATATCTGGAAAATTATAAAAATTAAAACAAATTAATTGTGGATAGTTTATGACATATTAACATATTTTCCCGTAAAATTGCCATATTTACTTGTAAAATTACAATAAATTACTGAAAATTTATACATATAGTACATTTTTTAATGGAACGTTAAGTAATTTATGGTAAGTTGCCATAAATCACCTCTAAAATTATCGTCAATTACCCCAAATTTCCGCAAAAAGTCACGTCGTTTATAAACAGACAAATCCCTTAAATAAAAAGAATTATTTATCTTATTAAGAGCGAGGGGTGGCGCTCTTGTTTTTGAACATCCCTTAGCAGCCTTAATATTTCAAGGCTCTCGTATTTAATTTCGTTCGTCTCAAAATGTAATTAATTTTTCAATTATTGATGCAGCACAACTTTCAATGAAATTGTTGTTTTTCTAAAGACCAGAAAATTTTGCAAAAACTGAAGAATTACATTAAGCTTACAATTTTTTTTTATTTCTGGGTTTGATTTGCATGACAAATTTTAAGAAAGATATATGATCTAAGGACTATCGGTAAAAAGAGCAAAGGGATGAAATCGTTAGAGCCTTCATGAATTGTAGTTGTATTTGTATTTATTAAATAAAAGTCTCTTGGGCCAAATAGCCCTTTAAGGAACAGGCTAATACAAGGTTATTACAAATTTGTGCTAGCACTGATCGGTAGAATACTTGATTGATCTCATATTTATGTCTATAAACTGAATAGAATAAATAAATAGAGACGAATAAGTATCAGAGTAGGTATGAAATTATTGCATAGTAAATTTACATTGAGTGAATAATTAGTATCTCGTATGCATGTTAACGTAGAAATAAAGAATAAAAAACTATGTGGATAAGAAATAAAAATTCACAAAACTTAATTGTTGGATTAGGAGTATTGTACAAATATTTGACAAACAGATTTTTGAAATGTTACAGGGAAGTCGCATTTCTAATATGGTATGGTATTTTATGTCACAACTGAGCACCTCTTATACTATAAATGACCTTTGAAGTGGACGCATTCTGCGGAATGGAATCCTAAAGCTTTTATGTCTTGTACGAAACTTAGACTGCTAGAAGCACTCTGTCTCAAAATTTAAAGATGATCAATTGATACTCTGAAACTTTGTTCTGAAAAAGAGTGTAGAGAAAATCACCTATAAGGAATTGTCTTCTCTCCGCAAAATTAAGCGGTATGAAGTTATGTGTTTTTATTTGGGAACATTGTAAAAAAAAGACATAGGGTAAAAGCGCGCTTTCAATTTTCGCGGGCTACGTACATTCAAGTTTTAAATTTCTTGTTTTGTTGTGTTGGTACACTCGTCACAATCACATGATTACAGTTTTGACTATATAGCTCGTGTTGTTTTTCTGGCAGAGGCGTAAAAGATTAGAAGGGTTTGGTGTGCTCGGCGATTTTCTTCTTTCGAAAAAAGTGGAGCAAAGAGTTTGCATTAAATTTTGTGTGAAAAATGGAATCCAGTGCTCTAAAACTCTTGAAATGTTGACAGTTGCATACGGTGAGTCTACTCTGAGTAAGAAAAATGTGTATAAGTGGTACAAGCTGTTCCCAGAAGGCCGAGAGGATGTCGAAGACGAACCTCGCCCTGGACGTCCCAACACGTGAACAACAGATGAAAACGTTCAAGCAGTGGAAGAAATGGTGTTGAAAAATCGCCGAATTACCATCAGAGTAGTTGCTGAAGATGTTGGCATATCGGTTGGCTCATGCCATGCCGTTTGCGAGAGGCGGTACGTAAAAAACGTCCGGTACTTTGGAAAAACAATTCGTGGCTTTTGCATCACGATAATGCACCTGCTCATTCATCGTTGCTTGTGAAAGATTTTCTGACCAAAAACAGCACCACAGTCATGTTTCAGCCTCCATATTCACCGGATTTGGCCCACAGTGACTTTTTTCTTTTTCCAAAACTCAAGAGACCCATGAAAGGACAACGATTTTCAACGATTGAGGAGATAAAAACTGCATCGCTGAAAGAACTCAAGGCTATACCACAAAATGATTATCAGAAGTGCTTCGATGCTTGGAAAAAGCGTTGGCACAAGTGTATTATATCTGAGGGGAATTACTTTGAAGGGAACAACATAAATATTGAGGAATAAATGAATATTTTTTGAGAAAACCATAAAGTCACCTTATTTTTTGAACACACCTCGTATAGTTGTCATAGAGTCCTGTATGTTTTTCTCGAGATGTTCTGCGCCTGTTTCTTCCAGGTTAAGGTGCGGTGATGGATGGACATATTACAGATTTTTGACCACTTTCAAAAAAGAGATCACCAAATTCTCGACGCAAAGTAATGGTCACGATTCCAGAGTTTTAAGCGACGGAGATGAAGTAGGTCCAAAAACAATTGCCTGCGTTTTTCTTGGGCTGAGAGCAATTTTGTAATCGTCAGAGTATTTGTGGTAGCTGCAATTTTGAAGTTCAATTTGAATGTCAGAAGTGAATAAATTGAAGAGGAGGGATCACAAAATGGAGTTCGACGACTTCCACTCTTAACCTCCCAACATTCAGAAAGCCCACCACTGCTATTAATGACACTGCCCTGCAAATTTTAATTTTGATGATGCGAATAGGATAGCACCTAGTATTTCCGCATGTATTTTAGATGCTGAACACAAATCTGGGTTCAAGAACTTCCCATCACCTCACGTTTTTTTATAAAGTGATCCTTATGTTAAATCAATTGCATGCGCCCTTAGAGCGAGGGGTATGTTTTTGTCTAGGAGTGGAGGAAGAAAATGAAAACAGAAAGGATTTAAACATACAAACACCCGCGCCCAGGAATTATAAAATGTGCAGTGTTTTTTAGGTTTTAAGGGTCGCTGATTACGTATATGCAGTTAGATTAAAAAAATTTTAAATGGCGGATCCGATATGACGGACCATTTTTCCAAAATGTCATCTTATTCGCTTGAAACTTGTCACTCGGGGGTTTTAAGGCTCGCTGATTACGAATATGCAGTTACATTTGCAAAATTCAAAATGGTGTATCCAATATGGTGGACGATTTTTTGAAATTCAAACCGATTTAGTGAATTTTGTTACTCGAGGGATTTTGGCAAAGGTGATTACAAAATAATCAAACGACTGTGACAGTGAATTTTATAAAGAAAAAAAAACTATGCAACTTCGTTCAATGGATAGAATTAGATGTTTGTTCTTCTTCGGCTACATCGTTTTTTTTTCTCTACGACATTCATTTGTTACCAAAGATCTTTAATTTAGTCACTATCTTATTGAGAATTATGTCTCGAAGATTTATATACATTTATGATCCCAATAGCTGCTGTGGATATAGTTAGTTCCATAGGCAGAGTTAGTCGTCTGTTCTTCTTCAGCTAAATCGTCTTTTGTTCTCTCGGTTTTCTCTTCGACAGTCATTTGCTACTCTGCAGATAAATCATCGTTTCTTTCGTTCGCGTCTTTTATTTTATCAGTTCGCTACTGTATCAACTTTAGTTTTGTCTATATCCTGTTTTGAATTATGTCTGGAAGTCATTGAAGAAATAGAACTAGAAAACATTTACCTTTTGATATTCCCATTATATGGCGCGAACCTCGAGTACGTGAGGATTGCTACTTTTTTATGGAAATTTCATGATTTTAGTCTTTAATTCAAGAACGGAAAAATATCTTATACAATGCTTACATGGCGGCTCATTCAAATAAAATGATGGGAAAAGAAGAAATTGAAAAGCAAGACGATCTTACTATATACTGGCATGTCCAAATCAATGAGCATCGCAGGCAATGAGATTCGAAGACATTTGAAAGAAAATTGTATTCGTTTCTGCCTAAAACTGTTAAAATAATGCATTTGTTTATAATAATTGTTTCTAAGTTTAACAAATCATATCGGATACCACATTTTCATGATCACATTTCACCTCATTGCCCTAAAGGAGCAATTTCGATGCATAAACATAATTCACAAAAACATAATCCATCATATTGGCTATTTGTTACAAATATTTGTTTATAACAAATAACTTGAAATATCAACACATTTTTTCTTTCACTGACCATTTTGTATCAAACCTGAGGCCTCATTTCTCAATCAAACAAAATTATTTTTGGACAATTGAAAATAGTAAAGTGGTTCATAATAAACGTAAGAAAGACAAATGCGTGACCAGGGGCGTGGCGGGCTTAATTTTGGGGAGGTTAAGGGGTGAAAATTGTATTATTCTGATTTTCAGTGAAAGTTGACGTCAGAGAGAAAGGTGATTTTTAGAAAACATATAGATTATAATAAAATCGACAACTTTTGTATCAATGACTTTTTTACATTATCTCGAAATGTCCGAAAAAATGCGAAAAAACGTGTTTTCTTTTTGTTTTTTATTTTTCATTCCCGCAAAAAATTTTTTTTTTATAAAACTCAATAAAAATATACATTTTTATGTCTTAAATATTTAAAAAAATTTCAGATGGAAAAATCAATTAGTTTCCGAGATAATCATTTGTTCGTGTAAATATATAGTCCATATTGGAGAACATGCTCAAAAATATAAAAAAACTTCGAAAAGTGACTTTTGCAACAATCAATTTCTCACTAAATGTTGGTAGTTTGTTTAAATTGTAAAACATCTGAAAAACTGATTACTCCATTCAATTAGACGGAAAAAATATAAAAATACTTTATTTTATTATATGACCAGAAGCTTCATTTTTGAACACTAACGCTGTCAATATTCAAGTCGAATAATAAAGCTTCAGATGAATAAGGAAAAATACGAATTAAAAAATTTTTTTCCTCAAAATCAATTGGTGTTTATTTGGTTTGGTATAATTCGATATCGCTAAATTCCTCGAATAACTGAATTTCCGTGTCCAAACAAAAAATAATGTAAAAATTAAAAAATTTAAATGAATTTAAAAATTAAAATTAAAAATTCGTTTTTTTCCTCCTTATTCGTCTGATGCTTCATTATTCGACTTGAATGTTCATGGCGTTAGTGTTAAAAAATGAAGCTTCTGGTCAAAGAATAAAATACATTTTTTTCCGTCAAATTGAATAGAGTAATCAGTTTTTAAAGATATTTTACCATTTAAACAAATTACCAACATTTAGTAAGAAATTGATTTTTGAAAAAGTCTCTTTTCGAGTTTTTTCCATTTTGGAGCATATTCTCCAATAAGGGCTATATATTTTTTCATTTTATCAGAAAGTATATGTCAAAACGAAAAAATTGAGGCCTGAAAGAACTATGTCCGATGATTTTCTGAAGGACAAATTTCACGGTTTTTCACATTTTTCTTGGACATTTCGAGGTTATGTAAAAAAGTCACTCAAACAAAAGTTATAGATTTTTTTATAATCTATATGTTTTCTATCAAACACTTTTCTTTATAACGACAACTTACACAATCGACCATTTCCTCAACTCGTAGCATAATATTCTATTTTGATTCGCCCTCTAGCCCATTTTATCTCTATTTGCAATTCGATTTTCATACCCCCATGTGCTTAAACTTTTACAAATCCATTGGAATGGTATTTGTATACATGATATACTTCGAGTCATCAGTTTAAATGTATTACTCGTCATTCAATGCTACCCTTAATGAGAAAAGCACCAAATAACGTCATGCTTTAGACACTAATGCATACATTTCAGATATTATTGCTACCATTCATGAACGCATCGCACACGTAAAGTAAGCATATAACCCGACCATTCATGTTTACAAAATTACTTCAGTTTCTCGTTAAATTACTGCTAGCAACTATATTAGATAGTTCGAATTATTTGAACATTCATGATGATGTCAGTTTTCTGACTTGTAATTAGTACTTAAATTATTGAAAATGTGCGTTGAATAAATTGAAACTAAAAACAATGAAAAGTGAACAATCGGCTATTTTTTGAGTTTCGAGAAAAAGCATGATATTAGAAAATTTCTTGTTGAGTGAAAACTTAAAAAATTTTAAAGTGATGTCATTATTGGTGGAGTGACAAAAGTCAGTAATTCAAATAATGAATTTAAATATACAATGTACATATAGCAATGATAGTCTACCAAAATACAAATTTTTAGACTTATTATGACCCAGATTCCGCCTGACTGCAGTCTGCGGCGATCTTAAATATTAGAAAAATCATTAAGAATCAGATTAAGACAGATACAATACTTAAGTTGAACCATTTAGTTCAGTCGACTCCTTTTCTGTTCAAAGCATTTTGCAATCTTTTTTCGATTCTACGAAATGTGCAAACATGAACAAAGGCAGACAGAAATTTGTTAGAAGAATTTTCAAGCTCTCTGCAATGCAGACTTAGGGGCGGTCCAGTCGAAGTAGTCATATGTGGAAAATGTGCAGAGGTCCGCCCCATCCTCAACATAAGATCGCTATGTATCTCGTAAATTTCCACACGACTGGATCTAATTTTTCCGCTCTGCGAAAAGAATTTTGCCTCTTCGATGAGACGTAACTTTCTCGACAAGTTGAAATAAAACATCATCATTGCACACGAAAGCAGTTGCTTTACTGCATTTACACATACATATACACCAGTTTTACACAACAGTGAATTTTATGTTATCAAAAATACAGCTCAAATAAAATCAAAAATTTTAAAAATATCTGCCCACCAATCGGGCACATTTTCGATGAGCACGGCTTGTCTCGCTTGGTACTTAATTAAAGTATGTCTAAAACGCGATATTTTCTACATTATGTTGAAGTGTGTTTTAATTGTTAATAAAATTTTAACAGTCGAACGAAAATCTATGTGTATTATCGAAAAATATTCTTAAACAAATTTGTAGATAATTTTGAAGGTGAACAATTTATGTTCTTCAAATTTTTTTGTGTCTTGTTTATTTTTTCTAAAAAATAATATTTTTTATGCTCTAAAAGGCATTTTTAATTAATAAAACCACAATCATTGTTTAAAAATGTCTGGTTAATACATCAAATAATTCTTTCGAAAGTTAGCGTACTCACAGACGATGGCCACAACGACAGACAGATACCGAAATGAAATCAATTTTTGCTTAATCAGGGATTCTGAAAGCCTCGAGATTAGATCAGTGTCGTTATGAGGATGGCTACCGGGACACCCAGGGCGCAAACATTCTGTAGTGCACAGGCCAAGCGAACAAGAAGTGTCCTAATTTGTTCACAACATTTTGTTTTAGAAAGGTTTTAAGAATGTCAGTGAATTATAATAATATTTCAAGATTTTCTTGAAAAGAGAAAATTAGTAAAAATTAATGATCTTTAAGAAATCACAACTCGTTTCACAACTTTTTCTGACACTAAGTGGTCCCTAAGATCTAATTCTGTGTAAATTGTCAGTAAATTCTTAAAGAATCACGTAAATATTCATATGATCAGTTAAATTGAGATGCAGTAACAACAGGAAAAGGTATAATTGTTCAAATTAATTTTCAATTTATTTGCACTTTTCCGACTTAAAACAAAATTCTTTTAAATATGAATACAACTGAAAGAGCGTTAGAATCCAAGGATATAGCACTAAATAAGTCTAGGATATCACTCGATAGACTTCGCAGTTTTTTGCAGAAAATGTATGACAATGTTTTCAACTCTGAAATTGAAGATTTCGAAAAAGTATCAGAGAGTGTAGGTATCCAAGCTAGCTCTCCCAACAAGAAAATCGTAAAGCAAAGAAATGGACGTTGATGAATTAGAATGTATTGGCTTAATTCAAACAGCAAGATAGAATTTTGTTATAAATGAATTAAGTTCTCGGCACATTCCTAATACAAACAGAATGATATTTCGAGGAAGCAAAACAAGTTTTTATACATTTTTCTTTTCTTTTCAGCGATACTATAAAAGAAAGAAGATATGGTGATCTAAGAAAGTATGCAGGAACATAAGCACACAAATATGATTAGCATTTCAACGTGTATTATAGAAAATGTGAAAACAAAATATTTAAACATCAAGCGATGAAGCATCGAATAATTTTCTTGTTTACCATTTCATGTATTGCATTTGCCCTTTGATTGGAATTTAACTGAATTATATCCGAAACTCTGCATTTCACTACGTTTATATTTACCATTGACAGTTCAGGTTGCCTCTAATGGAAGAAGTTTCAGTAAACTAAAGTTAATACATCTACAATTTTTAACATGAAATTCAAATGAAGTCTGATTTTGTCCATGTGGGACACCTGGGAAGGGGGGAGGGGTATGGCAAGGGCTCACTGATCTGATTTTCAACTTGTCAAAATTTTCCGTTATGACACTGGATTCAATGAAAATTTACGAAAGTCAATTTTCACATCAATGTGATATATAAAAAAGGAAGAATGTTTCTGTCAGAAAGATAAGCAAACGTGACGAAAAATATGGGAGGGAGTTTTAGCGTGGTCTTTGGTGCAATTATCTGCGAAAAAACGATGAGAACAGGAGAATGGATCGTCGAGACTCGACAACACAGTGGACGAGTCGAGTTACTATGTACTTCGTCAAGAAAAGGAAATGGGAAACTCTCGAGGAGGAAAACAGAAAGGAATAGGATGGAGGAGAAGCCGAAAGATTAGGAGCTTCGTCTTGGTACGAGGAGTTTGAAAGTGTCGACTGGTGCAAAGGGAATAAGATGGATAAATGAAGCATTTCTTTTTCTATTCGGGTCCACGGAGTAGTCTGTGTGATAATATTACGGGTTATATAATATATTTAGTATATGATAGGGATAACTGAATTAAAGGCCTTCTTAAATAAACTATAAATATACCACAATGTGCAGGAATATCAAGCTCACAGTAAATCTAAGGTTTGTGTTGTTTTGCAGCGGTATACAACTGAAATGAAAATCTGAATCAACACAAAGAAACAAAATGTTCTACATTATTGGATAATTCTGTTGCCGATCCAAGTTATACTTTTAGATTTAGTGTGCTACTTACCATTCATTTCCATGTATGAATATTTTGGTTACAACTATTTAAGTATTTTCTCTATAAAGGTATTCCTGTCAGTAAGTTTAAGAATTCATGGAAATATCGTATTATTTATAAGGAATCGTTTTAATAATTTTAAATACATGAAAAAGCATTAATTTAGAACATTACGTAAGATCGAACTAAATAATAATATCAAAAAATCGTAGTCGACTACGATATGAAATGATTTTATTTTCAAAATCATCTTTTAATGTACGAGACCATATAGAAATTAATATTGGAAAAAGCTAATGAGTATGATGGCTCAAGAAAAATAATATACAGTGCAAATAATATTTTGTACAACACATGCTTGAAATACGCGGATAGTCTTCTCTATGCAAAACGAGCTGGATATTGCCGTTATTCGACTGAAATAGAACAGGGATAAACTCAGCAGTCAAAAAGGTCCAAACGCGTTGCCCATTACTGTTAGGTAGTATGCTTCGAGCTACTTTTTCCGCATAGAGGGGGTTCTTAATAACATTCATTTGGAAATGAACTAGGAATGGAAGCTTTTAATGTGTCCCCTAAGGGTTTACATTTTTCTTGCACCTTTTTCCCTGTTCCTTTACACACCCCGAAATACTTACTTAGTGGTGGGAGGGGGACCTACAGTTTAAGGTGGGTTCCCAATAACTAAGAGTAACAGCTTTAAGTACGTAGAGAAAACCTTTTTCTCTAGAGGTACCGGTTCCACGACCTCCGGAGATGAACAACTCCCTTGCTAGGCTAGTGTTCGCCGCATGGGCCGCCGAGGTTCTTCCAGAGTATAAGGTGGAAATCGAACCCGCAAGCCGACAAAAAGGCCAAAAAGGTCCAAACGCGTAGCCCATTACCGTTATTCAGTATGTTTTTTTTAGTTACTTTTTCCTCAAAGAGGGGTTTCGTAATAACATTTATTTGGAAATCAACTTCTGCAACATATTCCGCTATAATGTCACCACAAGAGCTCTAAAATGCAATGTTTTTAAAACTTGTATGAAACTTTTTTCTGTTTACTATATCTCGAAAAGTAAAGAAGCTACACGGAGGGAAATCATGAAATTAGTTTACGGAAGCGCGTGATTTTAGAGCTACAATTTTTAGGTGAAATAAGGACACAGAATTCAAGATATGAATTCTAGACCTCCGTGATTTTTTTCATGACCGCGGCATTGAAAATAAATCACTTCGCGCATGATATTATTTCTCGTTGTTTGTGGCTTTAAGTATTAGACTACGTGAAGTAAAATCATGTTAGGCTCCGTGCTTTAAAGTCTCGTAATCTATGATCTATGAGCAAGGGTTCCGAGATCTTAGATCTCGCATCAAAGAGTGACTTTGTATAATGGAGTTCCGTCTACTTATATTACCAATAGCGCAATCGTTTGTCCTGCACTGGTGTACTCCAAGAGCACTCCGATTGCTCCCTCTTACTTCTTCTCACTTCTTCCTTCTCACTTCGACCTGCTTCGGTACAGATCGGAGTGCACCAGTGCAAGATAACCGAATACGCTATAAGCTATAGAGTAACAAAATGACGGAAACGGCTGAGATCGAAAGTCACAAAACCGTGATCTTGTTTCGCGGCAAAAGATAGTTATACAATAAAAAAGCAGTTCCGTGAATTAATCGCTCACGATTTCTCTCCGTATATGATCATGTAAACGCGATTAATTGTAGCTCCGATTAATGTTCATTTCTGATAAGATTTTGAGCTAGACTGTACAATTAGATGCAGTTTACTTGCGTTTAGAAATTTCTAAACCAAATTTTTCCCTTATTTATATAAGATATAACTTTTCAATTTATGAACTTACAAAACATTGTTTAATCTGTCTATACGAGAACATTTTGGTTGATTTTAGGAATACTCAAGTACTGTATATGATATATTTTGTGCGAGCTTTCGAAGCGCATTAGTTGACATATTGAAGAACCGTTCATGACCTGTCATGAAATACAAATAACGTTGTTTATCATTTTAACAAAATTATTCACCTTTTTTCTATAAGGAACACATTTTTAATATCGGGAATATGTTGATGACCTTTCATAATCAATCAATAGCGATTGAAAAATTCCCAAAAAAAATTTACTCTGTTTCTTTAAGGAAAACTGATTTAATATTTAAAAGATAACACTAATAAAACGTCGAAAGTTCTTCGTTACAACAAAATACATTGATTGACCTTTCTGATGGTCTAGCTAATTTTCTGGAAATACGATTTTCGGTATAAGATAGAAACATCAACTTGATGAAATAAGTGTCAGTTTCTTATGTCAGTGAAAATAAACCTACTCTGAGAGAAAGCAAATTTATTTGTTACCTGTGAGGAAGTAAAATTCTTATGAAATTAGCAATAATAAATACATCTATAGTGAACACACCCATTGTAGTTCGCAGCAGTATTTTTCTTTTTTTTTAGACTCGAAAAAAGTAATGTCCGGCTCGCTTCTTATTCTTCAACCCCGCTTTTTTCATGCTGTGTTAAAGGAAACAATTCTTTATGAAACCTCCCCACCCCTTTTCCATCATCTGAAGTAGGTAAAAACCATTTTTGTTTCGATTTTTTTTCTAATTTGGAAGAAAATTTAAAACCGAGATGTGGTCATAGAGGTTAAGCAACTCCATGACGTATGAAATTTTGATTATTTTGATTTCGTGTAAAAATGACAGATGCAGATATAAACATATATGTGTTCAAAAGTGCACCATACTTTTCATACAAACCCTTAAAATAAATAAATACGCCTTAGATCGTTTAAATACAATATTTTATCATCTTTACCCGAATTAAAATAGTAATCGTCGTTACTTTATTTTATTTATTTCAAATTCATTGAAAAAAAAGATCTGAGAACTCAAAATTACCGTTGAGAGGTGATCAAATTGTTGAACCACATAATATAGAGTAAATAGGAGATACACATTGAAATGAAAGTAGCTGCCGGTCGAATCTCGGTAAATTACAACAACGGCCACCTCTTACGACCTTCAAATGGATGGCCACAGGGCACGACGAAATCACAACGTCAGGCCGACAAAACCCTCGTGTGTCTTAAAAACATGAAACGAACCAAGAATGACACCTCACTACATCCATTTAGAAAATACTTTGGCATGTTTTTAGCAAGCGGTCATGGCTTTGAGGTTATGTCCCAGAGATAGCTGGGCCCGTCCTAGAATACGGATAAAAAGGATAATCATTTTAACCGAATATCATGGGAACAATCGTGGGAGTTCGCTTCTAAGGTGTAGCTACCTATCCTCCTTTTCCTTCTTCTTGGATGTAATCTTGTAGTCGACTGGAGCTCCGAATGCGGTCACGAATAAAGATAGTTTCTCGATGTCTCAAAGAACGAAACGACGCCTAAGTTTCTGTAGATTCCGCAGAAACAGCTAATATTCATCGTCTGAACATACCTCAAGATTACGTTTTTGGTTAAATATGGGGAATCCGGCACCCGATTAAGCTATCCACAACCATCTTGCGGATAGCTTACTCGTGCTTAAATGTTAATGCAAAATATTAT
>NC_046660.1:118141905-118146515 GCF_010883055.1 Belonocnema kinseyi | reverse complement strand
AGGACAACCGCAGGATTTCGCCGGAAGCGGGTGCTAATCTGGAAAACTGCACCCACTCCCAGCGAAATCACGGTAAAATTTCAGCCACAACCACGCAAGATAGGTAGTTACATTCTGTAAAGAAATCAATACGACGATCCGGCAAAAGTTCCGTGCACCCTGAGAACACGGAGCGACCCAAGGACGACCGCCTTCTGTATTTTTCCGTAAGTTTTTAGCATATTGTTGACGCGCAGGGATGCGTTTCAGGCTATTAGCGAGTGAAAGCTTGGCACTTCTGAAAGCCCCGATGATAAGGACGATTAGTTTAACAGAATATTCCCGGTACAATCGTTGCAAATCCCTTATAAGGTCTCTATAACACTCTTTCTTTTCATTCTCCTTGGCTATGGTATTTTTGTCAGCTGCCGTTGAAAATTCGATAACGAACATGAATCGCTTCTTAAAGTCAAGAAGAACCATGTCAGGCCTCGAGTGTGTAACAGAAATAATTGTCGAGAATATAAAATTCCAGCATATGCGGCACTTTTCATTTTCGACAATTGATTCAATTTCCCTAGGAGCATTTAAAGGAGCGATATTAAGATTAATGCCGTAAGAGTGTCAGAGATGATAATAAAGCACTCTTAGTGCTGCATTGTGCCATTAAATGTAGGTCGTTCCCGCAACAGTCGGACAACTAGATAGTATGTGAGCTAAATGCTCGCGGTGTGCATGGCACGCCCTGCAGCTATCATCGGGAATGTCTTGGCTCAAAATGTGGCGACGGTATGTTAAGGTGGAAATGACACCGCCTTCGCATGCCAAAATATAAACCTCCGTTCCAGACTTCAATCCGGGCGATTGAAGAAAAGCAAAAGTTAGCTCACACGACATTGACTGATACTCCACATTTCTGTGGGAAAGGCCGTACATTCTCTTATCGAGGAGCTGTTCACGAAAGTTTTTCTCTTGTGCTTCCTTAATCTGGGCTTTCAGGAGTGAGTACTCGAGTGCTTCAGCAGCCAGCTCCGTTGCTTTTTACAGAAACACTCCTTGCCTACTTATTTGCGCTTCCTAACCATTTTAACAAGAGGGTCTCTTCCATTTGAAACTCTATGTGCTGTACCAAGAATAAACCTGTTGTGAAGACATTCAAGATTAAATATTCCGCGACAACCTTGACGGCATGAGGTGTAGAGTCGCGGAACAGAAGACTTAAAATGCATGCTTTTGTTCACGTGCATAGCCTTTCTTGTCATGATACTTTTGTGTCTTTTTCGGACAGTATCCTTAATAGATGTCACATCCTGAATGCCGCTCTGTGGCACGCCCAGAAATGTATAAGTCTCTCCAACGCAAAGGTGTCGTATAGCGCTTCTATCGACGAGCTCAAGGTTTTAAGGGATGCCATTAAGTTTTCCTAGCTTCAAATAAACCGTGTTGCATTTTTCTAACCTAAATTCCATTCCAATTTACTTAGTATATCGTGCGACAATCTCTAGAGCTAGAGGTAGTTGCTCTTTGTTTTTAGCACAGATCTTAAGATCATCCATGTAAAATACAGAAGTGACCTTGTACTTTTGATCTGCAGGTTTGCCGCACAAGTACCCGTGGGAATGGCGAAGTGCTAGAGATAGTGGCAATAATGTAGGCAAAAGAGGAGTGGGCTTATGGCGTTGCCCTGAAAGAAACCTCTCTGAAAGGTGACCTTGATAGTTGCTACATGATTTTTTCCAGGTGAAATAGTAAATCTGGTTTTTCAAAGCGACGTCAATCTCTCTGTGCACCTCATAATTGGCGAATGAACCTTTAAGCTTTCCAAAATACAGATGATAAGCCTATGGGAGGTCTAATCGAAAGCTTTCCGATTAACAATCCATGCCATCGAGAGGTCACGCTGGTAGAATGCTGCATTTTTGCAGACACATCTATCGATAATCATATATCATATATATTTCTTGCTACACAGGTACAATTGCCCGAACAATCCTATGATTTAGGATAGCTGTAAATATCTTATAAAGTTTGTTGAGACAAGTGATTGGCATGTAATTCTTCGGGTCTGCTAAGTTGCCTATTTTCGGCAGGAGTATTGTGCATCCTTCCACCAGCCACTCCGTAATTGGCTCTTCAGACTTTAAAAATGAGGTGAAAATACGCGCCAACTTCTGAAGGGTTGAAGGAAACTTCTTCCACCAGAAAGTCTTGATACAATCTGGTCCCGGAGCGAAATAGTTCTTCATCCCTCTTAATACTTTTTTCACCTCCTCGGTAGTGATGGATGGTCATCCTTTATCAGGTGTTATGTGGGCATCAAACAATTCGTTAAAGCTATTTATATTTTCTGAGTTTTCGTCCTATCTATGCTGCACTTCTTAGACTTCTCTCCAAAATACTTCGACCTCCTTTGTGTTGGGCGGGTGGTTGACAGTAACTGGAGGGTCTTGGAAGAGTCGTGTATCTGTATTCTCTCATCAATATGCTGCCTGATGGTCAGCAGCTATGACATGTTAAGTGTACGATAACGGGTCCGGAGTGCGCGCGCGAACTTTTGAACCTTGGAGGTAAAATTCCTGACGGATGTGATGTAGTCGATCACACACTGAATGCGGAACGCGTACTGTCTTCCCCAGCCTATTTTTATGGCGAGTGGATGCATTCGTCTTTTCTACCATCCAAACTAAAAGGATACATAAGTGACATTTTTATGAAAAATGAGCTTTTGGTATTGTTGGAATCGTATGAGAAAGCTGCATCTAACTGCGTCAATAAAATCAATAAATTATTCATATTTATTCCAAAAATGATTCTTTATAAATGAGAAAAGTCAAAAAAGTTGAAAAAAAGAACAGAAAAAGATACACTAAGCATTTTGCAGTCCTAAAAGTTGTACAAGGAAGGCAGTAAGTCATCGGCATACACATAGAAAACAACCTAAAGAACATTGTGTCTTTTTTGCGTTATAAAAGTGTCCGAGTGCTACGCGAATAGACAAACGAAAAGAATCGCTTGCCCTTACGTATCTCTTAGCCTTATAAGTTAGCTCGGACTCTGATCGGAAATCCACGGGAAATAAGCTGTGGTAGAGCAGGCGTTCCGCTTACATAGTCTCTTTTTTGGAGTAGTTCGGCATGGTTTCTCAGAAGTTGATGCGAAGAGTGCGATAGCTCCGGATGTTTCTCGCACCATAGAGCATGCAGTCGTGCCATGTAACCCCGTTCACGGGCCACACTCGCATCGTAGCACTCTAGCAAGTTACGATTCAGTCGCTCCGTCCACCTGAAGGTCCCGAGATTTCGCCAATCCAGCGCATTGAATCCATCTTAATTGGCTCCCCCAGCTCTAAAATGGTCGGTATTGTTGGCTGACGCATTGATGTAAGAAAAATGTAAATATTGTAAATAGTAGTTAAGTATTAGGTGTTAGCCGCGGAGACAGAGGCTGGAAATGCGAGGCATAGCAATAAGAGAGCCAAATGCATGCAAGGCGAGGCGCAGCGGGGAAAGTTAGGCTATAGAAACGAGCGAATTAGCTGTAAGGTGTGGACGAATAGTACTTTGTAAGAGATAATTGTAAGAAAATTTTGTAAAAAAAAATGGAAGTGTAACCAAGTCACTTTTTTAAGGCCAGCAGGCCAAAAAATAAACGTTTCTCTATCTATTCAAAGAACCGGTCGCGTCCTTTGTTTGTGAATAGAGGGTGGATGCAAGAAGGATTCCTGCTAAATAGGTGTACAGCACTCAATAAGCAGTCCCACGGGATTGTCCAGAGGTGACCCCAAAGCAGAACCCTCCAAACTTACGCGTAAAAACGGTGCCGAAAGATAAATGGCACCTTGGTGAGGTACCTAACAACGGTGAATTTAGGATACCGGGCAGCTTTTAAAATCACGCAGCCTCACCCTAACATTTGTGGCTCTGCAAAGGTGGACAGGCCCTTTTCATAGCTGCTCATGAAGAAAACTATGATAATATCAAACCTAGTTGTAAATGCGGCTCATGAAGATCAAACGCGCAGAGCATTCCACAAGGTGTCAGCATACATGAGGTGTTTTCATAATATATGTTGAGAAAACGAACCGAAAACTTCTTGCAAACAAGATATGTACGTAAAGCGTTTTTCCAACCGCAGCACGTAACTCACAAAATACTGGTGATATCTAAAACGGGAAAAGAATACAGAATAGGTAAGGGTGGGTCAGGGAGAATAACAATTTTATCTTTGACCTTTGTGCCTCTGCGGCAAAGCTCGAGGAATTCAAGATTTTCTGGAAAGAGAATCACGAGACTGGATACATCTTGAAGGAAGATACTGGGGATATAATTGATGTTAGTTCATTTAAGAAGGCATGACCACCTTTCAGTGCCGAAGAGATAATGTGAAGCATTCTTGACCTTAAATTGCGTCAAGACGCACATTCCTCCAGCCAAAGAAAGTCAAATTGTCCAAGCGACCTGGCTTCCAAAGGAACCTGCTGATGGACAGGTGCGTCTGCAAAGCCACAACAGTCGCACCTGTCAATCAGCAGGTCATATATATATATATGACGTGGTTGACATGGCCTGACATGGTTCTTCTTGACTTCGAGAAGTCAACATACTAAAGCACTTGCGATAAAATGCAGAAAG
>NC_046660.1:118140362-118141805 GCF_010883055.1 Belonocnema kinseyi | reverse complement strand
ACAGAATATTCCGGGTACAATCGTTGCAACTCCCTTATAAGGTATCGATACCTCTCTTTATTTTCATTCTCCTTGGTTATGATGTTTTTGTCATTTGGTGCCGAAAATTCGATAACAAACAGGGTTCTCTTCTCGAAGTCAAGAAGAACCATGTCAGGCCTCGAGTGAGCAACAGAAACAATTGTCAAGAATATAAAGTTCCAGTATATGCGGCACTTCCCATTCACGACAATTGACTCAATTTCCCTAGGAGCATTTATAGGAGCTATATTAAGGTTAATGCTTTTACCAGAAGGTTTTGATACAATCTGGACCCGGTGCGGAATAGTTCTTCATCCCTCTTAATACTTTTTTCACCTCCTCGGTCCTCGGTAGTGATGGGTGGGCATTCTTTATCAGGTGTTATGACTCAGATAGTATCCGTATTCTCACAACAATATGCTACCTGATAGTCCGCAGCTTTGACTTGTTAAGTGTGTGATAACGGGTCCGGAGTTCGCGCGCGAACTTTCGAACTTTAGCGGTAAAATTCCTGCCAGATGTGATGTAGTCAATCACACACTGAATGCGGGACGCGTACTGTCTTGCCCAGCCTATCTTTATGGCAAGTTGATGCATCCGTCTTTTGGTCTTATGATCAACCGTTAGTTTTGTTTTACGGTTCGCATCGGTTAAAGCTCTCGCTGCATTATACACACAATAATTGATAGCCCAGAGGACGGATTCTCCGGAAAAATGTCCACGAACCTCGTCATCCATTTCATGTTTCTCTTGGTCGTAAAGCGTCGCTCTTCATCTATTGGATGTATGCCCGCGGTTGGTCTTAGTGTCGCCTCTCTTTCTCTGTTGGCGGATTGTTCTAGCTGTGGTAGAGTAGGCGTTCCGCTTACATAGCCCCTTTTACGGAGTAGTTCAGCATGGTTTCGCAGACGTTGCTGCGAAAAGTGCGATAGCTCCAGGTGTTTCTCGCACCACAGAGCATGCAGCCGTGCCATGTAACCCGGTTCAGGGGCCACACCTGCATCGTAGCACTCTAGCAAGTCGTGATTCAGTCGCTTCGTCCACCCAAAGGTTGCGATATCCCGCTGATCCATCGCATTGAATCCATTTTCATTGGCTCCCCCAGCTCTCGATTGGTCGGCATTGTTGGCCGACCCATTGTCGGGAGCCCTGCACGCTCTGTTCTTTTGAACCGCACTTACTACAACTATGTTTGGTGTTGTCATTGTTGCGAGAGAAAGGGGTTCGACCATCCTTGTAGAGCCCCGCATGCAAGGATAAGGCTGCGTACTCTGAGAGGTCGCCCGGTATCCCAGAGTCACCGTTCTAGACACCTCACCTAGGTCATATATATATATATGACGTGGTTGACATGGCCTGACATGGTTCTTCTTGACTTCGAGAAGTCAACATACTAAAGCACTTGCGATAAAATGCAGAAAG
>NC_046660.1:118131302-118140262 GCF_010883055.1 Belonocnema kinseyi | reverse complement strand
ACAGAATATTCCGGGTACAATCGTTGCAACTCCCTTATAAGGTATCGATACCTCTCTTTATTTTCATTCTCCTTGGTTATGATGTTTTTGTCATTTGGTGCCTTCGACCATCCTTGTAGAGCCCCGCATGCAAGGATAAGGCTGCGTACTCTGAGAGGTCGCCCGGTATCCCAGAGTCACCGTTCTAGACACCTCACCTAGGTGCCATTCAGCTTTCGGCACGGTTTTCATACCTCCACTCGGGGGTTAATTCCTTCGGGACCACCCCTGGACAATTGTTCGCGACTGCCTATTTATTTTTGTAACCATATTCAGCAGAAACCCTTGGTACATGGACCCTCTATCCGCAACCCAAGGACGCGTTCGGTGGCTTTGTCATAGGCCCTTCGGTTTGATTCTAGAGGAATCAAAACCGTGTCTTAAATATACCGTGTCTCAAATCTGCCTTCAGGACAACATTCGACTGATCTGCGACCAACATGCTTACCATCTCGGTTCTATTCTACTCGTTTGGGGTGATTGAATGTACAAGTAACGATGTTACGGCCTTAGAGATCACCACACGTCGGATCATGCGTACGCATAAGAGCTTGCATAACAATTCGTTTGTTCCACCAATCATTGAAAATCACAGTATTTTTCTCTTAAAAATTATGATGAACCACGAGGTGATTTGCAATGGAGCATTTTTTCAAAAAGCGGCGGTGCAGGCCTCCGAGAGTCTTAGCCTGAATTTCAACACTAGAAGTGAGCAAAGTGCATAGCTCTATCTAGATGCTAGAAAATTCACTAAAATAGCCTTATTACCATCTGCGCCGCACTGTTATCCAATTTTTCGAGAAACGAACTATATTTGTGACTGAATTCCCGGTTTCAGTCGAGTAGAACATCACTGCTAAGATGAAGAAGGTGCGAAACTACCACTAATTTGTAATCTTAAAGGCATGCGAACAATCCAAAAACTACGCTAATGCTCTTGCGAAATTGATGCATAAGACTGTCATCCTTGGATCGCTTTGTGCCTGGTGATCACCCATCTCACGGTCGTGAGACGTAGGCCATGGTGTTATTTACTGCGGTTATACAGGGAGCCGGTGTCATTTTAGATGGAAATCGCTCTAGGTGTTATCCTGTGATGGTTGTTTAGCCCTTTTCTAAATTATATATACGCCCCAAAAAATATTTAAAGTGAAAATTAGGATAAGTCAGCAAAAAGCGTGGGCCCCAAAAAGCGTGCGCCCCAAGAAGCGTTCACCTCTACATAGGAAAGAACCACATTTTCCGCGTGCACTTAAATGAGGCTAACTTTTCAGGACAATGATACGGTGTATGTTTCTTTAAAAAAGAGAGAAAAGACGCAAACAAATATATATTCCACATAATCCAATTTTAAAGTAAATAGACCGCAGAAGCCTTGACGGAAAAATTGAAGGCATGAATAGATTTTACTGTACATGTGGGTTCCTTATTATCACTTTGGACTCGGCCAGGTCGAGTCACTCGCCTCCCCCTTTTTTAAAGTAACTCCACGTTTAGCACATCTTACGCGTCGCAGGTTATTTTTATTAGGCGATGTGCATTGGCTGTCCCGTTCTTGTGTCGAATAGGGTGCTGTAAGCAACTTTTTCAACTTCACATATGCCGAAAAGTGCTGACATATTTGAAATCAATGAATTCTATCAATAATTATACAAATAAATACACCCGACTCTAAATGTAGTAACTGCCAAGTAGTAATTCCTGTAACGGCTGGCCCACGCAGTTTCTCAGTTCAAGGGGCGAGAGCGGTTGCGATAATGCAGCGCATTATGCATCAGTATTTTTTTAGTGTTTTTGTGGACTTATGACAATTTTCCAACTAAAAATCAATATAATGTAATCAAAAACGACTCCAATATTTCGCTCAGAATAGTCAGTTTTGTGACATGACGTCGTATACATGGATGGATAGGTAGAAATGTCACGAATGTTAGTACAACGCTTGAAATAGGAATGCAGACAAGTTTTGCGCAGAAAATATTTCGAACGTAAAAGTGAGTTATAAAGATCTAAATTTTCAAGTGTATTATGCACAACTGCACACGACTTTTTGGAGAATATCTTTTAAACGTTAAGGTAAGATATCAACGTTTAAATGGTAATATTTCTGAATTACAGAATGTATTTTTTCAGGCATGTTCCATTTTGTTGTCGACTGACGACCTTTCAGTGTCACGGAAGAAAAGAAAATATCTAAAAGTGCAGGTTAGTGTATCAGATCGGGTACTCACACCTGAAATTTCGGACAGTTTACTGTATTTGATGACACTGAAACTTCATCAATCGACAAAAGAATAGAACTAAATGGAACTAAATGAGGTAAATATTACAATACAATTATATACATCGCGCGCTGGTCTAACCGACCAAATGCTAAGCGCTTTAGATGTAGTATAAAATTTAAAACACGGTTTTATGAGCGCAGATAAGGTGACAACGTCCGGTAGAAACAAAGCATGGTTATTTTAAACTTGCCCCACTTTTAAGTAGTTAAAGTATGGCTTTTAATTCTCAGCGGGTGCTATGTGGCTGGTGTCTTATCTAATAAACATGATAAATATATAAATTGATAATGTATTTCACAGACAATTCAATCAAACGTATCAACATATCAATTGTTAATAACGATTAATTAATAAAAAATAAGAACGAGCGGGCGATGTATATCATTGTAAGATTAACCTGATTTGATGTTATAGAGCCTCGGTGCCTCAGACAATAGCGCGTCAGGCTTCCGTGCAGGAGAATTGGCGTTGGAGTCCTAATCCAGTACTAATGGAAATTTTTCTATGTACGTCAACCGTGGCTTCCGGTGGTTCGGAAACTACCTTAGTCTGTAGTTTCTCTCGGAAGAGGCTGGTTACGTACCAAGTTTAAGGCTCCATGACGAGGGGACCAGCCTTGGAAGTCGAAGTCGATTTTGAGATGACTCCAAAATAATTCAGCGATCGCTTTGCATTTAAGGCACCTACGGCGGACTCTTGCGCTCATGGCTCATACAGGGGTTTTCCGCGCTTGAGGGAACTACGTTGGACTGTTGCTCGGTGGTCGCTAGACAATGTCGAGTAATATACACACACATACACACAGAATACACCAGAATCGTACTTCGAATCTGTGCATCTAACTGATGACCTCAGACACAACGCTCCTTTAAACCCACGCTGACCGTATCCTCTACTGCGATCTGCAAGGGAGGCTGCCGAATGGCAGAGTGGGTGAGGATAACTTTGCACAACAAAGGAGGACATTACTGATGTGCAATAGGTATACCTGGCACCTGAGAGGTATATTTTAAAAATGTTGGTAACAAAGTACACGATGAAATCCAAAAACACTCAGCGAAGATTGCCGGGTTCAAAGTACTGCCTTGGGAATAAACACGGGTGTGGCACAATAGGCTTCATAGCTTTCGAAACGGAAGGGAGCTTTATGGCCCCCGCCCATATGACAACTAAGTAACTAATTGAATAACTTGACAACTAACCTTATTTGATATTGATATCAGCGGGGCACTGTTTTCATCATTATCCTTCCAGAATAGATGGGGATTCATTGTTTTCACCTAAGTTTTTATCCCCGGCATGATTCTTAGCATTTATTCATGCTGGTTTAATCCGGGTCTTTAGACGCGAGTTGAATAAGATTTGATGCGTTTTGCTCACCCCTGATATTAAAGTCAAGGACGAGTGTTTTGGGAGCCTTCTCCGCTTCTGTGTACAAAAATGCTTCTTTGTCCACTTCTTCGTGCTTCCTAACCTTTTTAATATTTATTCATTTGTGACTGTATGTACTGTACCCAGAATAATCCTGTTGTGGAGCCATTCATGATTCAGTATTTCACGACCACATTGACGGTGTTACAGTATAGTCGCGGAACAGGAGACTTTAGGTGCATGATTTTGGTCGTGTGCATTACTTTTCGTTGCAGATACTTTGTTCCTAACCGAAGGTTCGAAAAAACCAAATCTGAGGGGAGAGTTACTGAGAAATCTTAAATTTCCCCGCTAATAACCATAAAAGAACTCTGTTAGGAACTCTTGGAACTCTCAGCAGGCTTGAAACTTTTTCAAAAAGAGTGATCCATATAAGAGAGATTCATATATTTAAACTTCCGTGATGCATACACAGGCCTTGGTGAGAAGAATTAACAGTCAAATCTTATTGAGTAGCCCATCGGCCAAATCTGTCGATGAGACATTTGTATCTGCTTAGAAAACTGTCCTTTATAGATGTCCAGTCCTCAGCGCATTTCTGTAGCAGGCCGAGGCATGTATAGATCTTTTCAGTGCTAAAATGTCGTTTAAAGCTTCTGACGCCGATCTTGAGGTTTTCAGGGATATCATAAGTTTTTCCTCGCTTCCAATCAACCTTGGCGAATTTTTCGAACCCAAGCTCCATTCCAATCTCCTAAAATCTTTAGAGCTACGTGTAGTTGCTTTTTATTTTCGTCAGGAATCTTAAGATCATTCATATAAAGTATATGAGTGACCTTATTTTTTCGAATTACAGGTTTGCTGCAAAAGTACCCTTCAGAATGTTGAAGTCGAGAGATGGTGGTGTGGCCTATGAGTAATATTCTCATTATCCTGGCATACACAACTGCAGCGCAATATGCATGATTATAATTTATTGTGATTAATGGCTCAGGCCACAGCCCAATATGTGAAAGTGATTTTTTGTTAGTGTTTGACTTTTTTAATAGACTGCATGGAAGTGTCCCGGTATATATTATCAGTCACGGACGGATTTTTGTAATGCAATCAAGTGATCTGCTAAGAACAGTATACCTAATTTGACATATTGGGCAAAACGTGGAGTTTTACCCCATCTTTCATGGCTTGCGTTGCAGTCAAGTACAGGATGGGGGTACCTTCAGGTAAAGGCCCATAGAAAAATTCCAGAGATACCGGCTTAGGGATCGAACCCCGGAATTCTAACGTAAGGACCAAGCGCCTAACCAACTGAGCGACAGATACTCTTTTATAAATTTATATAATTTTCATCTTTTATATAATGTATATCATATTATATATTTTTTATTTTTTTTATTCATATTATTTTATTATATATCTATTGTAAATCATTTATGAACTGATGTGATAAGCTTAATATGGTAACAGCCCAATATGTCCAAAATTATAATAATTGCGTAGTTTGGGGTTCGCCTTTTACCGCTGAAATCTTTACACAGCGATAGAGAGCGTTGTACGTAACAACAGTCGCCTCCGAATACTTTTTCAGAGCTACCATCTTATTTTAATGGATTATTAAGAAGTTGCAGGCTCCAGAAGCTACACTAATCGTTCCTTGAAGCAATCCATCCCAAAGCAACCAAAAAGTGTACGTCATCTGCTTCTCCTTCTTTTTGCCTAGAAGATTAGCAAGTGCGGGAAGCTTACCTATGCGACTTCGTACAACGCTGTTTCTTGGAGCCCGATATCAGGCTGCGGATGACCTCACGCAGCAGACGGCTTAGTGAGAGATAAACGTTTCACCTCTGAATACTTGTTTAGAGCTACAAATCTTTGTAAAATGTTATGAAGAACAGTCTTGATGGACCAGATGAAGTGATCACAGAAGGACAACCTTCTGCACCTGACTGGCGATTTACAGAACCTGACGCTGGCAAGCCAGAATTTTGTTGACTTGGCTACGAAATGAAGCTTTCATTTTTCCAAGGCAGCTGATTATGAGAACTACAAGATGAGCTTTGTAGCCTTCCTGTAGCCTGTTCAGCTCGAACAGAGGTACTTCATATTTCATCCATTTTTCCTCCTCCTTTGCCGTGACATTAACGTACACGGTGCTGAAAATGGTAATTTAACACTTCTGGAGCAGCACTGTGTCTCTCTATGTACCCATAGCATGTATACTTTGAGCATCTACTAAGAACCTGTCCAAATGTTTCTGGTTCTTGCGTGCCCGCTCGGCAGTTGGTATCGCCTACAGGTAAATTCGTTATGCGCCCGCGGTATACTATGGTGTCTATAACTCCATTTTGACAGACACGAAGAAATCCCTCAGTCTCCGACCTCAATCCAGCAGATTTAAAAAACATGTTCAATAGACGCATCAATAGATCTTCGCTAAGTACAATATAATACAGTAGAAATTACAATGACGGGACTTATTTGCAAGTTCTCTAAGTAGAGGCGAATATACTGCTACCTGCACACGAATTTTGAGCATCAAAGGTGTTAGTGATGCTAGGCCATGTGTTATATTACTAGAATAAAATGGGAGACCAAGCACCTCTGTGGCCTTGTCTGCAGCACGGTATAAAAACATCGACGCATTGATGACTTAATGTTGATGCACAAGTTACATACACGAATCTGTGCTATTTAGAAAAGAGCCCGTCGTAATCAAAAACGATTCTTCGATGAAGACACTTCAAGCTGAGGGCACCTCTAACCTCTTTATCTCTAGGGAGGTTTATACAAGGTACTGGAAATGTAGGAAGATGACTACGATAGATTGTCATCTTCTTTAATGTAGCAGGATTTCAAATTCCAGAAAAAATAGTAGATCTTTTTAGGATTGCAATCGTAAAAAGTAGTAGTGGTAGTAGTAGTGGTAGTAGTGGTAGTAGTAATTATAGTGGTTTTTTGTTCAACAATTTTCATACTACCACGTAAGAATTCAATTCCATAAATATTGTAAAAAAGATAGTGGATTACAAGCATACTGAGGTATCAGAGACGTCTGTGAGGGGTTAAAAAAATAGTGATGAAGTAGACCTCGATTCATGACTTCAATCGCGTAACTCTTATAATTTCGGGGTTTTGAGGTAATGGTTTTATGGGATTTCGGGGTTATACAGCTATGATTCATGACTATGGTGCACAAAAGAAACATATGAAATTGTTCTTTTTTCCAAAACAAGATTTTTCTTCTGAATGAGGTTCTGGGATTTTTAGGTTCTGGAGTATTATTATTACGAGGTAAGGGGATTATGAAGCCATGAGGTTATATGGTAACCAGATTGAGGGAAGGAAGGTGAAAATGGTACAGACTAAATAATTTTTGCGGTGTCAGTGGTTTATTAGGTGTTTTTGAGGTTATGTCAAAATCCTGACGTACAGGAGTTAACCGGGTTGCATATTCAGTTTTAAAGGCAAAAAGCATAGGAATATCATATTGGCATCCAAGACTCAGAAAAAAATCCTTGTGGGCCTGTATTATCTGCTTTCCCTAAGTTTTAATCAAGTGTTCTAACTTTTGGAGTGAATTTTGTATTTGATGTTATGTAGCTAGTCGCGCACAGAATAATTGATGCATGTAGTCTCGCCGTTTTAGTTTTGAACTGAAGCTGTGCAAAACGTTCACAAGTTTTACTCAGGCGTACTGAAGTATCATTACTGCTATTGTCGTTAAGCAAGGAGACCGCCTCCAAGTAAACTACACAGTTCAGATTCCAGAAATTAACATCTTCAGGAAGAAAGTTGGGGAAAGCAGTATTAGGTTCAGGTATTTTATCCATCCTGAAAAAAATTTTTTGGTAGATTTTTGATCTCCTAGTTCTCATGTTGGCATTATCGGATACCATGTTAGTTGGTATAGAGGTTATTTTCTTATAGAGATTATTTTCTCATGCCGTAGAGGTTATTTTCCCATGCGTATGTATCGGAAAATAGTCTCTATGGCAAATGTCACTTACTAGGGTTTTCTGTTAGACAGCAGTCATCTTCCAAAATGCAACGTGGCTGGCTGCACGAGCCTAAGTTCTCGGGCCATGGGGTCACAATATACCTACGGCTATAAATTAATCTACGACTATAATTTCTTATCATTATTATTTAATAGTTTCATTTTTATCATTGTCTTATTATTTAAAATTAGGTATCTATTTCATAGTATTTCTCTAGCCTGAATTCATTGTATCTTCTTATATCATTCTGCAGATTGTATTTCATCCCTAAATGAAATTCAACTTTCTTATTATTTAACGTTACATCCAAATAATATTTGGCAATGGAGCTCCGCTACGCAGTAACTGTTCTAAGTGAGTTTTCTCGATAATTTTTTAGGAGCCCGTTCGATATCGATAGAAAAATTAAACGATACGATACAAAAATGAATAACAGAATATACAATATCATATTTTGAGAAAGGGACCAAGAGCGATTGACATCGAGCGAAGCAGTTGAATTTATCGTATCGGCGTGAATCGCTACACACGTCGAAAGTCTTTAGATGAAGTTATGGATGAGATAATTGTGTGGCCTAAAAAAAAAGTCTTCAAGCTAAGATATGCTGTTGAATATTCACCTTCAGTAATAACAGCTGATAAATGCATAGGAATCATGAAAGCTAAAGAAAAGGAGAAAAACGATGAAGAAGAAGAAAAAACTTACGAAAATTCAAAGAAAAGAGAGAATTCAAAGACATAAAAAATTAAAACAAAAAAATGAGAGGAAATAGCTAAAAAACGATTAGCGGAGAAAAAAACCTGTTAAACTGCGAAGAAATTCCAAAAAATAACTAATATTTCCCTATGTGTGACAATTTTATTTTGTTTAATCATATTAAAAATAAATTGATACATTGATAACACAGGCCCACAAAAAAAACAAAAGTGTCTGTGCAATTGACCAGACCTATATATTCTTATGTATTTTTCGACGCTGAATCCGAATTTGCAATAAAAAAGTAGGGTCCAGCTACATTTTTATGGGGTTTTGTTCGAAAAACCTCATTTTTTACGGTTTTTTCATGGTTTTTTTTTAAATAAAAAAAAATAAAGGAAAATTTTATTTTTTTGACTTCAGAATCGAATTCTACGGGAAAAAATACATCGAAAACCATTTTTTGATTTTTTTTTTACAAAAATTTCAACCCACGATACGGCGATGAAAAGGCAGAAAATCGCGAAAAGTGAAAATTTGCTTCAAATTTGATTAAAATGACATTAAAAT
>NC_046660.1:118127764-118131202 GCF_010883055.1 Belonocnema kinseyi | reverse complement strand
GGAAAACCTCCAGAACAGTATCCAAAACATCGATTTTTTGAAAAAAATATCAATTTATCACGTTTATTGTCCACTTACGCCGACTAGGAGTTGTTTTTTGAATAAAATTACTTAAAATTCGTGATCAACGACCTCAAAAACCCCCAGTAAAGTATTTTCAATGTTTATAAATCGGTTTAAAATCGTAAAACTTGATTTTAATGTCATTTTAATCAAATTTGAAGCAAATTTTCACTTTTCGCGATTTTCTGCCTTTTCATCGCCGTATGTTGGGTTGAAATTTTTGTAAAAAAAAATCAAAACATGGTTTTCGATGTATTTTTTCCCGCAGAATTCGATTCTGAAGTAAAAAAAATAAAATTTTTCTTTATTTTTTTTTATTTAAAACAAACCATGAAAAAACCGTAAAAAATGAGGTTTTTCGAGCAAAACCCCATAAAAATGTAGCTGGACCCTACTTTTTTATTGCAAATTCGGATTCAGCGTCGAAAAATACATAAGAATATATAGGTCTGGTCAATTGCACAGACACTTTTGTTTTTTTTTTGTGGGCCTGTGTAATTAATTGAGTAAATATTAATAAAATTCACTCCAACAAAAAAACTTCTTACTATGTCCAAAAGTGGTGCAAGCAATGACGACTATTAGTGAAACAGGGGGTACGGTTAAATATTATTCCTTTTTTTATAATAACGTAAGGTTCAAAGGTTTGGTCTTTTAATCATTCGATTACACAGGCCGACAAAATTTGACAACAGTCAAAAGCCAGAAAGCACACCAAACATTTCCGAAGGATTTTAAAGCGCTGAATCCGATTCCGAACTCAAAATTGCTCCTGTGCGTCAGGTTTTCAAGATATCCAAATCTAAAAGTGTAAAAAATGCGTTTTTTAGCTGTTTTTGAGGTTATGTAACTGTACAAGAAAAATGTATACCACAAAACTAATATGGAATTTGAAAGTACTAATCTTCCCCTTTCAAACCTACTTGGATTTATCAAGATATCCTTATTTTTCACCAAAATATTGTAATTTTAAATTTTTTATTTTAGCATTTTAACCTATTAACGCTGAGGTGTTCAGATTTATATAACGCATTCTCTATTGCTGACAGTACGGTATTTTTTCTTCAAAATATTATCTCAGGGGTCTTCGAGGGTGCCCTTTCTATTGCTGGTGTCAGTTTTTTTTTATAACCCAGAGAAGATCCAATATGGCAGCCACAACTTAGGGCTTTAAAAAAGAACAAAGGATCCCGCACAAAATACTAACAAAAAAGCGTACTGTCGTTTATAACCAAACTTTGCACATTGATCAAACAATAAAAAATATGGAACCCGTGTCTTTTCACTTCTACGGAAGCGATTCCTAGGGGTGGAAACCACCCCTAACAAGCCACAAGCATGCTAACCCACCTGACTCTCGGAACAATAAATTTAGTCGCATATTTTTTTGCAATAATGAAGTTCCATGCCACAAGTGGGTTAACCCACCTACCTGCTAATCCACCTGAGCCCAGAAATCACCCCTACCAAATCATAAGTAGGCTAACCCACCAAACCCTGGGAGCAGCGATTTTAGTCGTTTACATTTCGTGAAATAATTGAATTCCACGCTACAAGTGGACTAACCTTGAAACGAAAATTTTCAATTTAGCGTATTAACCCATTAACGCCGAGATGGTATGCCATTGTCCTTTGAAAATGTTATCCGAGGAGTTTTCGGGGGTTTCTTTTCGATTGGCTCAGTTTTTGTTATAACTCCTAGAAGAGCGAATATGGAAAACAGTTAGGGCTTTAAAAAAAAATTTACCATTATGATTCATTTAATATTGTAAATTAACTTCGGATTTTCCAGCTTACTAAGACAAGACTAAATATTTTTCATCCACTTAAGGCTGGATTGTCCAGCGAAGCAAGAAGGTACTTAATATTTTCCAGCCAATTAAGGCAAGACTTTAGATTGCCCAGCCAATTATGGCAAGCCTAATAAAGGCAAGACTTACGATTGTATGTCCAATGAAGGTGAGACTAATTGCTTGTTTTCTTATGGAAACGTTCGCACTTCATGTCAAACGATCGTTGAAGAGACTTTCGTTTATGACTAGTAGGGTCATTATCATTTCTTTGCAAAGACCAGCAATAGTCGGCCATCATTCTTACATTGCATCGACCTTGATAATGTTGCTCTTTTTGGTGAAAGTATTCATAAAAGCGTTCGCCCATTTCTTCACTGAATGCTCCAACATTTTCTGGGAAATAATCCAAATGAGATTTGAGCAAATGTAATTTCATTCTCATCAAACAACCTAATCTTTTAAAATTTTTTAACATACTAGATACAATAGTTCTAAATTTTGGATCTCGATTGTTCCCTAAAAATTTCTGTGCAACATCTTTGAAATTCAACCATTCATCTTTTTCAATAGATGTCATGGTATTCATAAAGTCATCATCTTTGATAAGTTTTCTTATATCAGGCCCAACAAAAATACCTTCCTCAACTTTGGCATCACTTAAATGCGGAAATGTAGATCTGCTAGAATTTAAACATTCTCCCTCTGTGTTTAGGGCTTTCACAAATTGCTTCATTAACCCTAGTTTTATATGGAGTGGTGGCAATAATACTTTCCTTCTGTCAAAAAGACTTTCATAAACAACATTATTGACCAACTGTCCACTCTAATCTGTCTGACCATTTCTCCGTTATCCAATGTTCATCCCTTGCACGACTGTCATAAAGGCAAAGAAAACAAGGGTATTTAATGTTTACTGATTGTAAACCTATTATATGATTTATCATTTTGAAGTCACCACAAATAAGCCAATTATGGACATTGTGTTTATCAGGAGTAATTGGAAATTATTTTTATGATCTAATAGTACTGCTTTCAGACTTTCTGTAGACTAATCTATGAAAAGACGCCAACCCTCTGGCGTAAATACGTTTATTTTATATAAATCAATAAGTCCTTCGATATCATTACAATACACAATCCCACTGTCCATTGAAAAGTACTACGCAGTCTGATAAGTACCTGCAAATTCTAAGAGATGGCATTAGTATTCACTAATGTGAACCATTTTCGTCGAGCTTGATCCTTCAAATGACACCTGTCAAAACTTCAGCCATTTATGTTTACGCATTTACAAGTTACAGTACTGAGAAGCGACTAACCTCCGAGTTTTTTTTAATATGGAAAAATCTGAGTTTCGAGTTTTGATCAAACACTACTATCTTCGCAAGAAAACGATATCCGAGAATAAGGCCAAGCTGGATAAGTATTACTTAAACTCTGCACCGTCGATTGGAACAATTCATAAGTGGTTTACCGAGTCTCGTTGTGGCCGTACGAGCACAGTTGATGCTGAACGATCTGGGCGCCAAAAAGAGGTCACTACACCAGAAAATGTCGAAAAAATCCATGATATGATGTTGAA
>NC_046660.1:118117141-118127664 GCF_010883055.1 Belonocnema kinseyi | reverse complement strand
GCATTATTTTCGCGTAAGCCGACCGAGTTTTTGCGCCGATTCATAACCATGGATGAAACCTGGATCCACTACTACACTTCTGAGTCAACGCAACAGGCAAAATAGTGGGTTCGACCGGGCCAAAGTGCTCCGAAGCGTCCAAAAACGCAACAATGGGTCGGAAAGGTTATGGCCTCTGTAGTTTGGGATGCACATGGTATAATATTCGTGGACTGTCTTGAAAAAGGTAAAACCATAACCGGAGCATACTATTCATCATTATTGGACCGATTGAAAATTGAAATCGCCGAAAACGACCGCATTTGAAGAAGAAAAAACCGCTTTATCATCACGACAATGCGCCTGTTCATTCATGCTTAGTTGCACAAGCAAAATTGCATGAAATCGGCTTCGAATTGGTTCTTAAGCCACCGTATTCACCAGACCTGGCCCCCAGCGACTAATGCTTGTTCCCTAACCTGAAGAGATGGCTCACCGCTAAGCGTTTTTACTCAAATGACGAGCTCATAGCTGAAACTGAGGCGTATTTTGGAGACCTTCCGATCGAGCACTTTTTGGACGGTATCAAAAAGTTAGAAAATCGTTGAACTCGCTGTATCGACCTAAAAGGAGAGTATGTTGAAGAATAAAACCGACTTTGGCCAAAAAAACGTCTCCGTGTTTCATTTTTCAGGGACTTACTATATCAGACTGCCTAGTACCTTGTAAAGGCTTTTTTAAAGCTCTTTCAGCTTTAACGAACACATTCTCATCACGTGTCTCGTGAGAAAAAAAGGTTAAAAACAAATTTCTAGATCTAACATGAAAACAGTTTTATTGTTCAGCATTTTAAAAAAAATTTTATTGTACAAATTGTTCGAATTTCCATGTACTACGAATAGAATTTTCAAGTCTTGAATAAAATGATTTTAAAAATTTTAATAATTCCTTAGCTTTTTAAATTTTTGGCCAATATAGCTCGCTAACGAACTCATCCTTTCTTGTTCTGCCGTTAGAAATTGTGCCAAAGCTCAATCCAATCTGGTTAATCTTTAGAAAGTTACCGTGCCCACAGGATACAGACATACGTGCATACCGTCATAGAGACAGACACCTTCGTAAAAATAGTTTTTCTTACTCAGGAGGTTACACTGGTTTCATTCTTATTTTATTATTGGTTTTATATTGGTTGCACCTTATCATTAGGATGAGAATCTAAAAAACACATATTTTATAACCAAAGAAATCTTATTGAAATGTCCAAAATCCCGACGTGCTTAATCTGTTTTGAAAACTTTCAACTTTTTTGTTAACGATGTCTTTATTCTTTAAATTAAATTTAAAAATTTATCAAAATATTATTTTTGGCTACAAAATGAGAATTTCTTGCAATGGGTGACCAGATACAAAATTATATCATTTGAAATAATGTCGTAATATTTATCCTAGAAAACATAGTCAAGTCAATTTTTGACGTTTTCTAGTTAACATTAAATCAAGATAAAAAAGGGGTGAAAATGTCGAAATGACTTAGCATTTCATAAATGTTACAATGAAATTAAGGTTCATTTAAAGGTTATCATTTAGTAAAATAAACCTCTGTTCCCTAGTATTATATACTGTAGGATGTGTAAAATCCATTGAACCGATATTAACGAAGAATCGGTACATTCTACCTATTTGTCATGTTAAGCGATGGGTGGTGCTCCATACGGTCAGAACAACAGAATCAAATGCAGTATGGCCGCTAGGGACGCCACCCATCGCTTAACATGACGAATCTGATTGGTAACAGTCGTCACATTACACAATATATTCCCACTTAGCAAGGAAGGGGTTTTATAAAAAAAAAATTTTTGGACGGTAAAACTTCTTCACAGAACGCGTATACAGCTGACTTGTATGCATATATAAGGTAAATCAAAGAGCTTTTGTTGTGTGCCGCGACAGCGTAGGCGCGTATTCAGAAGACGGTCCCGAGGTCAGCTAACTCTCAGTTACAAATGCATTTTGAAATTATTTTACAGATCGCAACTCGTGTATTAGTGTACTGGTAAAGATAATTGACTTGCGTGATTAAGTTTATGCGTTCGAATCCCCCCCCCCCCCCCCCCCCCCCCCCCCCAAGGGCAAAATTTTAATTGTAGTAGACTATTATGTGCGCGCGCACGCGCGCGCTCACTTTTACACTCGTTTTTATCATTTACTCAATTTTCTAATAACAATTTATTTGTTAAAATTTTCTGAACACTTACATATATTCTTGTTCATATATTACGTAACGTTATTTTAAACCCTTTTACCTTCCCACACCCTAACTGCAGTTACGTAACATTTTTTTGTATTAGTTTAAAAAACTTAATAGACATTTTGTAAATAAAAATAGATATTCAGGATGAAATGCGGTATAGAAATACATTAACCAATATTTTGACGTAACACAACAATGCTTCTTGATATTTTCTTTAGTTTCACACATTTGCAAATTATTTACAAGGAAAGAAGTATCAGCAGTTTTTTTAGAATTATATAAATTTTAGCATTTTCACGAGGCAATTAGGAAACATTTTTGAATATTGCAGATATGTCAAGAAAAGAATGTAGAAGATTTAAAAAATATATATTTTACTTCACAGGATTTTACAAATTATTAGAAAAATTTTAGCCTTTTCAAAAGATATTTAGGGCTTTTATAATTTCAGAAAAAATGATAAAAAATCCATAAACTTTTGGAAATGCTGCCAAGGTTTAAAATATTTTAAATCTATGAAAAGCCTCTTGAATTCCTAAGAATATTTTTAAATGAACTCAATTTTTCTTGAAATTTCGAAAAATCGTTTAAAATGTACAAATTAAGCTCAAAATATTCAAAAATTTCTTACAAATTTGAAGAAAATTATAAAAGATTTTTGAATATTTCAGATTCGTTAACAAAATATCTAGATTTAAAAAAAATATTTTGCCGGATTTCACAAGATAAAAGGAAAAGTTCGAGCCCTTTTAAATATAAATTTTTCACACACATTTTGTTCACAATTTTTAATTTGGTAAAAAACATTAGTGTCCAGAGGTTTGCGTTTTTAACGTCTGGCTTTCTTCTTGTTTAAAAACTTTCACATCAATCTGCTTTTTTTAAAATCTTCTACAGTTTAAAAATTTTCTTTATTCTCCTTTAATCTTCGCTATATTTATAGAATTTTATGTGTTATTTTATTTTTTATTTTTAATGTCACCAAATTGAAACATTTTGCTTTAAAATCTTCTACTCTTTCTCGAAATTTAAGGAAATATTTGATGTTTGAAAATCTTTTTGAATTTCTCTTAAAGCTCATTTTTTAAAAACAATTTTCAAATTTTTTCAATGAGTTTTTCATCAATGATAACATAAAAAGCATTAAACAATAGTTTTCATTCAAACATAGAAATAATTTGTACTCTACATTTTCTTTTAATATCATATTTATTTTGGCAAATTTGTTTTATTGGTAACTTTTGATACTAATTTCAGGCAAAAATCAAACGTATTTCCATGTGATTTGAAAAATCGAATGCAAATACACATTTCAGTACATCAGAATCATTTGAAAAATTATCTAATTGAAATCATTTAATTGCAAATATAAATTAACTTTTAATATTCAAATTATATTCAATATTCCATCATAGAACCTTTAAGTCAATAATTGAATTATGTTACTTCAATTTCAGGAACTACGTTTTAATCTTTATATACTTTAATAATCAGACAGCGTTAAGTAGCTAATCGTCAATTGACCATTTTACAAAGGAAAACCCATTCAATTATAATTCTGTTATAAAACATTCAAATAACTTTAACTTTATATATTTTTCTTAATTAGAACTTTTATTTATAAAAATTTTATTCAATATTAAACTTTTTAATTAATTCCCGAAAATGACACTTTTACTAGAATCAGTTGATAATGAACTAATCAGTTCACAAAATAAAAAACATGAAACAATTATTTTTATCGAAATGTTCAAATAATGTTTACATTATGTGTATATTCTTTTTTTAATTTTGAAACAGTATTTCTATACTTCTAATTTATTGATAACCTCTGTCGCTAATTAAAACCAATATGAAGAAAGTGTGAAGAAAATCATCAGCTAAAAATGAATTAAATGATTCACAAAATAAAAAGCCTCAAATAATTTGTTTTACTGATTTTAAATTTTATTTACAAAACTTTCATTTTTTAGTGACTTAATATTAATTTCAGGGAAAATGTTCAAACATTTTGACCTGTACTTTTGAAAATCGAATGAAAATATTAACCTCAGAACACCAGCATAATGCAAATTATATTCAATGTTCCATTATATAACCTACAAGTAAATAATTTATTTATTTGTTACTTATATTACTTAAATTTAAGGTAATAAATTTTAATCTTTATTCAATTTATTGTTCTAAAGAAAATATTCATCTTATATCAATTAGTCATTTTACAAAATAAGAAGCATTAAACTCTAATTGTCACTAAAACCTCTAAATAATTTTTAATTCATACATTTCTTAAAATTCGAACTTTCATTTCTAAAATTTTCCTTTATTAATGAACTCGTCAACTAATTCCAAAAAATGTGAGTTTTGTTAAAATCAGTTGATAATTAATTAATCATTTCACAACATAAGAAGCATTACATTATTATTTTCATGAAAACATTCAAATAATGTGTACATTATATTCTCATTAAAATTTGAAACTGCATTTCTCCACATTTAATTTATCAATAAGCTTTGTAACTAAGTTAAAAAAAAATTAAAATATGTGTACATATAATTTAGAAAATTGAATTTAAATACTCATTTCACAATATCGGAAGCACCGTAAAAAATTATATAATTGTAATGCAAGTATTTAAAAGAAAAAAAGAAACTTACGAAACTTACGAAAGCAATAGCTAATATTGAATTATATAATCTGAGAGCAAATAACATGTTTATATTACTAAATATTAAACAATTTATATTCAATCTTGATGTACTTTGATATTTAGTTTTTATTATTAAATTTTCATTTATATTATAATATTATTAAACTTAATGATCTCACAATATATCTAATTATTTAATAATTATTTATATTATTTAAAAAATTAGATTTTGAGATAAAATTTCAAAAAATATTCCTGTAACATTGAATAAACCAATTAAAAATGTATTGAAATTATATTTAATTATAAATTTTTAAATATGACATATGAATATAATATTATTGTAAAAATTATAAGCATGTACAACATAATATTATTAAGCTTTATAATTTGCAAATATATAAAGCATGAAAATATTATTATTATAACTAAATCATGAAAAAAAATATTTTGTTAATGACTCAATTATGTATTTAGAATTAATATACCTCCAATATCAAATAGTTAATAAATTTGGATTAGATAACGTTAAAATAAGAATACAGTATTATTGAGTTTTAATATATAAGTAAAAAGTTTTTTAACATTAAGTCATTAACATAATTAAAAAATTAATATAATAAATTTATTTAATTGTAATTTAGCTTATAATAACTTGATGTTTTAATCAAAATTTAATTATAATTTACATAATAATATTATTAAACTTAATGATTTCGCAATATATCTATTAATTCAATAATCGTTTATATTAATTCATACAATGAAATTTTAAGATCGACTTTAACTCATTATTCCTGTAACATTGAATAAACCAATTAAAAATTTATTAAAATTATATTTAATTTTTATTTTGTACGTGATTTCAAAGTATAAGATATAAATAAAATATTATTATAAAAAATTAATAGCATGCATAACATGATATTATTAAGCTTTATGATTTGCAAATATAAAAATAAATTTAAAAAATAAATAAAGTTATTTTTACCATTAAATCATTAATATAATTAGAAAATGAAAATAATAAATTTATTTAATCCTAATTTAGTTTATGATAACTTTATTTTTAAATAGCACTTTTCATTATAATTTATATCATGATATTATTAAACTTAATGATTTCACAATATATCTATTAATTTAATATTCTTTTATATTATTCAAAACAAATTAGATTTCAACATAAACTTTAAATTATTATTCCTGTAACATTGAATAAACCACATTATGGTGGAAAGTATCTTCAGTAATTTAATGTAACGATTAAAGAATTAGTAGAAACAAATTTAAATATTATACATGATAATAATTCATTAAAAATAACAGCTGTTATTGAAAGTGAAAATAAACAGACACAAACTGGAAATAATTATCGGCGATCGCTAAAAGAAGAAATCAATTTTTTTATTTCGATTAATTTTATACGTTGAAGAAAGATGTCGCCACAGACTAAACCATGTCATTAACTTGACCGTGTCAGATTTCGCCTCCATGGGCTACTAATAGAGATTACAAGTTTTTATATATAGGATTATAAGCTTTGTAACTTACAAATAATAATTAGTTATAATTATATCCAAAAATATATGTAAGAATTAACCGTGTTCTTTTTTATTTAATTTTTTTAGCAATAATTTTTCATAATTTATAGTGCTGTCTAAACTATAGTCTACACGTTAATATAATTTAGATCTTCTTATATTATTCGTTGAAGCGACATGATAATTCGTAATTGCAGCATCAAAGAATTGTGCAGAATAGCGACTGGATCCGTAAAATCTACTGATCCGCAGCTCAGCACCACTTGAGAATCGGTACTGGTAGCCATCAAGAATAGTCATATTTAGTTGCCTATAATTGTAGCGTTTACTGAACTGTCGTGTTGTTTATATGCGTACTTGGAAGATCAGTCGATTTAACTTGGATTTCAGTCAAATGTAAGGCTCTTTTTTCTGCGTGTATACTTTGAAGAGTTATGGATAGCTTAGTACCTTATTTCCATGTAAAGCTAACTACATATGACATAAAACGTGTTTAATTGTACATTATGCAGGATCAGATAATGTAGTGCGCAGTTGTCGAATTACATATTTAAATTATTAAATGTTAGAAGAGATATATACGCTGGAATACGCGGACGATGTAGTGTTCATGGCAGAAGATGAAGAATGGATGACGGACTTAATTACTGGATTGGAGAAACAATTAGATGGAAAAAAGTTGAATATAAATATGGGAAATACAAAGATAATGAGGTTTAGAAACGAAGGGGAAAGAAATAAAAAGTGGATGGAAGATAGAAGGGCGTAAAGTTAGAAGAAGCAAAGGAATTTAAATATTTAGGACATATCTTACAAGCGAATGGAGATCATAGAACACATATAAGAAAAAGGATTAAAAATCAGCAGGGATAATGAAACAGGTATGGGGAATAGGGAAAAGAAGGCTCAAAGCGATTGGAAAAGGAGAATTTGGGTAAGGAAAGGAAAGAGTTTACAAGAAAGATATATAAGGTGAACGCTAGGGTTAGACTGGAGGACACCTGGATATATGGTGCGAGAAGAAGCGCAAAGGGATAAATTAAATACTAGAGCGGGTAAGAGTGCATGGTAATTTGAGACGGAGTTAAGCGCGGAAAGGGGAGTGGATTTAGCCAAAAATTATTTAAAGGAGGTAAAAGAAAGGAGAGGGAGAGCGGTGGAACTAACAAGATGGGAAGAAGAAAGGAGGGAGTTTTTTTAGTGAAAGAGATATAGGAGAGTGGAATTGAGTAAGTTTCAAAGAATGGGAGGCAAATAACAGGAAAAAACAATTAATGGAAACATTGTAAATAATTAAGGAATCAAAATATGATAATTAGTATAAGATGGTCAAAAAGGAAGGAGTGTGGGATGGATGTAGAAGAGAAATGGGAGATAATGGAAGCTGGCAAGAGAATGTGGTAAAGATTCTAGAGGAGGATGAAATGGGTGAAAAGTGCATGATGGAGTTGGAGGAGGCTAGAGGGACAAATAAGAAAGAATGAAAGTGGAAAAATGGAAAAATAAGCATAAGATAAAAGAAACGTAAAAGTGAAGAAGAAAGGAAATGGAAGTCGTCTAGATCAGAAGCGTACAGATTTGTAAGTAGTTATTCTTATAAAGTAGTATAAGTGGATGAAGATCATTCTTTTGACAGTGGAATTATGGAAAACATTATCAATAACGAAGGAATAATAAAATGTTGTCAATACCAAAACATTCTAAGCAATATATTTTCCGGATAGGGCAATATTATTTTACATTGGGAATCATGTTCTTACTGTTTATTCGCAGGTTTTTAGGTTATGTTTGTACGTAACTTGTTCGACATATATAAAAAAACTAATTCGTAGCGCCTTATTTCACTGAAATTGGTTGTCCTACCAATAAAAAGTCGGTTTTGGTTTGCTATTACAAGACAGAGAATCATTGAGCCTAATTAAGAAACATGGTAGGTAACTTGACGCAGGTTCACTTTCCAGGAGAACCTGAAATTAACGTTTTTAGTTAATTTCAATATGATTTTAGCTATATATAGAGCACAACTTAGTGATCGAACTAAGTGCTTTATATTTTGCTTTATAGAAAGGACCTATATGATTCTGTAGATTCAGCCATGGATTTTGGAGTGCTACAAATATTGGTATACCTGGATTGTTAAATAACACAAAATCAGCTCTTAACAGTAACCGATAATTATATGGTAGAAATATTTATCGATTACTGTCAATAGCTGATTTTGAGTTATTTAAACAACATGACAAGTGCACAAACATTCATAGCAGAAGTGGTAGTATATGTTTCAATGATTACATGTTTTTAAGAGCACATCAGCACACGCAAGAACTAGAACGCGTAACATTTTAATAAACTCAATTATCAGGGCAACGACATTTAGGCGTAGGTATGCGTGTACTGGGGAGACTTGTAGCTAATGACTTCTACTAATATAAGCTGGATAGTCACTGGTGCATATAGTACCTGTTCTAGAATCTAGCTACCTACTTATCAGACACGTACATGGTCCCTCCGCCACCGATCGGATGCCGTTGCGGTACACGTTCTGGTCTCTTCGTTCGCGTTGGCCGCCTTATACATAACGTAATTAGCCTTCCTGCTTGGTCTTCTTCCCATCACCAACACATTGTGTATTTTTTTAATTAGCACTGAAAGCAGACCGAAACGAGATTTCATGAGTCAGCGGTCACAAATAAGAATTTTTTAATGCCTCCGACCACTACTGAAACGTTAAGCTAGTAGGCACCAGCTGGTACTACCTTCGTACGAACCTCTTCTAAGCTCCATTTTATGCATATTTTGTCCATTCAAGTGACGCGAGGCATCTCTCTTCCGTCCAAGTTGACTTCTACACGTACTTTACTACCTTCCTTAACTCCTTTCAACTTCCGTCTCCGATCCACTCCAGACATCTCGCTACACTGATTCGCACCTCTCTATTGTCCATTTTACGATTCGCACATCTTGCCGAATCATTCCGCTGGATCACTCGAATGATATGCTACAATTTTGCCATATTCTTCGAGCTATTATGTCAAAAGATTCCTTCAGTTTTCGTAAAAAGACATGACAAGCTTGTCTGTGTCCACGCGATGAGAATATCTATTATTCATGACATTGACAGTCATGCAATTTTGTTTAATAATGTCGAAACTGGTCGAAATCTGGCTTTCTTTCCCAGGTGAGAAAGTTATGTATAATTTATAAATAGTGGACAAAAGAATATTTTTCATTTTTGTTACATAGAAAATTATATTAAAAAAATGAAAAATACCCTCATCTGATCCACTATTGTATACACTATATGTAAGTCGTCACTTGGGTAGGGTCGTATAATCGAGAGAATCTGGGCTGGCCCAGATCAGATGCTAATCAGCTTTTTATGACATTCCAAGTTCAAAGTATCTACCAGAAATTTTTTTCAGATACAAAAATCATTTTATTTAGTGTAGCTAGTTAGAGGCACTGTAACTGCTATCTACACAGTTAGAAAAACATAAGTTGCCCTCTTATATATTTTTTCTTTCTCTAAAGCCAATTTTAGTACCCCGCACAGCGTTAACAGTCGATATTTATATATTTTTATGTCGATGGACAGATTAGATTTTGAGGAGCCTAGACTGGGAGAAACCTAATATGTCGAAGTAATTTTTTTTAGAATTGGATTTTCTGTTGAATAGTCCACACAGGCCTATCCCGTTATGTATCATCAGTCAAGGATGTATTTTCGTAATGAAATCTGGTGCAGCCAAGTGCACAATGGGAGGACATACAGCTTAAGATGGAATCCGAACCGCCAGAACCTCGGTGACGGTACATAGAAAATTTTCCAGAGGTACTGGCCCAGTTAATGAGCCCCAGACCTCTAAAGTAAAGTCTGAGTGCCTAACCAACTGAGCCAACTTGGCTCTTTTTTCTCATTTTTTCATATGAACTTCTTTTTTTTAAGTTGTTCTCGAATGAAACCGGTTTTATATTATATCCACGAACTAATTCAAGTTCATCCAAAATTGCATGAAGTCATCGGAAAAAACTATTCAGTAATGTTAACCAGTAAGTTTGAAGAAGTTAAAAATTTTTAAAGTTATTATGAAAAAATAT
>NC_046660.1:118115984-118117041 GCF_010883055.1 Belonocnema kinseyi | reverse complement strand
TTGAGGTTCTTCAGGAATGATGCCTGCTGCTTTGCATAAAATTCATGAGACTTTAAATTCAATAGTTTTTCGCAGAGTCGTTCAAGGAAGATGTCGGTTTCTACCACCTCGGTCATTAGATTACTTCTGTTCGTTTGTTGCCAAACTTGATATCTTAATTCGTTGACGCAGTTCTCATCGAAAATTGCAGTCAAATGTTCTTTCAGGACTTGAATTCCAGGACAATTTTCACATTCACCAAAATGACAAGCAGGAGTTGGATTACTGCACATTATTACTTTCAAACAGTCATGGTAGTCAGTCAATTCTATACTGGAGTCGACAGTTAGATGCTTAATATCAATAGCATCTATCATCAGATGCACATTTCGTGATATACACACACGCAAACCGTATGTGTGCCACTCCCTCCAGCCAAAACACAATGTCGTGGTCTGAGTTGTGCAAACTTCAAAAATCCGATTACAGTATTTTCGTTTTCCACTTTGAAACGATTGAACAGCTCGGACAGATTACCTAGGATAAGTCGTTTCTGAACATGTTCACGAGTTCCATCTGCTTTCTTAATTGATATAAAATCCTTTTTCCCAGGCATCAATCGGCTGTTTTCATCATCTTCGTAGAAATTAGTGACTGCAACTTCAATATCTGGTGCCAGTCTTCTTCCCAGTTTTTGATTAGGTAAACTCAATATTCGAGTTTGCTAAACTAATTTCTGAGCTTTTCGGACTTGCCATTCAGTTGCACCGAATTCATCCATTAACTTCCTACGACTCCAAGTCTTAGGGGCAAGTGAAAGTAATAACATTTTTTTGGCAGAATCAGTAGTTTCCTTGAATTTATCTCTGATTTGTTGAAGAACTTCAAGGCCCGCTGCGTAATTAGGATCTTTACAGTCTTTACAATTTTCATAATCCTTACATTCTTCTTTAACCAATAGAAAATCAGGATCGTTTTCAATTGATTCTTTGCCTGCAATATCATTATCAGCTTCGTCATCACATAAATCTTCTTCCACTTTGATAGCATTTTCTTCCATACTGGTTTCATTTGAAGG
>NC_046660.1:118094878-118115884 GCF_010883055.1 Belonocnema kinseyi | reverse complement strand
ATTAGACATTTTTCATAGTAAAAAAGTCAAGCTTTCTTTTGAGACTATTTAAAAAAAATCGTAGATGCCTAAATTGCGAAAAAGTTAAATAAACAATTGATTAACTAAAAAAATGGTTTAAACAATTTTTTTTGTTATAAATAATAAAATAGGATGAAAGCGTGTAAAAAGCACTTTCCAAAACCCTCATAAAAATTTTAAATGGCGTAATTAGAAAGGAAGTTACAAGCGTTTGAAACTACCCCTGCAGGCATTGGGGTTTCCATTTTTAAAAAACAACAAAGTTGACCTTTAAAAAGCCATGAAGGTCAACCTCAAGGTCAAAATGAAGGTCACCATTGAATTCCTTGTTGAAACTTAACTCAAGAATAACCTTCACTTTTTTGAAAAAGATTTTACCTGAGGGAATATCCAACCGTTCCAGGAATTTTTAGAAACCCTGTGTAATGTCGCAGCCGCTCTCGCCTTGCCCCCCTGAGCAACTAAGGGACCCAGCAGTTCCAAGAAGGCCGAGAACGTGGTGGCTGAAATAGAACGTGAAGTCTAAGCACCTAAACAACTGAGCCACCGAAGCTAATTATTTTAAATTGATTTATTTTTTCAACTATTTCTGGGGTGACCCCAGGTTTTCCATCATAGTCACGGAATAAATCAAGTAACTGATAAGATGAAGATGTTATAGCTTAATTTTTTACGATGTTTGAGATCTTTTGCGATGATGTTGCAGGTACAAAATTGGGAGCATGGTGTGGTTTTAAGCTCGTCTTTTCCGACTGATATCCTTACACAGCGTCCACGAGCTTTGGAGGCGAGAACTGTAGGATACGGATGCTTTCTTGAAGCTACCATATGCCACTTCACAGATTTTTAGCAGCTTGTTTCGGATAGGTCTATAAAATTTCGAACAATGCTAAAGGTGTTTAATAAAACCGCCTTCTGAGTTACTGCCAATACCCTTTTGACTCCTAAATATTCAAGATATTCAGTTCATCTTGCGTGCACTTTTCTTGTAGCCAAAATTACAATAGGCTGATTAATTCCATGTTTTACATTCCTCTATATTATCTTTACCTCACGCCTTCTCTCGCTGTACTGATGGATCTTGGTTGTATAGGTTGTCTGCGAATTTCGTTTAAGTTGAGAAGCAATGTAGATGAAGTGAACCTTTCCACCTTTTTTCTTGCATCACGAAATCGTCATTTTGTAAAACGGTTTAGGGCAACTTGTTAATGTTTAATGCCCACCACATTATTCTGTATGTGCATATATTTTCTTCGAGTCCTTACGTAACAACCATCAATAATGTGCTTGATGGATTCGTTTTTGTCTTCACATAACACAGGCCTGCAAATAATGGGGTTATGTCAGTTGTTGGAAAGTGGAGGATCATTTCCTAAGTCATTTTTTACGTAGAATCCGAATCGGGGTCAAAATTGGACCATCACGTCAGTATTTTAAGATATTTGAGGCCATGTACCAAAAAAATGACGTTTTTGGCTACTTTTGAGGTTATGTACGGAAGACACAACATTTTTTAGGATTTCAACAACCGCGAACACCACCAAGTACAAATTTTCAAGAGAAAACACGCTGTAGAAAATGTCTGCCTCAAAGTATTTAAAGCAAATGCTCAAGACATAATGGGACATATCTCGTAATTTCAAATTGGCGTAACTTGGTAAAGAAAAATGGTTATTGAAATGTACAACTCTCAAATTAAAGAGAAAAAGCTATACTATATGACACAACTAAAGAAAAAATCCCAAAAAATGTTCGGTCTTCTGTACATAACCTCAAAAGTAGCCAAAAACGCCATTTTTGGGTACATAATCTCAAATATCTTCAAATCCTGACGTGTTGTGTCAATTCTGCTCACGGATTCGGATTCAGCGTTAAATATTACTTAGGAAATGTCCCTCCACTTTCCAACAAAAAAATCATATTGGCCTGTGTAATTAGCATCGGTCAACCACGTCTTGATGTAACACATGTTTGCTATAATTTCTGGTGCTGACATCCCTGCCCTGAATCGCAACGACGAACCCTTCCATTTCTGAAAACAGGACATCCTTTTTTTAGCCAATTATTGAATGCCTCTTTATCTACTTCATATTGATTTAACGTTTTGGGGTACTCGTCGTGAATGACTTATTGTCTCCATTACGTTTATAAATTCTATATGGTTTCTACTCTGATATTCAAGGTGCCCTCTGAGGTAAAATTTAAGGGCGTGTAATCAATACCTGCTTTCCAGATAGTGCTGTTAGGTGCAACGTCTCTGTTGCTGTAAAAATAGAGTCGCAACTCTTTGACTTGTGATTTACACAGTTTCCAGACATCTACAGTGCCCCAACCCCCTCTGTGACAAGGTAGAACTACCCTTTCAATCGCTGAATTGCTGTGGTGCATTGGGTTCTTCGTCATCTCTATGAAGATGGTTCTACGTAATCGTTCCAGGTCGGTGTTTGGCAATTTGATGAGCCCAAAGGAGTACGTCAGGACAGAAGGGGCATGAGTGTTGATTCTCCTGATCTTGTTTGCCGAGTTGAGAGTACTCTTTAGAATCAATCTGAGTCTTGTAGTGTAGGCAGTCGTTAGGCTTTTCTTAACTATCTTAAGTATCTCAACTGTCCGAACTTTATTTAAATATCATAGGAAAAGTGACTTATGACATCGATCACTTGCTGCAGTTTCTGGTCCAAACTAGCGTATAACTGCGGGTCATCCGTGTATAGCAGATGGGTCACTTGATGGCCATGTTCATTTTCAGGTATCTAAGGACCATCAGACATGCTATTTAGTGTTTTGATTAATGGGTTCAACGCTAAACAGAACCATATTGCACTAAAGGAATCATCTTTAAAGGTACCCGTCGTAATGCTTTTTAATGTAGTCATCATTGGTTGTCAATGATCAAAATACTTGATTCTTGTACCCAAAAGCGACATCGCACGGCTTAGAAATTTAATTATATATTTTATATTTTGTATATGTTTAAGACTTCAAGCAGATAGTCATGTGGTGCGGAAGGAAATTCCTGCTTGTATTTAATGTATGCCATGTGCAAGCTTCTTTGATGTTTAAGAGCTTGCGTCATGGGAAGAGTGCCTATGGTACTGGATCTTTACTGTCCCGCATGTTTTTACATCTTTTTTGTATTTGCTTTAGGACGTCATTTTCCTCGCAGTAAAAATATACAGCATCTGCAATGGCAGCTGTAAGGCATTTGAAAATTGTTGGAAGATAGACTATCGGTCCAAATTCGGATCGATCTTGAGCGTCTGATTTTTTAGGCACTATAGACCTACTACCTTTACAAATAATGTCTGGCATTAGAACTAGGCTTTCAATGATCTTCTGAAAACACCTTGCCAATGCATAATGCATACTCGTCAGTACCATGTCCAGATCTGAAGCTGTCCAGTTGCTTGCCCTTTTCGAAACCGTTGAAACATCTAAAGCTGAGATGTTAGTCAGCACTATCGCACGGTTATTGCGTGCTCTTGCTATGTTGCTTCACATTTGGTTCACGATAGAACCTTCTGTCATCTGCCTGAAGGGTTCGATTTTGTCGCCTGCTTGCATTAATTTTCTTGTAACGACGTAGTCTAGAAGTAGACACATCAAGTCTCGGCCGTTTAAGTCATTCGAATTAATTTGGACCTGAAATTGCTGACATCCATATTTAACGTTATCTTCCATGGTGGGTCACAATTTCTTCCTGAGAAAAAGACTGCAATTGCAGACCTAGTTCTGCGGCTTGAAGTTCTAATGACTGCCACAGCTACATAGTATACAAGAGTTTGCACCTCCAAGGCAATTTATGATGTATTGAAATGTGTAAGTAAAACCTTGCTCCTTAGGTGTTTTATTTGCGCATACTGATCATTTGAGATGTTCCTCTTGGGCAGAGAATACCTTGGTGTTGGTTCTAAATGGCTAAACTGTGGTAAATGACGACCAAAATTCCGCTCAAGGTGCTATGGTTGTTTTAGGATCTTGCTGATTACATCGCCATTAATAATGTGCGGATGTGATTGTAGTGGATCCGGGACTTTATATAGATTGTCCCTGGCACCTGTACCTTTAGCTTTAATCTGTTTTATCTTTTCCATATCTTGCAAGGAAAGTTGATCAATCAGAAGCTGCTATTCCACTTCTATTCTGATCGCATCTATTTAAAGAGCCGAAATCAATCGGTTTACAGATATTGAGCGCTTTTGGTCTGCTAGATTTAACGCATTTTATCTTGTTGCTAGCTCTGGATACGCAAGTAAGAAGAGTCGATGGTGTTCTTTTCCTTATACTTTGTCCACTTTTCTCTTTCAAAAAAAAGTTGCATAACATCTCTGCTCATATGATATGTCCTTTTTAATTGCCTTTTTGGGAGCTGAACCTCTGCTTCTGCCTATGATTGTACCAGGCCATCTGAGAGATGTGATGGTGCTGGATAGTCAAAAAGTGGCGCTAAAGCATAAATTGCCGCTGCTTGATCGTCTGATGCGGCTCGCCCTAACTGATACTCATCGTCCACGTTTCTTCACGCCAAATTACCGTACTGTTTAATCTCTATTACTCGGTTTCCTGATATGAGAATATTATTTCTTATGTCCTTCATATTAACATAAGTCTTTCCACTAAAGCCTTCTGTATGTCAGGATACGTTGAAGCAAACTTTGTTCTTAAATTGTATCCTTTTTCACTTTTGGTTCCAAATTTTGCATTTTTATAATAAAAATGCAACAAATTTCTCTTACATTGTGGTATCCCACATTCTGCTTTTCCACGGTATTTCTGCCTCCAGTGGAAGATCCAAGGGAGCTCCGACAATCATCGGGAGCCGAAAAGCATTTCAAGATACTCAAATCTCTCCATGATATCACAGGAATAATGGTGGTCAAATCCCTACCTTTTTTAAACGTCTCGTAGGGCCTGGAAGGCTCCTCTGTGACTAGTCACAGAAGTAATGTTATTCAAGCTCAAACCCTTTTCCAACGTCTTGTGTGTGGGAGGGGTCATCTAAAATGACACCGGCTCTTCATAAAAACGCGGTAAACTATAGCTATGGCCAAGTCTCACAACCTCTAGATGGGTGGTCATAGAGCATCACGAAATTACAACCACAGGCCATCGAAACTTTCGCATTTTTTGAGGACATCAAGCGACCCAAGGATGACAGCTTTCTGCATCCATCTTGCAAGTTCCTTGGCCTTAACTGAATATTTTGTGTATAGTCATTGCAGCTATCTTCTTTTGTGATTTCAACGAAATATCGCTTATTTGCCACCCGTTATTCAAAATAAATATTAAGTCTTATTGAATGTGCGTCAACTGGCGAGATGGCTGATATCGAATATCGAAGAATAAGAATAGACACCTGGGACAAAACTTCATTTTTTAAAGTATTTCCGTAAAAAATAATTACTTACTGTTAGCGTTTCTTGATATTTTCTTATTTCTCAAAATCTATTTAATCAAATAATAAAATCGATATTAACGTTTATTTAGAAATTCGGAAATTCCATATCTTCGGAAGCACCTATGAGATCTATTGAAGGGCCCTGAATGCGTGAGACAAAAAGACATTTCAGAAAGGCAACAGCTGGTCTATTAAAATGCTCTGGAGGAGTAAGACAAAAGAGAACTGCACGAACTACATAATATATGCATAATACCTATATCAAAAGGTAGAAAGTCAAAGATGATTTATGCTATTAATTTTTAATAAATAAACTAGAGAAATAGATTATTACGTTACGGGCTCATAACACGGTGATTGCGCATAATAATATGATGTAGCAAGCAATAGTAGTACATGAAGTATTGAAGATGTTACAATTATCATAATAATGTGATACAGCGTAACGCTACCCACCCCCCAACTTGAAAAATCAAAATATAAATCACATGATCCTGAAGATCTTCAAATGCGCTCATATGCGCCATAGAGAAAAAATGTTGCGCCACGTTGATAACCGAGTCATCGGCGATGGAAATAGGGGGAGGGGGGCAGGCTGGTTCGATTGTTCTAAACTAATAACATTTTTCGAAATTCATCATACCTATCTTTCATAACTTCAAATGCGCTCAAATGCGTCACAACTGAAAAAATGTTGCGCTAGCTAATTAACCAAGATATCACATTTTAGAGGGGGCCAGTGTAACGCAGGCGTTAAATCCTCAACCGTGATGTGCAATATAAAGTTGAGGAGATGGATTCTTTCGTCTTTAAATGCGCTCACATGCGCCATAATTTTTTTTGAACATTTTAAAAATTGCCTAAAATATGGAGGTAATAAAATTTTACGAAGCGATGACCAACAAAATACAAATCTTGCAATCCGCATTGATGAAGTGAGTTTCCTATAGGGTTTTTAATGCGCTCATATGCACCATTTTCAAAATGTACAAAAAACCATAATGAACCCGTCAATTAACACTTGTTACCGATCCAATACCCGATGATATCTCCAAATAACCTAAATTGCAACATAAAAATTTATAATGATCTCTTCGGATAGAATTTCAAATGCGCTCATATGCGCCACTTTCTAAATTGACAAAAACTCATAATTAACCCCCTTCCTACCACTTGTTAAGATCCACTATCCGATGATATCTCCAAATAACTTAAATTGCAGTATAAAATTTTGTAATGATCTCCTTGGATAGAATTTTAAATACGCTCATATGCGCATTTAATTCTAATTTCTAATTTAATTCTAATTCTAATAATTCTAATGACAATACTTTATTATTATAAAGAGAAAAAAAGTATAGACAGGTCCGGTGGCTCTCTGTTAGGGTCATTATTAGTAGACGTGTATGTATTTCTTTCCAAAAATGTGAATGTATAATTTTTTCCTAATATTTGCACCCCCGCCAATTCCTATCCTACAAAATTTTTTCCAATCGTCATACAACAAAGCATACAAGAATTCCCCCACCCCCACGCCGCTTACTAAAAATACTTTACTTCATTTTTGTGCGTTATCTATCTGCTCATTCCACCCTACGTACGCCTGTCGAAAAAAACCACGTTACACCTATGCAAGAAAATTTAGCAATTCTTAAGTAATGGATTTTTTACTTACATACCTTCAGCGGCCACGAGATCAACATTTTTAATGTGCGATCTGAGAGTCCTTCCCCATTCATTATTTCGATTTTTTCCTACTTTCGTTATGTCTTTATGAATGGCCATCGTCATAAAATTACTGCTAATGATGCGCTTGTCCTTCGCCTTTCTATTTTCTGCTTTTACAAATTCGGACTATGCATCATTAGCACAGAACAAGCATTAGATTGCCACGAAAATCCATCACTTAATCTCTTAGCACTCGATGTACTTTTTTAATCAATTTTATTAACAAATGACAGATGTATCTTTTGCGTGCGTAACCAAGGATGTTATCAAAATACTTTCGATTTCATCATTACACTGAGGTCACGCTTTATCGGAACTTGATATAACGGATAAGGTGATCTAAGGGGGCGACAGAGAGGCGCTTGCGAGGAGAGCGGAGATGCGTATGTCTACGGTTTGGCGCTATAAGAAATCACAAGGAAGAAACGACATAGGAACGGTTTGGTGAGTCCCGATTTACCGTAAAGTCCATAGAGAGTACCCTCGAAACGTCTCGTAAAGCAGGGCGCCAGTGTATTTATTAGAAGGTGAAAATAAAAGAGAAATATTATGAAGCAGACTCTGCTGGGTAAAAAGAAAATCTATTATCTGCAAACTGCCTTTGATAATCAAATTCACGAATTTTTTACAAAGAAAACAATTATTCCTTAGTGATAAATGACGAGTAAAAGAAGGCTATTAACAGGTTCTCCTTAAAACCTGACAGCCCTCTCATGCATCCACGTTGTACAATTATTGCATTACTTAGAGACTCAAAAGAAGTTAAGATCCTTTCGTTAAGAATGCTAGTGAATAGCTAGTGTTTGGTATTTAAAAAAGTAGTAAATATACGTACTAGATGTTGGTGCGTAGAAGTAAACTTCTTTAAAGAAAACTTGTTAATTTTATCTGACCCTGGCATGAAAAGTTCTTAGTTTTAGACATCCCCTTTACTCGCTGTTCACTGAACTCTTCGGTCGTTAAAAGAGCTCTTATTTTGCGCTCAGTACTGCTTGATTGTCAGCAGTTTATACGTGTTTAGCATTTTCCATCCTGAGAAGGACTTTTGGTGGATTTTAAATCACCTAGTTCTGACGTTGACGTTCTTGGCTATTCCCGAAGGTGGCCTAGGTGGATATGGGTGGTATGCCCACTAAATGAAGTTGCGCTTGTAATTGCTGATAAAGAGCTTCCTATACTGATCTCTTAAATACTCCTGAGTTGGTTTGACTATTTAAAACGACGTTCTCGCGTTTGTCCAGGCCCGTTGCTTGGTTTTCGCACTGTGGTCACACCTATGATACGATACCCTCAAATTAAACTATCTTCCATAAGTTCTGCGTTTTCCATCAATGCATTCACAGATTTGCATGAGATATCATGATGGTCTTCTGGTTCAGGAACATTATTTCCAAAGTACTTTTTTCTGAGGCAAGCCAGTGCATCAGATTTATAAAGTATGTCATAATCTGTCTCCTCGCGAAAATCACACTTTTACAAACAGTGTTTTCTCCCATCCTCATGTTGCGCAAGCGTTTTCTCTGGCAGCTCAGTTTAAGAGTTCATTAGTACACTTGAATAGATGTAAAAGCCGTACGTGATGCTTGACTGTTATCGGATAGCAGGTTATCGGACTTCTACTCTACTGTATAGCGAGAATATTATCCTTGCACGGAGAACATATTTTTACTGTTTGAAGTTGGTTGCACAAATTTGAACAAATTAAGACGAAAATAATGCACCCATATAAAGTAGATTTTAAATAATGCCGGGACCAGCGGTACGTTTCTCTGGCCCCGCCATGGTGTTTGCCTAAAAGGGGGTGGTTTTTAGGGGTTAAAGTTGGCTGTAACAATTTGAACAAATTAGGACGAAAATAATGCACCCATATAAAGTAGATTTTGGACAATGTTGGGACCAGCGGTACGTTTCGCTGGCCCGCCACACAGTGGTCTGGAATAGGAATTTACTGTTCATAATCGCCCACAGGTCGTATTTCGTAACTGATTTAAATGTTTTTTTTTTAGAAATGCTCAGCAATTAATTTTTAAGAGAATTATGATTTGCTTTTCTAAAATTTTTGTTACAGAGCAACAATATATAAACAAATATAGTGACAAAATTGACCATTTTAGCTTTGTGAATTTTTATCACAAGAAAAAATACAGATAGAAACTCACTATCAGCCGGAATTATTGCACATGCATTCGTAGAACATACTTAATTTTAATAATATTTAACATAATTATTATAAACAATTTTTATAAACAAATTCTTATTAGTGCTTTTTTATCATAGAAAAAAATCGTTTATTTCACGCTAGTTGCTAATGTTTTTCATAAGAGTCATAATTTATAACAAAAAAATTAGCATGAGTTAACAACTATTGGTTTTATGAACATTTCTATAAACAAATTCTTTATAAACCCCCATGAAGTTATGTACAAAACAAATGAAAGATAAGTGACTTCTGAATACGCAAGTACAGCGTTATTGCACTTTATTTTCACTTGTCCTCATTTATTTTTTAGGAAGTTGCATAAAACAAATGAAAGATAGGTGACTTCTAAAAACGCAAGTACAGCGTTATTGCTATGGACAGTTTGCTACAGAAATTGTTATTAACAATTACTCAAATTATTATATAATGCCCCATATACAATTTTGGAATCACTGTTAGTTTATTGTCGGATAATTTCAGTGGAAAACCGTCCTTTTTGCATGTAAAAAAATAAATCATAGTTTTGTTATAGAAATTATTTATAACAATCATATAAATTATTCTTTATTTAATTTCGTTGGTTAATCACCGCAATGGATATCACTCTAATAATTATTGAAGAAAAAATCATTTTTTTCTACGAGGAAACGGCCGATTAGGAGACTTGCTTAACTAAATTGTTATAAACAATCAATATTGTTTAGGTTTGATAAGGTTTAAAATATATAAGTGGCTTTAAAGACAATTGTGAATCACTTTTGTTCAGAAAAATCAATTAAGCTATGAGAAAAACTCGTTTATAAAGAATTTGTTTATAGAAATTGTTTATAATAATTATGTTAAATATTATTAAAATTAATTATGTTCTATGAATGCATGTGCAATAATTCCGGCTGATAGTGAGTTTCTATCTGTATTTTTTCTCGAGATAAAAATTCACAAAGCTAAAATGGTCAATTTTGTCACTATATTTGTTTATATATTGTTGCTCTGTGAACAAAAATTAAAAAAGACAAACCACAATTCTCTTAAAAATTAATTACTGAGCATTTCTAAGATAAAAACTTTTAAATCGGTTAAGAAATACGACCTGTGAGCGATTATGAACAGTAAATTCCTATGCCAGACCACTGTGCACCATGGTGTTTGCCTAACAGGAAGTAATTTTTCAGGGTTGAGGTTTGTTGTATAAATTTTAAAAAAATTAATCGAAAATAATGCACCCATATAAATTTGATTTTGGATAATGTCGGGGCCAGCGAAACTCTTCGCTGGCCCTGCCAGTGTTTTTCTGAAAAATCCGATACTTCCGGTTATGCACAAATACTAATTTGGGTTATACAAATTTGAAGAAATTCTGCACTAAACATTTGGCCGAAAAAAAGTTAAATTTGTGAGGGTGGTGGGGCCAGCGAAATGGTTCTCTAAACTGGTTCCAGTTGGTGTTTCATGACATGAGCAAATGAGTTACTTTCTTTATTAAATAGGCTTGAGATGTATAACTTGGGGCAGAATACTTTCAGAACTATCTCTACGTCCTACAAATGCGATTTTTTTCATTAAAATTTTTTTATTTATATATTGCTAACTATTTAATGTCTTTTCATTTATTATTATTATGATTTGTTATCTTATTCTTAGGCTGTGCCAAGTGCCTGTTAAGTTACAGATATTCAATTCTAAAACTGTATTTAAATCTTTTTGCGGAGATGTTGTATTGAAATAAAATTTAAATAAAATTTATATTTGATTCATACAATTTTAGTCGCCTACATCCTGATGATCTAGAAAGTTTATTAGAATGCAGCCGCTAGTCAAGCAATTTTTTTAGCTGCAGCCAGTGCCCTTATGAGTCCTAGGAGTTTATTGAATGCCGAATTTTAGATATTTTTAACTTATGCTCTTTATGTCTGTAAAGAGAATAGTTTAATACTGCAATTGAGTGAGAGTTCAAAAAGGTTTATAACTTTTTATATGAAAATATAAAATGGTTTATAACTCCAGACTGAAAATTCTCTAGAAGCTGACAGAATAATGCTTACTGTTGAACAGATGTACAAGCTTACTTAAATTTGAAAGTAAAAGTACATTTTCCCAAAACATAAACAGCGCTAGATATAGATGTTTAACAATATGAATCGTCTTGAAGGGTTTCTATTCGGTATTTATGAATTTTGTATAGCATGACTGAACAATAGGGCGGAGTGAAAATGACCAAATTAGTACAATCGTTTAAGCTAAACAAAAAGTACTTATGGGTTGGCATCCGAAAAAAGTGAAAAAATCCATTTTGAAATCAGTTAATATCTTCTGTTCCTCTATTTGATTTGAAAATTCCAAAAAATTTTCCTACTGCTTCAAAAATTATGGTAAATTTTTTTTATATACAGTTTTTACCAGTAAATAATAATAAAAAATTACAAATTAAGAAATAATGCTTCTCAGTTTATAATTTTTCATAAATGGCCAAAAAACATGATTTTTGGATCGAGTCCTATGCACACGTTTTTGAAAAGTTTAAATATGACGAACCTGAAATTTCTTCAGCTTCAATTAAGAAACCATACTTTAATTTTTTTAAAGCAAAAATGTTAGTATTGTTTCGAGCTCTCAAGAATGTTCAGTTTTACGATATTTTCGTAGGGATAAGCTGATGGAATCATTTTATATACATACTTCCCATTATGAAGGGGGGGGGCGGTGTTAATGCATGGGTGGGGGGAAGTTTTCAATGGTATCCCGTTTTTTCAGCAAATAGCTATTAAAGAGTTCAGAAAATTATTTTTTAGATTTATGGTATATTTATTTATGTATTTATATATAAATAAATATTATTTCTACAAAGATATTGTTTTTTTCGTGATAGCACTATCATTTTTTGCGTCTGAAAGCTTGGTCTGAGCAAGTTGTCAAACTGGCTCAATAAAACGTAAAATCGACCATTTTTAAAATCTGGAAATATCACTACCAGTTTTTTTTTAAATAACAGTGTGTTTGCTTAATTGAAGTTGAAGAAATTTCACTTTCGACATATTCAAAATTTTCAAAAATGTGTGCATAGGACTCAATCCAAAAATCATGTTTTTTGGCGACTGTCGAAAAATTGCAAGCAATAGGGAAATTTTTTGGAATAAAATCAATTTTGAATTTTCATATAAAAAAAGGGAACAGAAGATATTCACCGATTTTAAAATTTATTTATTTTTTTTACTTTTTTTCGTATGCCAACCCATTAATCTGTTTCGCTCAGCTCAAACGATTCGACTAATTTGATCATTTTCACTCCGCCCTACTAAACAGTGACAAAGATGTTTAGTGCATCTTGCGTGCACATTAACTATAGCCGAAATCACAATAAGTTGAATAGATCTATGTTTTGTATTCCTCTATATTGTCTTTAGTTTACGTCTTAGCTCGTCCGCCATACTTTAATTGCCGTTAAGGGGCTAGTCAAGTTTGAAAATTCCAAAAAAAATCGATTTTTTATTGCATTTTCTAAAAGTATAACATTTCAGAAATATTATGTCAAAATTTTATCAAAATCGGAACGTAAATTACTGAGATATACGACCTCAATCGGAGGCGTCTCGAGCATTTTTTGAGCAAGTAGATAGCTACGAGCAGCTGCGACTGTTAACCTCCGCTCTTAGATAGTACGCACAAAATTAATCGTGCCGAGGACATATTCTAAAACTCCCTCCGTGCTTTGTTAAACCGAGTTCGCGCCGATGATTTTGGAGTACTGAGTGAGCAATAGAGAGGTTTCAAAAAAATATTCAGTGATTCACAAGTGATTGCTAATGCCTCTTTAATGCTCGCGGAAGCCTACTTATGTCCGAATTCGCAATTTTCGAACGTTTTCGAGGGAAAACGAGGACTGTAAATTTATGAAAAGTTCTCTCGAACCTCGCGCAGAACTCTATTTTTCGTGACAGAGCATGCAGAAGGACTTCCCGAGTATTAGGATTTTGGCTCGGGAAGAAAATCGACGAAAGATCGAAGATTCCGGATTGTCAGATGCATCGAAGAAATTTCAAAATCAAAGAGAGTATGATGTACCGAAAGATGGTTCAATAGGCTATCGAATTATAAACGTTGTGACTCTTTTTTCTTTAATTTCTAACCTGTGAAATGCGAAAAATGTGGTGGAAAAGTACAATTTTCAGTGGGAAGTGAACGAGGCCTTGTATTAAAAATAATTCTGACTTGTGACCACGAAGTACTACAAGGAGACCACACGCTTATAGCGGGGTTGGTGGAAAAAAGCCCACAATCGCGATCGACTGTCCTCAAATTTTCATGTTTTCCCAGATGATAGCGCTACGTGTGGCAACTCTAGAAACTACGAGAACATGTAATGTAAATTTTGAACATGTATAAACAAAAGCTATTAATGACGTTGAGCAATTGCAAACTGTTTGTGTTTAGTGGAAGAAAATTGTTGTGCAAAGTGTAAGTGCTAAAAACCTACATAATAAGTGATAAAATAATGTCGCGTTGTTTTTGTAAGGGATGTGATTCGGGTAGTAGGGCACAGAAAGAGAGAGGTATTAGACGCAAAATCCTCAACATCTATACTTAAATTCTATTGTTTTTTTATTCCTCCTTTTGTTTTAATGGTATTATTCATATAATTATATAAATTATATAAGGATTATCAGTGCGTGCGTGACACCAGCGTGTTTGAAATCGCCATTTTTATAAGACAACGTTTTCGAAGTTCATACATGCAATATCTAAAGAATGGCTTATCCGATTATAACCAAATTTTTACTGGTTATTATGAACATGAATATCTTATGCTTAAAAAGTATATACTTAGATTTTTTCCATTCTCTTTTTGTATCATAATGTAAAACTTTAAATGGGTTTTTCTCGAAACAATGTTTTTCGCGTGGTGATCAAGATATCTAAGTAACGGACTATACGATCACTATCATACCTTGACCAGTTATTTAGAACACTAAATAGTTGTCCTTGGTCGAAGCATTTTTGATTCTGTCAATTATTTCGTTTTTTATAGCGAAAAATATATGATTGTTTTAGCAAAATAAAATTTGTGTTTAAGCGTGCACCATTTTGTCAAAAATTAAAATATCGCTAAATGCTTTAATTAACGACAAGAGTAAGTTGATATCTTTTAACTATTGACACACAAACTTTTTGTTTCGGATAATTCTGTCATGATGAGTATTGAACACTACAAAACGCCTTTTTTGTAGACTTCTGGTAGATGTCATGCTTATTTATGTATATATTCTAGGAGAGAAAAATTATTATGAGTTCGCAACAAATGTAGCATTCGAATGCCACAACATTTATTTCAATGGAGATAAACCCATCTTTGAAAAAAAATAGTAAACATTGCCTTTTTTGGATGCTGGAAACACGAATCACCCCTTAAGTGCACCAGCAATGTCAATGGTGTAGAATTTACCTCCATTTTTTTACAGATCATCATGTCAGATCGATTGGCTCATATATAATGATCCTAGGTTTTTGGGTAAGTTGTTACTTTATATTGTGCAGCACATAATTATGTCTGAGCGTGTACTCGTTGTTGGAGTACCATGTCTTGATATAACACATGCTTGTGATCATTTATGGTACTGATAACCCTGTCCTGAATCACAATGATGAATCCTTCCGTTTGCGGAAGTAACGTATTGAGGTGTGCGCCGCTTCGTGGGCAGTTTTTTGTCTATATGCGCCTTTAAGTTATCCTCGGTTTGTTTTCTGATATTCAAGGCCTCCACTGAGTGAAAATTAAAGGGCCTATAATCGAGATACACGCGATGCGACAGGTACTTGTACCAGAACAGAGCACGATGTATGGACCCCAGACTTTAAAATTACTAACTTACTTGGCCTTTTTGAAATCTATGAAAGGCCTAAGTCTATGATGTTTGTAGGCTCCATTACAGGTTTCTTTCTTGCTCTTTCTTTCGGTAGGTGAAAACATGCAGTGCCTAACTTGCAGAGACATGGAAGTTCCATTGCACTAAGGTTAACTATATGTAACCTGGTCTACCGCACAAAAGAAATATGTAAGGCGTTCTTACACTTTGGATAAGTCATCTGTTGTTTTTTTATAATCATCCATTATGATCATCGTATTAAGAGGGCTGTGTACTAGCGTGGGAACTCTGAGTTGAGTGTGCGAGGGAGACAAAAATTTGATAAGCACACCCAAAAGGGTGGAGCTTGCTAGAGACAAAAAAATTTTGGCAGCCAATCATAGTTGAAATATTTTCACAAAAAAAGAGTACGTAGTAAAAAAAGTTTGAAAAAAGTGCCTGGGAGAAAGTCATCATCAGGAACCATCACCTTGGGCCAAGCATTGTCTGGAAACCGCTACCCTTGCGGCGGGTGGTAGTTTGTCGAGCGGACGGTTTTTGGCCTCGCGAGACCTTCCCATTGTTTGAGATTAGACAAAGCGGAGAACAATCCGAATTTTATACAATATTAATTAATAAAATTTTAATATACTGCATTAGCATCGTTATATTATCCTGAGTAAATCAAAAAATGGTTAAAAAAATCGGTCGATATTTTCAATCTCAGCCGCATAGGTTCCTATTCTCCAAAAGGAAACGTGTTTTCTTCCTTGTAATTGTGCCGACAGATAACCTCACAGAGATATCTTCTATTGCCCAAAAGTGTTCATATTTCGAGATTATTTAATTCCTTCTAATTAGTTCACAAAATATGTGTAATAAATTGTCTTAATTCCTTCATGTGGAATATAAGATTTGAAATTTTTATTTAATCAATTCAAGTCCGCGTCTCTAGAGATAAAATTATTTTGATTCACACATTTAAATAGATTTCCTTGATGCCTTTTTAAGACGTTTAAATATATTATTAAAATTTAAATAAATATAAATTTAAATATTTTTCGAATTTATAAGTTTTCGAAAGATTTAATAATAAAATATAGGTTAAATAAATGCTTTCGTTAAATTTTACTAAATCGATTGAGAGGAATAGGATTTTCACTTTTTCTATTGCCGTTGGAGGATTTTTAGTTCCTGACTCTTTTAAGAATCCAAGCATACCGCACATGTAATAATTGTTAGCAATAGTTTTTCATTAAGTACCCGTGAGGAGTCAAAATAAAGTTTGAGACGCCGAAAATGCTCTTTTTCAATTTACGTCTGATTGAAACATATGGTGGAGATAATTTCTAAATATACTTGATATTAAATACAAATTTGGATTAAAATTTCTCATTCTAATAGAAAAAGCCGTTTTTAATATGAAAATCTTATTTTTTATTGTTAAATAATCGTTACAAACCTTATCATTATCCTTCAAAAGTAGGGTAACTTTGACCAAGTACGTTTTTAATATCAATATCAATTATTAAAATTTGTGCCAGCAGTGCGAGCCTAGTGCAGATTGCTGAAGTCACAGTACTGGGCATCTATGCGCAGTCAGTACTGGCTGGTAACGCTATACAATGCTGCCTTGTACTGGTTCTGTGCTGACAAACCACCGGCGGACGTTTCCGTACGCTTTGGATGAAGGATTTAGCCTATTAATTTTTTTAATTTTAGGAATAATCATCACAAGCCGTAATTTGTTGTAATTAACATTTGATTTGTGAAACATTGCTGCGTTAGGCTGGCAAATTGTTTAAAATTTGTAGAATTTATTTATACTTTTTTATTCAATGCATTAATTCGTGGGTTAATCACAATCCATTTTACGTCTATACCCATTTTTGAATTATCTTGAAGCCTTAAAAATATTTCTTAAAGATTTTTTAAAAATTTATAAATTGATAAAGACTCTGAGAACTTTGAAAGAAATTACAATAATTGGAAGAAATTTTCAAGATTTTCGGGTATTTATAAACTTCAAAGACATTTGCACCAGCTTTTTACTCAGAAGTAGTTTACGTGATTTGAAAACATTCGAAGGCATTGCTTAAATTAATTGCATTGCTTTTATGTAATTTTAAAGCTTTTGCGTTACTTTAGGGTAAACAATGTTCTAGAATTTTTGAGGATATGAATCGATTTTACAGGAAGTACGAGGTTTTAAAATATTTGAAAATATGTACCATTATCTCATAACATTTTTAAAGGCTGTGTATGATTTTGAGGGATTTAACCAATATCAATGTACTTCAATACATTCTCCATGCAGTCGTAAAATATAATTTCAATATTTTATAATATTTTTAAATATTCCATTTTATTTTCAAGATATGTAAACAATTTCAAGGGATTTTCAAGGGTTTTAATATTTTTATGGAATTTTAAAATTTATTCAGTTCTTTTAATTGCTTTAGATTTCTTCTAAATTTACTTTATTTTACCCAATTGAATTACTTTTTCCATATTTGTAAATAAGAAAGTTTGTGAATATTTTAGCTTACGAAAGCGAGGAACGCAACAAAAAGAAATTTGTCATATATTATTTTTTGAAAGTGTTCAAATTTTTAAACCAATATTTCAGTATATTTCGAAACTATCTCCATGATATGCTTCGAGCAGACGATAATTCATATAGAGCATTTTCAAAATTTCAAACTTTATTTCCACTTCTTACGACTACTTTATATGAAAGCATTGTTCACAATTATAAATGATGTGTTATGCTTGGATTCGATTGTTATGCTTTTCGAGACATGTCGTTTAGGCATAATTTCTTCGAAAGTATTGTAAAAAATATGACTTACGTAGTATGCCTGGATTAGGAAAATAACGAGCTATGTGTATGTGTTATCAAAAGTGAAATAATGTTTATTATATTAAAAATGGGCTTGTTCAAAGTTACCCTAATTTGGAAGAATTATTACATTCAATTTTTTCATGCAAAAAGTGACTCCTAAAAGTATATATCACTCGCATCAGAATTTCAAGAAACGCCCAAATCCATTGAGCGTCAGAGTAGTATTTTTAGCATATTTTTTGAGTACTTTAAAATTTCGTTAATTTCATTGGTGCCAAAGAGAAAATTCAGAACTGAATCCAAGAAGGTTTTCTTGAGAATGATGCAAGATGTGAATTCCTGTAAGGGGTTTCCATTCCCGGAATTCCATTTCGGGGTAAGGTAAAGGGTATACATTGCATTGAGGACAACAGCGTGGGCGTGCCTAACGCTCTCTCTAGCATTTGACCGCTAGGGTCTGTAGTCACTTGCCTTATATTTAACCCAAAAATTCCTCTCGTTAATGCATTTTTTTAGAATTTATTTAAAAGCATTAATTATTTCATACATGCAAATCTTTTCAGAAAGACTTTATCTAAGTTTCTGCGAATTACAATTTTCGACATAATCATTACAAGCCGAGAAATTGGCCTTCAAAAGTAAGGTAACTTTGACCAATCATACTTTTAATATAATATACATTATTTAACTTTTGATAACACATATCCATAGCTTATTATTTTCCGAACCCAGACATACCACATAAGTCATATTTTTTACAATACTTTCGGAGAAATTACACCTAGACGATATGTTCAACGAAGAATCTAACTATCAAATTTGGACAACCGCCATCAAATTTTCCTAAAACAGGAAAGAAAAAAATTCTTTTTTGGACAAAAACAAAAATGAGAAAATATGCTTTATATAATTGTCACGGCGGTATTGTACCCCTTGGATCTAGTCTTTTATTGAGAAGACGGTTAATGCCATAAATGATTTTATTGCATCATAATTAATTAGAAAATAGAGGAGAAAGTTTTTTTTAAGGGTCACGTTTTTCAAATTTGAAGAGTTATAGCAAAATCAATTTTAAAATTTAAAAAAAGTGAGAATTAACTTTGTAGCTATTAACTTGCTGAATCGATAAAAAACAGTTTTGATTTGAAAATATTGTGTTTCGAGAAAATGAAGCAAGAATTTTTGTTCAGTCAACGCAGACGATGTTCAGCTTAATGCGAATGCGCATGCATGCAGAGATGCTCACGGGGGTGCAGCCAGCATAGAAACTTCCGGGAGCAAATCTGACTTGCGGCCCAGGTCGATCTGGGGTCCGTTCTAGGGACTTTAAAAATATTGAGTTTGCAAAAGTGTAGTGAACTTTGAAATTGTTTGTATGGTAGCACAGATATTATAAACTATTAACACCATATCAGCAGGGTCAGCAGTCATGTGTCAACGAATTCTAATTTAAAAATAGAATAATAACATAATGAAGTAAGTGCAAATTGTTATTCATATGGATAAATTAATGTAAAAACGTCGTCTCTAAATGCACTAAATGTAAGGCAATTATTTTCGCAGTAAATTTTCGTGAAAAGTCTCTTACGATGAACTATAAGTAGAACTTAACCTCAAACCCTATTGCATAAATAATTTAATTTCTGTAATAACTTCTCACAAACATTTCTTGCGTGAATAATTGCCCTAGTTTTGATGCATTTAGTGATGGAATTGTTAAATTCATTTATCCATAAAAATAGCAATGTTAACACCTCATTATATTATTCAATTTTCAATTAGAAGGAAGGGAAACAACGCGTTTAGGAATTTGTACCGATCGAGGATAGTGATAGTTGATAGTTGTCTGTGATTGATCAGAGTGCCCCACCGTGGGGCGCTCTGAAATGATATCAGCCTTATCTAAAGGACATAATTTTGCTGTAGCTCTATCGAAAATCCCAAAAGAAGAAATAATCAGCAATTTATAATCCACAATATATACCCTTTCACTCGAAAAAGCGAATGACATACGACGCAGGAAGACAAACATTTTACGCTAAGCTCAAGTTCCATCCTCAAACTTAACAAAACTAGAAAAAACCGCAATTAAAGAACTCAATCAAGTAATAATGAAAAAGATGACTATAGCAACAAAATCATGGACCTTCTAACTGACAATGCATACAAAAAACTTGAAAAGGACCCTACAAAAACAATAGTCAGTAAAACAAAGACTCTTCTCAAAGACTCTAAACTAGACAGCCAATCAATATATAACTTAATACCTACTAATCCCATCTCTCAAAAACTTTACGGGCTCCCAAAAATCCACAAGGAAAACATTCCACTCAGACCGTTCGTCAGCGCAATAAACTCACCAACTTACAACCTAGCACGTTTCCTCGCTGCAAAACCAAATCCTTTTACAGGAAACTCCATCAATCACGTCCAAAACTCATTTGACTTTATTAAAAAGATACAACAGATTCACATTCAACCCCAAGAGATCATAGTGAGTTTTGACGTAGTATCTCTTTTTACGAAAGTACCAATCTCGGATGCAATTGATATTATTAAATCTTCCACATACTTCCCTTCCGAGCTTGTACCTTTGATAGAACAATGTCTCAATAATACTTACTTCTCGTTTAATAACCAATTCTACGAAAAAACCTCAGGGGCAGCAATGAGCAACTTTAACCAGAGTTCTGGTTCCGTTACGTTGATGACACATTTGTCATCTGGCGACATGGACGATATGACCTAAATAAGTTTTTCGATTTTATCAATCAATTACATCCTAATATCCAGTTCACCATGGAAATAGAACAAAACGGGAAATTGCCTTTCTTGGACGTATTAGTTTACAAAAAATCTGATAACACATTAGGACATGTACAGTCTGTCAAGTTAAAGCGTTGGTGGCTTTACTCGCAGTCGGTAAGGTGTATCGACATGATTTTGGTGTCAAAATATTAAGAAGAGCTCCCTCTTT
>NC_046660.1:118085932-118094778 GCF_010883055.1 Belonocnema kinseyi | reverse complement strand
AAAGAGGGAGCTCTTCTTAATATTTTGACACTAAAATCATGTCGATACACCTTACCGACTGCGAGTAAAGCCACCCACGCTTTAACTTGACAGACTGTAGTTTACAGAAAACTCTCGCATACAAAAGATACCTACACGTTTCCTCCCACCATCACCCATCTCAAAAACAATCGGTCATCAAATCCCATGTATACAGAGCTGTCTCCATAACAGACAAAGATACCTTACAAAAGGAATTACAAAACGTTAAACAAATCCTAATACAGAACGATTACACAAACAAACAAATTGATAAAGCAATAAGAAAACACACTCAAAAAAGCAAGTCAACACAACCTACGAAAGAAAGAGAGAGAAAAATGACCACCACCCTACCCTACATCCAAGGTGTGGAAGAATTCTCAAGAAACACAACATCCAATCCATATTTAAACCACCTGCAAAAATAGGACAACTACTAAATAACCCGAAAGATAAAAAGGCACCCTTTAGTGATCCAGAAGTATATAAAATCCCTTGTTCTTGTGGCAAAGTCTATATTGGAGAAACCGGGAGAACGGTGAGCCAACGTATGAAGGAACATGAAAGTAAAGTCAGGCTAAAACATTTCACGCAATCAGCACTAGCTGAACATCATATCGAAATAGGACATAAAATTTTATTTGACGAAACAACAGACATTGCAAAAACACACAAAAATTTTCGAAGAAAACATAGAGAAGCAATCGAAATCTTTAAACACCCTAATAACATCAACAGGGACAAAGGATATAATACCAATCCGATTTGGCTTTCCGTTCTCCCGGATTTAGAAAAAAAGACTTGATTGGCCAATCAAGTTCGACCAGTCCCCACGGTGGGACGCTCTGACCAATCACAGGCATCGTAGAAAGTATACCTAAGAACATCATGACCCGATACCTCAGTTTCAGGTCAGCCCTGAATATGTGAACTGCAATGTTCACGAAACGTCGGCAAACAATTCGTAGTTTTTTACACGAGTGAAACCCGAAATATCTCTTTTTATCAAAATGAATCATCGTGAAAGCATAAAATCTATTATCGATAGAGATAGTTGTATAACAATGAAAATAATTTACATTGCCATTCTTGATGTTATTGTGTACTTGAATTATCGTATATAATGATATCAATAAACGGTATTACAAATTATTGACCACATTAAGAAGTATGATATTTTTAATTTAAATATCCCGTTCGCACGGCCACTTGCGATTTTAGTTCCCCCAGATCTCACATAAGCACACGTGCCGCTCCATTAGTACACAGGGTCCAGGGACAATGTGGCAAACTATTGTACCGCACGATGATTGGCTCTAAGAATTTTCTAGCAGGACCGCCGCATATATAGATATACTTTGTATATCTCAGTATCGGAGGCGCGTAATGTGCAGTATATATACGTTATATGTGTAAACAGTGTACGGTATGCATTGGGTTTGTTTTTTAAAGAATTTTATGCAATTAGGAGAAGAAGAATTGTCGGGTAAATACTTTTCTACTTCTTTTTTATTTATTTAATCAAATAAAAAATGACGTATATTTGTGTCTTTTTCTTTCATTTTCAATTTATTTAAATAAAATAAAGATGCCGTGCTTATGTGAGTTTATTATTTTAATTTTATAATTTTTTCAAATAAAGTAAAATACTCCAGGTATGTAGGTTTAGGTTATTGTTTTATTTATTAATTTTAAAAGATTCAGCTTTCCCCCAGGTGCGTGGGTTAATAGCACTGTCGTCCAAACTAAAAAGATACATAAGTGATATTTTTATGAAAATGAGTTTTTGGTAATCGTTGGATTCGTAAGACAAAGCTGCATCTAACTGTGTTAATAAAATCCATTAATTATTACTATTGATTGCAAAAAAACAATTGTTTATAAATTAGAGAAGTCGAAAAAGTTGAAAAATACAACAGAAAAAGTTGCACAAAGCACTTTGCGTGTCCTAAAAGTTTTACAAAAAAGCCAATACGTCATCGGCATACACATTGAAGAGAACCTAAAGAACTTTGTGTCGTTTTTGCGTTGTAGAAGTGACCGAGTGCGATGAGAATTGGCAAACGAAAAGAATCGCTTGAGCTTACGTATCTTCTAGCCTTGTAAATTAGCTTGGACTCTGATCGGAAATCCACGGGAAATAAATCCATTTTTTATTGCAAAATATGAAAATCACATTATTTTTACCCAAATAACATATCTTAATTATCTAAAATTTTATACGATATTAAAGTTCGTTGGGCAAGAAGTTTTTCTCGATTTTCTAAGTTTGAGTCTGATTGGACTTATGTACCTTTTTAGTTTGTATAGCAGAGTAGCCCCATGGCACTCTAAAACGGAAGTGACGGAAATGTTTACCGCGGTCGAGGGCGGCGCTGGCTGTTATTTTAGGCCGAAAGTTATACAAGTGCATGAGAAAAGTTTCACAAATGTGAAATTTTTTGCTTTTTTAATTATAAAAACGAATTTCGCTTGTGAGTATATTCTTACAAAGCATCCGATACTTGGATTTACAAATAATGTAGCATTATATGAAAATTTTTAAAATTCAGCGAGATAATGAGCAAAAATATGCAATAAAAAACATTTTAACGCAAATCATTGGTAACACGAATTTTCAATTATTATTATTAATATTACACCATTAAGCCATTTCCCTTTCGGGGTAGGCGTGACTCACTCGGTAGGGGAAAGGAGTAGTGTGTAGAAGGGATAGAGATTTATCAGATTGATCCAGAATTCCCGTGCTATTAAAGTAAATAACACGGTCGTTCCGCAACACTGCTCCGACCCAGGTTGCTGATCAATCTCTTTAGCAATCACCCCAAGCGAAGAACCTCACGAAGTCGTTATGTAAGGTTCCCCACTTGGGTCCATTAGTGGCCAAGGCCTTTTGTTTCAGGCGTCATTTACTCTACTGACTTACTTTGTCCATCAGGGATTTCCCGCATATTATGCGCATGAATCTCATGTCAATTGCGTTAATTTTACTCTTATCTTTTCCTTGATAAGTCCTTGTCTTGCTACCGTATAGCACAGTCGGTACAAATATGGAATTATGTATTGCCCTTTTTGCTTTATTTGATATATTTTTACTTCTGATAAGGGGACCTGCTCTACCAATAACCTTCTTACCTTCATTTATTCGTCTATCTAATTAGTGTTTTCTCACTCTTTCCTTCGAACACCATAGTTTTTGTTTTATTTGCGTTAATTTTGAGGCCGATGCTCTTCATGCTTGCATCTAGTTTATTCAACATCCTTTGTCAGTCTTCTTCTGCCATAATAACCTTATCATCTGCGAACGCTAACCCACGTACCCTTACTGTTTGGAGATCCACACCCTCTTCGTCGAAGAGAGCCATTCCTAAACACTTGTCCATAAATAATATAAATAACAATGAAGACATAACGCATCCTTGTCTAACTCCTTGAATAATATCAAAACAGTCACTCACTTCCCAAAGTTTACTTCTATCTACCTTATCAAAAGCTTTTTCTAGGTCAACAAATGCACAGAAAACTTTTTTTCCTACTCTCAAACTTTTTTCTGTTATTTGCCTTAAGCTAAATATTTTATCCGTACATGAACTTCCTGGCATAAACCCACTTTGGACTTCCCAAATCTTTGCTTCAGTTATTTTCATTACCCTGCGAGTAAGTATTTTTGAATATATTTTACTTACGGTTCTTAATAAGCTAATCCCTCTGTAATTATTGCACTCGCTTTTATCTCCCTTTCTCTTATATATTGGTACGATAATCGCTTTTTTCCAATCGTCTGGGACGTAATATTAATAAAATAATTCTTCAAAGGTGTTATCAATAGAATTAAAATTTTTTTAATTGTTACGATTGTTTTGGAAGGTTGCATTCTTTTTTGTTCACTTTAAAAATAATTAACTAATAAGTGTTATACTATATATTTTTTTAAATTTAAACGAGCGTTAATGAGTGAAATATGTGATTAAACTTTCTTTTGAACGCGAATTATTAGTAGCCTGCATTTTTAACTAATATTACAAAAATAATTCATAAAAGTTCTTATCAGCAAACTTGAAAAAAAAATTTAATTCATTACAATTGTTTTTGAAGATCGTAATATTTTTTGTTCACTTTGAAAATAATTCATAAATAAGTCTTGAACTATTCTTTTTTGCAACTTTTTTTAACGGGCATGATTCGAATATTATTTTGCAATAAAATTAACAAAATAATTTATTGAAGTTGTTATCAAAAAATTAAAAAACAGTGTGAATGCATTACAATTTTTTTTAAAGTATGGTATTAAAATACACTTTTTATTCTACAACTTTATAAATACTTATTTATTCCATGAATCCTACTTTTTATAACATAAAACATTTTGTAACACTAAATATTTTTCATAAACAAATAATTTTTATAAATGCTTTATAACGAAAGAAAGTAAATTATTTTCTAGATTCAAAAAGAAATATAAATATTTGTAGTTTAGTTTAACTAAGCGTTAGTTTCAATTTTCAATAATTATTATAAATGTCAATAAAAGGAAAATTTAATTTAAATTCACTATTTTCACATTTGATAATATTTACTTATGTCAATGTTGAAAATTTAATGTTCGTTTTGTAGAATTATTATTGGTACTCTGTGAAAAGAAACTTATTGGATATTTAATGTGCTACCAAATATTTTTCTGAGGTGAATATATGCAAAAACGTATTTTAACAATTAAAATAAATTAAATTTGCATTTTCCTCGTGCATTTGAATAATTTTCATCCTAAAAGTACAGCCAGCGTCGCCACAGGGCCACGGTCAAATCTCATGTGACATTTATTCTACATGTCTTTACAGGAGTGCCAACCCCCTGGTTAATAGCTTGTGGTCTTATTTATTTATTTCAATAAATAAAATATACACAGGATATATGGGTTAATAGATTGTCGTTTTATTTATTTTATTAACTTTTTAGTTATTATCATTTCATTTTAAATGATCTGCGTTTGAGCAATTTTAAAAATCGCGCCGAACTCGGTGAACATGCAATAGAAATGGCAGCATCCGGCTAATTTTTCACACTGTTCCATGCCCCATTTTTCAATTTTTAACCTGTGATTTTTTTTAAAATTCACATCATATGTCACCATTGAGTTTTTAAATGTCAATCGACGACGACGTGTAGCGCGAATGTTAAAAAAATTATGGAAGTGAAAAATGGGATTTTAAATGGAGTAAAGTTAAGTCATCCCCTGACCTCCCCTCAATGGCCTAAGCAAAAATTAACAGTTAGGACGTTATAGCATCTTTCAAGATTTATTACATTTTTTAAAGCTAATAATCTCACTAAAGCCTGATTTCAGACAGGGAACGTCACTGTCGATTTTTAAATTATTTTTGTATTATATTTATTAGAGTGTATTCCCTTAGCCTCCTTCCAATAACTGCTTAATTCCTATAGGTTTTTTTTTAATCAACGATCGGTTTGACAATGTACAGTTTGGATTTTTGGTCTGTTTGATTACCTCAAAATAAAAATTGTTTAATTTTAATGGCTTTTATGTACTTCGGAATTGACAATTTTTTAATGTGTCTTAATTTGAGATAGTCTACATAGTTTTGAAAGCTTCAAATTTGTACCCTATTAAAGATCTGCGTTTGGACTTGTTCGTTTTAAATCTTGATTTTCATATTTTAAACGCTTCGTTTTTAGAATTTTGTACAATTAGATTCATTAATATGGACATTCTTTTTTAAATATATAAAATTGCAAACTTTATAGTTTTGAAAACTTTAATTTAAACATTTAAATGATACATGTTTTGAATAATATTACTTTACAAAATTTATTTTGAAATGCTTACAACCACTCTTTTGCATTTGTGCGATCTGAAATTCCCTTGTAGAAATTTAGTGATATTTGCCAGTAAATTCCATTTGATATTTGTAAAAATGTTAATATTAAATAATTTCAGGCGAGTCTTAATTACATGAGTAGTGAATATGAATAAAGCAAGATTCAATATAAAGCATTTTAATTAAACTTCGCTCATTTAGAATTATAAGGGAGTAGTTCAACGTCTTACGAAAATTTAATACAGTACACCGGTGAGCTGTCACACGTTACCTTGCAAAATTAATGTCCTGCGTACACCTCTTGAGATATATTACACGAGTACCGTGTAAAGTCACTCCTAAATGCCGTAAATCCGGTTTCAAAGACACGACTGCTTCCCACTGTTTCATCGGGATGGTCACGCGATCGCCAATTTAGTTGATTTCTATTCCATTTCGAATTTCCGAAGGGCGAGGAAAGACCTGCTTGGATGGACAGAATTAACGCTTCGTTCGTCGCACTGAGAATTCCTCACACAATTAAGAAAAAACTCATCTCAACAGATTTTTATTTCGCCTGCGAAATATGTAATGAGTTTTTCAGTCGTCCTTGCCAAATGCAAGTGATATATCTCTGGCACTTGGAATTTAACGATCAGGATTTCCGATAATGATACAAAATTATTCTTGTATCTGGTTATTCAGAGTAGCTAGTGGAATGTTGTTTCGCCTTGATCGTTCTGCTTCGCTTTTCGTTTCATGAAAAACTTCCTTGCAATTTATGATCAATGTTTTTAAAACTGTGAATGATACATTACATCGATATTTATATTGCACTTTTTTGCAAAATTGACAAAAATTAGATTTGTTGAGAACATAAATTGTCTTTCTAGATATTAATCAAGAAAGTCGAGATTAAAGGAGAAGAAGAATGTCTGTTTAATAATTCTTGATTAGAGGATTCAATTTCATTATTCAGATATGAAAGGCTTTTCAAATTTTGAACACCAGTAAACTTTTTTTCTGTGGATACACTGCCCGTTAAAATATTTCAAAATTAAATTTAAAATAAGTTATATTTTTTAAATTACTTTCAGCAAAGCACTATTATCGTACTTTAATACTTATTACTCTTCTTCAAATTCAAATTACATTTTAATTTGTGTCTGTAGTTTTCAAGAAATAAAAGAGAGTTTCAGCTTTTGAGAAAAATGAATCGTTTTTTTTTTTTTTTTTGAGAACTAATGCAATTTACAGAGGAGGTGTGGCTTCTTCCCATAATAAGTTAGTATTTATGTGCATAAGAAAGCTCAAAATGAACATATCAATTTAGATACACAGAGAGACTTTTGATATCAATGTTTAAAGCATTCTATATGTATAATAAAAATAAGATGTAAGAATTTAGGGATAATCGGGGTACTGCTATAAAGATTCCTACTATCATACGAGATGATGGTATTTCTTTATGTATTATTATAAACTTGAACCAGAAAAAATTAGTATTCATGTTTAGAAAAAGTCTTATTTATTGTTTGAAAATGGTGAGTGTGAAAAAGTGATAATGGTCAATAACAAGTTTTGTAAAAAATATCGTAAAAAGTAAGAATTTTAAGTAACATAAGTTGTAAGAAATGTACAAAATTTTAGTATTCTTAAATAAGAATGTATGTTGAAATGAGTGCCGCTACTAATATCTGCAACCAGGATTTACGAGAATTTTAAAAGACTGTACTAAAAGCGCCCGAAGATTTCCGAGCTATTGCGTCAATAGCCGAGCTCGCGACGATCACACCAATCTGACCGACTGTACTAGGCTCATGACTCGGGATTCCCCGCCAAATCTCTTCTATCATGCTTGGGTTGGTAGTACAAAAATGTTCGCAACTAGATAAATTTAAATTAAAGTTTAAACCAATTTTATTTTGAAATTTTTTAATTTAAACTCTCCATGATTGACACATATCAAATAGAAGCTTTTAACACTTTTCTATTAAAAAATTTTAATTAAGTGTAATTAAACTGCAAAACTTAAACCTTCACACTTTGATCATTTGAATTCTTCAAAGATCTCTGTTTAAAAAATATGAATCCGTGCAATAATTTTAAATTCTCTAAATTAAAACTTATCCTCAATTACAACTTCTATTAATAAAAATGTGAATAAATGAAACATGTCCCTCTTCCAACTGAATAAAAAAAGTAATAAAAAAAAGTTTCTTTGGAAAATATATATTGCAATGAATTTAGATCAATTAAAATGTATAAGTTAAGATTGATTCACATAGGCTTACTGATAAATCCAGTGAGTCAGTCCGGTATACAAGATAAAAAATCGAATTTGTATTTTTAATCAAAAGTAAACTAATATATTTGAAATGAATTTCAGAACACAAAAAAATAAATACGATCGACCCTAATGTCAATAAAAAAATCGTCTTTACTATTATAATAATTGGGCCAATTAAACAACGATATCCCGGGAGCAAATTTAAGTCAGGGGCTGGCCATTCTACGGCCAGGAACCCCCCTCCCTCCCCGGCTTTAAGCCGGGAGCTGGCCGGGGAGCGCGACCGTATCCCGGACAAGATCAATTCGTGCTTTATTAGATTTAAATGATTCGGGTTTCAATTTATGAAGAGCATCAGTCACTGAATTAGGGAATCAATTTGATTCTTTTTTACTGTGGAATTGAAGCATAATAACATATGAAATTCCACACGCCCAGCACACAGACAACATTAACTATTTTCACGTAGTCGTTGAGAGATAAATATATTTAAAAAATAAATATTACATGATTGCGAGTATTTTGACTTTAAATATTAATAGTCCTGTTTAGAGTTAATACATATTTTACATTTTTACACATTATATGACAAATAAAATTTCAAACGCTACGGGGTATCGAACCTACCAGGTGTATACATATGAAACCGGTATTGCCATTTAGCGGCCAGTAGGCACACTTGTAGGCACTGTCGGAACTTACCATTTGTGCTAATTGGC
>NC_046660.1:118078018-118085832 GCF_010883055.1 Belonocnema kinseyi | reverse complement strand
GTCAAGGGGGTCGCGGAATATTGAGTCTTGAATGTCTTCACAACAGGATTATTCTGGGTACAGCAAATAGAGTTGCAAATGGAAGAGACCCTCTTCTTAAAACGGTCAGGAATCAAGAAGAAGTGGGCAAAGGAGCATTTCTATACAAAGCAGCGGAGGAGGCTGCTGAAACAGTCGGACTTGACTTCAGTATTTGGGGTGAGCAAAATGCATCAAATCTAATCTATCTTGAGTACTCACTCCTGAAAACCCGGATTAAGAAAGCACAAGAGAAAAACTTTCGTGAACAGCTCCCCGATAAGAGGATGCACGGTATCTTCCACAGAAATTTGAAGCATCAATCAATTTCTTATAAGCTAACGTTTGCTTTCCTTAAATCGCCCGGATTGAAGTCTGGTACAGAGGGTTTCGTTTTTACATGCCAAGACGGTGTCATTTCCACCTTAACATACCGTCGCCACATTTTGAGCCAAGACATTCCCGATGATAGCTGCAGGGCGTGCCATGCACACCCCGAGCATTTAGCTCACATACTATCTAGTTGTCCAACACACGCGTGAACGACCTACATTCAAAGGCACAATGCGGCACTAAGAGTGCTTTATTACCATCTCTTTCATTCCTACGGCATTCACATTAATATCGCTCCTCTAAATGCTCCTAGGGAAATTGAGTCAATTGTCGAGAATGGGAAGTGCCGCATATACTGGGACTTTATATTCTCGGCAATTGTTTCCGTTGCTCACTCGAGGCCTGACATGGTTCTTCTTGACTTCGAGAAGCGAACCATGTTCGTTATCGAATTTTCGGCACCAGCTGACAAAAACATCATAGCCAAGGAGAATGAAAAGAAAGAGAGGTATCGAGACCTTATAAGGGAGTTGCAACGATTGTACCCGAAATATTCTGTTAAACTTATCGTCCTCATCATCGGCGCTCTTGGAGGTGCCAAGCTTTCACTTGCTAATAGCCTAAAAAGCATCCTTGCGTGTCAACAATATGCTAGAACACTTGCGGGAAAAATGCAGAAGGCGGTTGTTCTTGGGTCACTCCGTGTTTTTAGGGTGCACGAGGCTTTTGCTGGATCGTCGTATTGATTCCTTTATAGACTGTAACCACCTATCTCACGGTTGTGAGACGTGGTTGTGGCTGAAATTTTACCGCGATTTCGCTGGAAGCGTGTGCAATTTTTCAGATTAGCACCCGCTCCCGGCGAAATCCTGCGGTTGTCCTTATGACAAATTTTTAATTATATATATATATATACCTATCTTAAATCTATAAATCGCATACATTACGCTGAGACTCGTGATTCTTTCAGTCGTTATATACTAAACGAGAGAAACGTATCAATACATGTCAGATACTTACAGTACTGGGTCAAAAATTTTGGGTGCTGCAGCATGAAGATTTTATTTTATTTTTTACGCTTTATTATGTTTTTCACGAATAAAATAAAAACGACGCACCCTATTAAAAAGCGATTCATTGTAAATTTGTACATCTTTTTCAAATGCACAATTTCTGTCTTCTCATCTTTTTCCGTCGTTTGAATGTGTTTGAAGTTCTGCATCATCAATCGAATAAATTTCTCGTATTTTTGAAGACTATAAATATCCGTGCTGTGAATTTTTGAACCTTGAAAAAAAGTTGTCTCAAAAATGTTAAAAATGCGCTCACTTTTTGAATTTTTATGCAAAATGGCTGGCTAAAGAACTTGACCTTTAGTTTAGGACACTCAAATATATCGAGGCGTCCTAACGGTAGGGTGCCAACGCACGCGACACGACTTGACGACACTTATCCAAAAATAAAAGCAATAAAAAACTATCCGAGAAGTTAGCGCTAGAAAGTCTTTCTCGTATAATTGAGCAAGATGAGGCTAGAAGTTGGCCAAAACTAAAAGGTGCTCACTCGCTTCATCAAATCATGAAAGTTCTATCTCGGGCAAGCAAAGCATGAAGGTTGCCACTTCTCGCGTTTAGATTATAAGCGAGAAGTGTCACCTTCATGCTTTGCTCGCCCGAAATAGCACTTCAATGTTTTGATGGAGCGAGCGAGCATCTTCGCGTTTTGGCCAACTTCTAGCTCCATCTTGTTCAATTCCGCGATGTAAAACTTTCTAGTTCTTACTTCTTGGTTAGCTTTTTATTGTTTATATTTTTGGTCAAGTATCATCTAGTCGATCGCGTGTTTTGGCATCCTATCGTTAGGACGCCTCGATATACCAAATGCCAAATCAAGCTGTACACTCTTTCGAAAGTCATCGTGATATCAAACTTAAATCTAAAGACTAACAGAAAGACGGAATGATTTTAAAAAAATATATTTTTCTGTATTAAGCGACGGTTCTGAAGTTTCATTTTTTTCATTTTATAAAATTTAAAAGTAATTATTAGCTCATTTGAGAAAGAATCACGAAACTTTATACTAATAATCAGTATATTCTGCAGATATTTTATATGTTGAAAGATATCAATATAAATAATAAAAAATATTATCCTCAGAATTATTTCAGGGCGTCTACTCAAATTCTGTAAAAAAATTCCCTGACAAATCTAGGTTGTTGCCAGATATCTACCGATTTTCCCAAGGTATAATTTTCCTGAATAATGAGCCACTCAAATATTAAATATCAAGTTCTTCAAGCAATTCTGACTCTACATCCCTTAAAAATTATTACATAATACTTTTAAAAAACTTTCGTTATCAATTTGTGAATAGTTAAATGGTAGTTAACTTAGTTTATTAAAAGTGGTAAAAAATAGGAATAAATAAAGCGTATTCCAAAAAGGGATTTTTTTCAAAAATGTTTTCCCTACAAATTGTTCCTTTTCGTGTCAAAATGTCCCATGAATATTGTCATTATTTATTTCAAAAAAATATTTAGCGACCTCTCAAGTCCAGTTTTGCACAAAATTGCTTTTTTAATTGCCACTATTAATTTATAATTTTACTTCTGTACATATGCATTTTATCCTTTTTCCATTTTAAAGTTTTAAAAAAACATTAACAGCGGAAACTAAAATAACATAAGAAATTTTTTTAAATTATGGGCTTAAGAGGTTCCTACATTTTTTTTAATTCTGCCCATATACAGTGGACATTTTACAGGAAAAGGAAAAATTTTCAGGCATCGAGCCATTTTAGAAGAAAAAAATAAGGATATTTTCTAGTCCACTATAATAAGTATAGAACAATTACACAGCCACACAAAAGAAGTGTGCGGATCTGGTAACAAGACTCACGTATTCCTATGCATTTTGGGGCGCTGAATTCAAATTCGGTATCAAAAATCACCCATCACGTCATGGTTGAGCCATAACCTCATGACGAAAAATCATGCACTGAGGCAAATAAATTTCAAAATAATGCCAGTGATGCAAATTTTCACTTCAAAAACATGTCGACAACTGTGAAGGATCAACCCTTGCCTGACGTCGACTTATTTAACATAACTTTACCTAATAGAACCTGACCTCACCTAACCTGAATTAACAGAAATTTATTGAACTACACGTAAAGCTCTGGAAGCATATTTTCTCAGTAGCAAATGTGTGCTACATCGAATGGGTCAACTCGAGCCTAACCTAGAAATAAATGTAACTTAGCCTAACCTAACCTCACGAAACACAATTAAACTGATTGTGTTGTCCCGTTGTGTTTGTGGTACCATTTGAATCAGCTTGGGCTTAACCTTCAAAGAGGTCAAACCTATCCTAACCTAAAAAAACCTAACCTAACATAACCTAACCTAACTTAACTTCACGTAACACAATTAAACTCATTGTGTTGTCCCGTTGTGTTTGCGGTACCGTTTCACTCAGCTTCGGCTTAACCTACATAGAGGTTTAACCTATTCTAACCTAACAAAACCTGACCTAACCTAACCTATCCGAATGAAATTCAACCACACGTGTAGCTATGTAAGCGAACGGTTCTCAGTCTTAAATGTGTGTTATATTTAATAGGTTAACTCGATTTTAACCTACAAATGAATCTAACTTAACAGAACCTAAAGAAATTTTGCTTAACGCAACAAAACTTAACTAAAGTGTTCCCGTTGTAACACAATAAAATTCATTTCATTGTACTACAGGTGGTTAAAAATTTAGATGCACATTACTCATTTGAAGAAACTTAGAACTACAAGTAGAATTGACCCCATTCCAATTAACCTGACAATGTTTGTATCAATTAAAATGTAGAACTGTAACTTAAAGATGCAAATGAATCCAGACATTTACTGCTATTAATGTCAAAATATGAAAGTACGCAAGAACAGGGTTGCCAGCGTAATCGGTTAGGTTAGGTTAGGTTTTGTTAGGTTAGGATAGGTTAAACCTTTATGTAGGTTAAGCCGACGCGGAATGAAACGGTACCGCAAACACAACGGGAAAACACAATCAGTTTAATTGTGTTTCGTGAGGTTAGGTTAGGTTAGGCTAGGTTAGGCTCGAATTGACCCATTCGATGTAGCACACATTTGCTACTGGGAAAATATGCTTCCAGAGTTTTACGTGTAGTTCAATAAATTTCTGTTAATTCAGGTTATGTGAGGTCAGGTTCTGTTGGGAAAAGTTATGTTAAATAAGTTGATATAAGACAAGGGTTGATTCTTCACAGTTGTCGACATGTTTTTGAAGTGAAAATTTGCATCACTGACATTAGTTTGAAATTTATTTGCCTCAGTGCATGATTTTTTGTCATTTTTTGAGGTTGTGGCTCAACCATGACGTGATGGGTGATTTTTGATACCAAATTTGAATTCAGCGCCCCAAAATCCATAGGAATACGTGCGTCTTGTTACCAGATCCGCACACTTTTTTTTGTGTGGCTGCGTTATAAATAATCTTTTTCTTTGTCCTCATAAATATAGAACTGTGTAGGAACAATATAATTTTTATATATAAAATCAAATAATGTTTCTTAATTTATGAAAGTAACTTTATAGAAGGACAAGAAATTTCTTAATGGTACAAGCTTTTAGGAAAGTTATAATTACCACTAAAAAAATCCAACTCTTAAATAAAAATGCCTCCAATATATTGAAATCTAACCTTCTTGAGCCTACAAGAAAAATGAGCTGCCTCATTTTTTGTTAAAAATTTCCTTTTACTATTTTAATAGTTGCTTCAAATTCGGAGCATATTTAACGTATTCATATTTTCAGTAGATGATAGATTATATTTTCAGAAGATGAAAAAATATTTAATAATTATTCATTATTTAAAATATTTAAAATAAAATAATAAATATGGCAACGTGAACCTCCTTAATTCTGAATTTTCAACGCAATTTTAAGTTTTCAGTATTTTAATTACTCTTAGAGTAGATGTAGAACGTAATTAAATTTTTTTATTAGGTACCACGACTTTTCCAGTGTCTTAGTTTCGAAGTAAATAATCCTATAACATTTTTCGTCAAATAACACTAGCTATAATTTACTGAATTTTATCTTCCCAATAATCTATATCTGAAGTTTTGTTAACTTATCATTTGTGGGGTGACCACCGGACGGAAAATGGGGAAATGACCGGGAATTTTTTGAAACCGGAAAAAGCCGAGAAATGAGTATGATAGTGAATTTATTTATTCAGAAGGAATCTCACAAATTTTTAGCAGTACAATCTATCAAATCACTTGAAATATCACAAATAGTAAATCACATAATATAATTCAATTAAAAATAAATTCAACTTCATCTTTTTTTTTAATTTTAAGTTTAGTTGTTAACGCTTTCAATTCCTACATCAATTAGTTCACAACGCTTAAATGAAAAATCTTTTACTTGACAATTTTTCGATTTTATGTCGTCATTTTCAAACGTAAATTTTTAATTGAAAGGATTAAAAAATAAAACAATATAAATTAATTCATGGTTTTTAAAACTAAACTGTATTTCGAGTTTTAAAAATTGTGCAAAAATCATTTTACAATGTGATTCTAAATCGGTTTTAAATTAAACAATTTACAGATTTTTACTTTGAAAATTCGACTTTTCCAATACGAAAGCCCTAAAAATTAAGCAAATTGAGATGTATGCTTCAAACCTCATAAACTAATTCTAATGTGAAAATAACTTAAAATTGATATATTCATTATGTAAACGATTTTATTTTATTTAAAATCCTATTCAAATATTGTTTCAGTCGAGAATATTAAATTTTTAATCTATTCAGTTCGAAAATTTTTAATTATAAAAATATCAGAATATCAAATATTCAAAAGTTAACAATTTGAATCTGAATCGTTTGATATAGAAAGCCTTGAATAATAAAAATTTCAGAGTAAGACATTTACACTTTTAACGTTACAATTGTTATTATAACGTTATGTAACAATAGAAAATTATTGATTTGAAAGGACCAAAATCGAAAAAAAAATATAATCAATTTTGGCATTTAATTTCTTTCCCATTGCAAGAGGAACTTTTTTTAGGTTTACATTTTTATTGTGTCGAAAAATGTGAAGTATTGTATTTTTAACATTTTTATCAACCATGAAATGATAAAATTCTAATTTTTTTATATTGGTAGTACATTTTATATTTGTAAATTTTTTATTGCGTTGGAAGAGATACCGTTTTTTTAATTGGAAGAGGCCATTTTTTTATTTTCAAGATTTTTATTGTGTTTGAGGAAAGAATTGTTTAATTTCGTTTTTTTTGTCTGCGTTAGAAGAGGATAATTAAAAAATATAGAAAATTCTAATTTTGGTTAAATTGGCAATGCATTTTATATTTATAAAGTTTTGATTGAGTTGGAAGAGATACAGTGTTATTTTAAAATTGGAACAGGCCATTTTTTCAAGATTTTTATTGTGTTTGAAAAAAGAATGTTCTATTTTCGTTTTTAACTGAATTAGAAGAGGATAATTAAAAAATATATATATTGTTAGTAAGTCTGAGGAGAGGAAGTATTGACTTTCGATTTTTTATGAATTTAAAAAAGGGATTTTTTATTGTTACGGTTGTTATAGAACTGGAAGGAAGGAAATAAGTTTTTTTAAGTTTTTGTAAATAGGAAGATACCCGTGTGGAAATAGCCCGGGTTAGCCCTGGTACAACAAACGGAGCGCTCACTGACAATAATAAAATTGTTAAACTTTGCTTATAACCTAATTACTTTTTCTGATTTTATTAAGAAATGGATGCGTATACCCGCATGAATGTTTCGCGCGTGGAAATATATTGGGTAAATATCTTCTTGACACCACAAATGTTAAGGTTTCATGAGTTCTGACTTACACGAAAAAAAAATGTTATTATTGAGAAATTTTCAACATTCACGATTAAATTCCAGAGTTCCGTCGTTACACATTTTAAATGTTCATAAAAAATTACATTTCCTTTCATTGCAAAAAGTTGTAAAATAATCTACAACGGGAAAAAGCAAAACATCACGCGAAGAAAAATTGTAATCGACTTAAATTATTTATCTAAGAAGTATTTTATTGATATTTCTGTTAATAGTTCGTGTATTTTATATTTACATAACGCCGCATAGTAATAAATAATTAGACAACGAGACCTTAAAATTTTGGTACTTTAACTTTTCTGAACTGTAACTTACGAGGATGGCTTTTTCAACGAGATTCAACTTTTCGGTTTAGCGCAGTAGTTAGCACTACCGACTGCTAGGCGTTAGATTTAGGTATAGATATGTACCAGGTGTATACATATGAAACCGGTATTTTTTCAAGAAAAAAACACATTTATTTCAAGAGAATGATAACATATTTTATTCAAAGTATGCGCCCTCGCTGGCTACACATTTTGTCCACCTCTCAGGCAATTTATGGATACCTTTCCA
>NC_046660.1:118069999-118077918 GCF_010883055.1 Belonocnema kinseyi | reverse complement strand
GACGGCAAGCATGTTCGTTGCAGATACTTTGTTCCTCGCCGACAGTTCGGAAGACCAATTCTGTCGGATGAGACGTTTGTATCTGCTTCGGAGAGTATCCTTCATAGATGTCACATCCTGAATGCGGCTCTGTGGCATGGCCAGGTATGTATAAGTCTCTCCAGCGCACAGATGTCGTATGGCGCTTCTATCAACGACTTCAGGATTCTCAGGGATGCCATTAAGTTTTCCTCGCTTCAAATAAACCTTATCGCATTTGTCTTACCTAAATTCCATTCCAATTTCCTTAGCATATCGTTCGACAATCCCCAGAGCTAGATGCAGTTGCTCTCTGTTTTTAGCATAGATCTTAAGATTGGCCATGTAAAATACATGAGTGACCTTGTACTTTCGATCTGCAGGTTTGCCGCACAAGTACCCGTCGGAATAGCGCAGTGCTAGAGATAGTGGCAATAATGTAAGGCAAAAGAGGAGTGGGCTCATGGTTTCGCCCTGAAAGACACCTCTCTGAAACGTGACCTTGTTAGTTGTCACACGATTTTTGCCAGATGAGATAGTAAATCTGGTTTTCTAAAGCGGCATCAATCTCTCTATGCACCAAACTATTTGCGGATGAACCTTTAAGATTTCCAAAAGACAGATGATAAGTCTATGGGATGTAGAATCGTAAGCTTTCCGATAATCAATCCAGGCCATCGACAGGTCACGCTGATAGAATGCTGCATCTTTGCAGACACATCTATCGATGAGCAGGTTCTCCCGACATCCGGCTACGTCTTTCTTTGAGCCTCGTTGTTCATACATTTCTTGCCACACAGGTTCAATTGCCCGAACAATCCTGTCATTTAAGATAGCTGTAAATATCTTATAAAGCGTGTTCAGACAAGTTATTGGCCTGTAGTTCTTTGGGTATATATATATATATATATATAGGGTGTCTAAAAAATCCCGGGACGGTTGAATATTTCCTCAGATATAATATTTTTCAAAAAAGTGAAGGTCATTCCTGAAGTAAATTTCAACGAGAAATTGAACGGTGACCTTAATTTTGACCTTGCAGTTGACTTTAATGGCTTTTTGAAGGTCAACTTTGTTTATTTAAATAGAAACCCCCTTCTTTTACATTTTAAATCGATAGAGCGGAAAATTCTACGTTCAGGTACGTACCCAAGTCATAGGTCAATTGTAACGGTCAACGTCAGTTAGAGGCTATTTGAAATTGACAAAGTTTTCCAAGAGGTCAGTGCAATTCCTAAAGTAAATTTCAATGAGAAATTCATTAGTGAGTTCTGTATTGAGTTTGGTGGTGATCTTCAAGGTTTTTTCCAAACAGTTTTTACGTAGTAAATTCTATTCCCTTTGGGGTGCCTAATTAGCGTGAGTCCCCCTTGCCTCTCATGCTTCAGTGCAGATGGTTGAACTGAAAACCTTGTGCTTCTTGACAAAAAGCTATGCGATTGTAAAAATCAGTTACATCATTACAAATCATCTATACTTTGCTCGTTAAATAACCCCAAAGAAAATAGTCGAGAGGCGTCAGATCAGGAGATCTAGCAGGCCACTCAATTTCACCCCTTCTTCCAATCCACCTTTGAGGGAACTGAGTATCTAAAAACGCTCGAACCTCCCTACCGTAATGAGCCGCTGCTCCGTCCTGCCGGAACCAAATATTTTGGAAATTATCGCCTGTGATCTCCCTTATTCTTGGTACAATTTGGTTGCTGAGAAGCTCTTCATATGCACGGGCATTGAGATTACCATCGATGAAGAAAGGGCCTATCAATGTATCATTCCAGATACCGGCCCAAACATTAACCTTTGTGGATATTGTGTGTGACTCTTCAACATCCAATCAGGATTTGTGTCGGACCAATATCTAAAATTTTGCCTGTTAACTTCACCTTTTAAAGTGGAAGAAGATTTATCTGAAAATACTGTATTGTACAAGAAAAGATTCAACCCGACGATCAAGATCGTCTTCATTGAACTCTTGTACCAGATGAACTTTGTAAGGATAGAAATTAATGCTTTTTAAAATATTTCGCACTGTCTCAGGAGCAACGTAACGCTCATCACTAGCTCAAAGTAAACTAAGGTATGGGTTTTCAGCAAATAATTGGGCTATGTCCATCTGCATCTCCTCAGATCCTGCAGATTTTGGCCGACCAGATCTCTGAAGGTCCTTGATAGATCCATGATTCATAAAGCGTCTTACAGTTCTTTCAATTCTTGATTTTAAGACAGGATTTAACTCTTCTCCATTACGAAAAGTGCGATTAAAAAGCAAGCGAACCTGATCATAAGATCGAACTCGATCTCTCCAACCTCGTATCATTGATACAGATACCCTTTCTCGTACTGAAAGTTTATCTTGCGCTCTCACCCGAACACCTGGAACTTTTAATGAAAAATTTCCTTATTATTTTACAATATTCAAAACGCTGTAACCAAGATCAATACAGAGCTCACTAATGAATTTCTCGTGGAAATTTACTTCAGAAATTACACAGACCTCTTGGAAAACTTTGTTAATTTCAAATAACCACTAACTGACCTTGACCGTTACAAATAACCTATGACTTGGGTACGTACCTGAACGTAGAATTTTCCGCTCTATCGATTGCAGATGTAAAAAAAAGGGTTTCTATTTAAAAAAACAAAGTTGACCTTCAAAAAGCCATGAAGGTCAACTTCAAAGTTAAAATGAAGGGCACCATTGAATTCCTTATTGAAATTTACTTTAGGAATTACACTGACCTCTTGGAAAACTTTATTATTATCAAATAACCTCTAACTGACCTTGAAAGCTACAATTGACCTATGACTTGGGTACGTACCTTAAAATGGAATTTTCCGCTCTATCGATTGCAGATTTAAAAAAGTGGTTTTTATTTAAAAAAACAAAGTTAACCTTAAAAAATCCATAAAGGTCAATTTTAAGATCAAAATGAAGGTCACCATTGAATTCCTCGTTGAAACTTACCTTAGGAATGACCTTCACTTTTTTGAAAAATATTTTACCTGAGGAAATATCCAAAAGTCCCGGGACTTGACCTACTGTAGTCAGCGAGCGACCATCCGAGCGTATAGACACATATATATTAAGAAGCATATGAAGTTTATATAATAGTGTGCGTTCATACACTTCTCTCCGTCTTTCGTTTTGCCGGCTGATGTCGAGTTGCGGCGCGGTCAGAAAAAACAGCTTGTGCTGCCTTCCCCCTCCATGCTACTACATTCTCCGCTTCTCGTCATTCGCCGTAGAACGATCAACTCACATTTCCCATGAATTTTCCTTCACACTTCACCCAGGCTTAGGACTCGCAGCAAAATGTAAAAAAAATGTTTATGCAGGCGTGTTTAAAAATTTCTGGGAAATATGTATTGTCAACAATATAATACTAGAATATAAATAAACTAATCTCATTTAGTTCTTAGTTAGAGTTCATACATAATAATAATGAAATATTATTTAACTAAATATTATCTCAAAAAAGCGAAATAAATATTGAAATTAACTACATATTTCCCTCTCATACACTTCAGCTATTTGTTTCACTTTAAACTAAAATCAACTTTTCACTGAAACTTCGTAAAATATTAATTTATAAACGAACTGGTAAAACTTGCGTAAAACCTGACGAACGAACTCAAACCGAATTATGAATCCGACTTGGAATGTCAGAATTGCATCGATAAGAAATTGTTCTTTTTCGATGATTCTTTTCTCTTTATTGCTTTACTTCTCATTTTGATGTAGACTTCAATCTGCATTTCTTGAAAAATCTTGATTAAATTGAAAATGGTTGAATTAGTAGTGTAAAATTAATCGTTTAAATTTGAATGATACGTTTCACAGCCGTTTGTTGTGCGCGTAGTTGAATGACAGAATTCAGCCCAAAGTTCAAGAGGGAAATTCGAATTACTTAATACTTAGGTTTTCCAAATATAATCAAAAAAATTATTAACTTTTTCATCTTCTGATTTGATAGGCATGAGATCGTCAACAAAATATTTAACTACGTCTATTAGATCCAAAAACTCAAACTAGTTAAGTCAAATAGCGACAATTTTGCTCCTGCCTTCCGCTCTTGAACGACGAGAAGCGAAGAAGGTAGTAGCATGGAGGGGGAAGGCACCACCCGCTGTGTTTTCCTGATTGCGTCGCAACTCGACAGCAGCCCTTTTTGCTATGCGCCAGCGTGAAACACAACATCACGTGACACCCATTTTTTGTATAATGGTTTAGAAAGATTGCAAGGCGTTCGTAATGAAATGTACAATATTCTGTTTCACTTCTTTCAAGGCACTATACTAATTTTCGTTATTCGAATCCATTACAAAATTTAATACAGCGACTTATAAATACTTAATTTTTTATGTAAGAGCCAAAAATTCGTAAGATTTATTCCAATAAAAGACATTAGCCTGTATTTTCATAGTCACTATTCGTTTTTTTCTAACCGAACCTGGATTATCCCTAAATTCGTACACTTTATTTGAATTATGGATATGCAATAAAAGATATATTAATATCTTAAGTCTCTCCGTGTACAATATAGTGAAGGACTACGTAAATATATAACATGGAATTATCCCTAAATTCTTTTTCATTTTCTACCTCTCCTTTTTTCCTTTATTTCCCTTGGCCTAATGAAGTGGCACTTCCAAGAGGTAGGCAGTCAAATTTTTCGAAAGGAAATGCAAAGCGTGCTTCAGAAAATAAGGAAACAGAAAGATTGAATGCCATTTGTTTCACCGCTAATTATTACTAACTCTACACTGTTAAAAATGTTGTCAATTTCAATATACATTAACCATACATTTGTATAGTAAATCTAAGTACTGAGTCTATGAAATAGTTATTAAGAGGCTGCGTAGTAAATTTAATATACATGTATATTGATCAATTCTTAGAAGAGCCAGGTAATTTCACTTTTCACAAATTAAAATTTTTTGCAGTAATGTTTAATTCTAAATAATAAAGCATTATTTTTTTCGGTTGAACAAAAGTTATACTGGGTTTCAAATGAATATGTTTAATTAAATGCATAATCAAGTGACCTAACCTAAAAGCAGCAGTACTCACGTAAAAATTCTGACACTGGCAGTGAATTTTGATGAAACCCCCACCCGTACGTCGCACTTTGATTATAAATTAGAATTTAGTCGATGAATTGTAGGTTATTAGTTTAGTTTTAAATATCTAACAAGATTTGAATACATCAAGGAACTTTCAAATCTTATGCACTCTATTTTACTATACATGTATATTATTTTACAATATAATGGTATGTTAAATTTCCTACAAGTATATGCATATTGCTTTCATTACATTTATAGTAAAATCGCTATAGAAATTTCTAACAATGTAATTAAGATTACCACCCTTATATGCATGAAGGTGTTTCAAGCCAGTTAGCGATTGAATCACACTTGCTTCATAAATTGCTCTTCTTTGAATGCAAAAAGGAGTATGAAAATCTACTACTTTAAACTCAAAAAATAGAAAAAGTTTAAATTTATAAAAGCACACATTTATGCTTGTATGCATTACAATCCTCTGTTTTGGTACACCTCAATAGGGGGGGCTCAAGCCCCCCCCCTGAAACTAAGTTTTTTCATTATTCAATTCCCACTTCCCCAACTCTTGGCTATACATAAACCCGAAGCCCCCTCCAAAAAAACCAAAGCCCCCCTCCCCACCCTGAAAAAACTCCTGGCTACGCCGCTGGTTCAATTTTAGTTACAGATACAGCTACGGCACTATTACTGTTACATTAATTAGAAAAAAGTTACTTCATCCTATTATTGTTACTAGAAGAAGTAAGTTCATATTACCTTGAGGCCATGTCATACTAACTTAAAAATAATTTTTCGGCTAATTTTTTCCAACAACTCACGTCCACGCGAATTGAAATATCGAGTTAAAAATTCAAAAAGTTAAATAGGAAGCACTAACGAGCGTTTATATGCTCGTTCGATTCTGGTAATCCAATGAAAAAAAACCCAAAATTATTTTCTAATTCCAAAAATTTAGATTAATTCATATTTTATTATATTCTTATATTTATTTTCACATATTTTGAATTCCATATCCTTATTTGTTATTTTGAAAATAGTATGGCATGGCCTGAAGAATTTCTTTTGAAAGTGTGCACAATTTCAAAGTTCCTTAGTCCATTTCCTTTATTTTCACAAACCTTAAGCTGGTTATCCCATTTCGTGTGGAATAAGTATGACTAAAAGAAAATGTCGATACGGTATGAATTGGATAAGTGTCATGTACCCTTAAAAAGATACAGACCCAACTTCATTTTTACGATCCACCTTAAAAAAATTTTCCTTCCTGTTAAAAACCGGCAATAGATTTTATTTTCATTAAATCGCTAATTTGAATTTACAGTTATTTTCTAGTACACAATTTTGTGATAAAGTGTACATTAAAATGTTAAATTTCGTACCTGCCAGTGTTAAATTCAAGTAATATAGATTACTCTCTAAAAAAGGGGACAATAAATACAAGGTGAGGGTTGCAAGATTTTTATTACCTGTTCCTTAAAACAAACAATTAGATTACAAAAATGGTGGTCCTTAGTGTCCTGATTTGTTTCTAAGACTCGATGTATAACGTGAAGGTATAATGTCAAGCTGACTTAGTTCTATTTCGACTTAGTCCTTATGGTAACGTATATTACAAATTTAGAGTGAATCGTTTATATATTCAGCATTCTAGCTTGCTGCGTAAGCACGGCGAATAAGCTAGCTCAAGCCACTCTACATGTGCATATGCTCAAAAGCGATTAAGTGTGCAGCCCATGCACGTACATGGCACTGCATTAATTCAGTTAGCTTCTTCACTGGTGAACGTCCGTTCTACTCTCTAATATTTTCATGTAGTCCGGTCAGTTTGGGCGTAAATATCTAGATAAAAAAATGGTTAAAAAAACTGTACAGTGTATGTCAAGGTATTATTTTTGCTTCGCTTGCATGCATAGCGGTTATTGGGCAAAAATCTGATGAGGAACTGTCATCCTTCATTTGCCGGAAAGTCCTGAAATAATGGTTTCGAGTAGATAGTAGGTCAACTTTAAGAAGCTCACGTATTGCAAAGTTTGCGTAGAAAATTTCAAAAAAAATTTTTATTTAATCTTCAAAGCCTTAAGAACTTATATGTTTTTCAAAAAAATTTTATTTTTATAAATGTGAATATAAAGTCGTTTAGAAGACAAAAAATATCTTTAATACTGCTGCACCTACCACAACAAGCCGAAGCTGTTAATGTTTGAAAAAGAAAGAATATTAACATCTTATAAATAGATTGTATAAAAACAATTAACTAAAGATGACTAAAGATCCACATGCTGTGTACTACTGTGCTTCAGAGCTCGCCCGGGTCTTTGAATGTACCGCTACACTTCAATAAAGAAAACATCTCCACTGTGTCATTATTAATCGTTCTCGTAGGTGCAGTAGTACTGAAGATAATTTTTTTCTTCTAAACCGCTTGATATTCCAATAGAAAATTGACTACTGGCGCACTACTGCACCAGCACTGGTAGCGTCAGCGCAATACTGCCATCAGTACTCGCGCAGTGATGGCAGGACCTTGCGATGATAACTATGTTCGGTACTGGCTTTCAGTACGGCACCAGTGCTGACAGGCAGTACTAGAAACCAGTACAGGGCGCGGTACTAGAAATGAAGATTAGGCATAGTTAAGCCGACGCTCGTTTAAACTTAACACAAGAAGAGGCCTGCATAAGATGTGTGAACTATAATATCGCTGACAGGATAGATTAGCTTTTTTTGCGTATCAATAAAAGAATACTCAACTCAGTATTCGTAAGAAAAAACCTTATTTTATTGACATCTTCCAGACTATTTATTCGGTAATTATAAGAATAGTAAAAATTACA
>NC_046660.1:118066616-118069899 GCF_010883055.1 Belonocnema kinseyi | reverse complement strand
TTCCTCTAGAATCAAACCGAAGGGCCTATGACAAAGCCACCGAACGCGTCCTCGGGGAGCGGATAGAGTGTTCCTGTACCAAGGGTTTCTGCTGACTATGGTTACAAAAATAAATAGGCAGTCGCGGACAATTGTCCACAGGTGGTCCCGAGGGAATTAACTCCCAAGCGGAGGTGTAAAAACCGTGCCCAAAGCTGAATGGCACATGGGTGAGGTGTCTAGAACGGTGACTCTGGGATACCGGGCGACCTCTCAGAGTACACAACCTTATCCTTGCATGTGGGGCTCTACCAGGATGGACGAACCCCTTTCCCTAGCTTCTCAGGGGAACAACAATGACAACACCAAACATAGTTGTAGTAAGTGCGGTTCAAAACAACAGAACGCACAGGGCTCCCGACAATGGGTCGGCCAACAATGCCGACCAATCTAGAGCTGGGGGAGCCAATGAAAATGGATTCATGCCGATGGATCGGCGGGATCTCGCGACCTTTGGGTGGACGGAGCGCCTGAATCACGACTTGCTAGAGTGCTATGATGCGAGTATGGCCCCTCAACACGGTTACATGTCACGGCTGCATGCTCTGTGGTGCGATAAACACCCGGAGCTATCGGACTTTTCGCAGCAAAGTCTGCGAAACCATGCAGAACTACTCCGAAAAGGGGGCTATGTAAGCGGAATGCCTACTCTACCACAGCTAGAGCAAGCCGGCAACAGAGAAAGAGAGGCGACAATAAGACCAACCACGGGCAGGCATCCAACAGAGGAAGAGCGATGCTTTACGACCCGGACAAACATCAACACCAAGGTTTCTCTCAAGCCTAAAGATCTGGCTGAAATGGATGACGAGCTTCGTTGACATTTTGCCGGTGAATCCGACCTCTGGGCTATCAATTGTTGTGTGTATAATGCAGCGAGAGCTTTGGCCGATGCGAACCGTAAAACAAAACCAACGGTTGATCATAAGATTAAAAGATGAATGCATCAACTTGCCATAAAGATAGGCTGGGAAAGACAGTACACGTCCCGCATTCAGTGTGTGATTGACTACATCACATCTGGCAGGAATTTTACCGCCAAGGTTCAAAAGTTCGCGCGCAAACTCCGGACCCGTTATCACACATTTAACAAGTCAAAGCTGCTGACCATCAGGCAGCATATTGTTGAGAGAATACGCATTCTATCTGACGCTAAGAGAAGTCTAGAGCGGAGGAAGAGGTGGGTGGAGAAAATCAACAGTTTCTCTCTTACCCAGCTCGACTCTTCCAAGACCCTCCAGTTACTGTCGCACACCCACCCAAACCAGAGGAGATCGAAGTATTTTGGAGAGAAGTCTACGAAGTGCAGCATAGACTGCACGAAGACTGAGAAAATATAAATAGCTTCAAGAAGTTATGTGTTGCCCTCATAACACCTGATAAAGAATGCCCACCCATCACTACCGAGGAGGTGAAAAAAGTATTAAGAGGGATGAAGAACTATTCGGCACCGGGAACAGATTGTATCAAAACCTTCTGGTGGAAGAAGTTTTCTTCAACCCATCAGCATTTGCCCCGTATTTTCAACTCATATTTGAAGTTGGAAGAGCCGATTCCGGACTGGTTGGTGGAAGGGCGCACAATACTCCGGCTGAAAATAGGCAACTTAGCTGACCCGAAGAATTACAGGCCAATAACTTGTCTGAACACACTTTATAGGATATTCATAGCTATCCTAAATGATAGGATTGTTCGGGCAATTGAACCTGTGTGGCAAGAAATGTATGAACAACGAGGATCAAAGAAAGGCGTAGCCGGATGTCGGGAGAACCTGCTCATCGATAGATGTGTCTGCAAAGATGCAGCATTCTACCAGCGTGATCTATCGATGGCCTAGATTGATAATCGGGAAGCTTTCGATTCGACCTCCCTTGCACTTATCATCTGTCTTTTGGAAATCTTAAAGGTTCATCCGCAAATAGTTAGGTGCATAGAGAGATTGATGCCGCTTTCGAAAACCAGATTTACTATCTCATCTGAGAAAAATCGTCTGACAACTAACAAGGTTACCTTTCAGAGAGGTGTCTTTCAGGGCGACACCATGAGCCCACTCCTCTTTTGCCTTAAATTATTGCCACTATCTCTAGAACTTCGCCATTCCGATGGGTACTTGTGCGGAAAATCTGCAGATCGTAAGTACAAGGTCACTCATGTATTTTACATGGACGATCTTAAGATCTATGCTAAAAACAAAGAGCAACTACATCTAGCTCTAGGGATTGTCGAACGATATACTAAGAAAATTGGAATGGAATTTGGGTTAGACACTTGCGCCAAGGTTTATTTGAAGCGAGGACAACTTAATGGCATCCCTGAAGATCCTGAGCTCGTTGATAGTAGCGCTATACGACACCTTTGCGCTGGAGAGGCTTATACATACCTGGACGTACCACAGAGCCACATTCAGGATGTGACATCTATAAAGGATGCTCTCCGAAGCAGATACAAACATATCATCCGATAGATTTGGTCTTCCGAACTGTCGGCGAAGAACAAAGTATCTGCAACGAACATGCTTACCGTCCCGGTACTACTCTATTCATTTGGAGTAGTTCCAAAAACGAAGAACGAGCTCAGGTCCCTTGATATCGGGACAAGAAAGGTTATGCACAGGAACAAAAGCATGCATCTTAAGTCTTCCGTTCCGCGACAGTACATCTCACGCCGTCAAGGGGGTCGCGGAATATTGAGTCTTGAATGTCTTCACAACAGGATTATTCTGGATACAGCACATAGAGTTGCAAATGGAAGAAACCCTCTTCTTAAAATGGTCTGGAATCACGAAGAGGTGGGCAATGGAGCGTTTCTGTACAAAGCAGCGGAGGAAGCTGCTGAAACACTCGGGCTTGACTTCAGTATTAGGAGTGAGCAAAATGCATCAAATCTTATCTATCTCGAGTATTCACTACTAAAAGCCCGGAGTAAGAAAGCACAAGAGAAAAACTTTCGTGAACAGCTCCTCTATAAGAGGATGCACGGTATCTTCCACAGACATGTGAAGGATCAATCAATGTCTTGTGAGCTAACGTTTGCTTTCCTTAAATCTTCCGGATTGAAGTCTGGTACGGAGGGTTTCATTTTTACATGCCAAGACGGTGTCAGGACCACATTAACATCCCGTCGCCACATTTTGAGCCAAGGTATTCCCGATGATACCAGGTGTATACATATGAAACCGGTATTTTTTCAAGAAAAAAACACATTTATTTCAAGAGAATGATAACAAATATTTTATTCAAAGTAT
>NC_046660.1:118058774-118066516 GCF_010883055.1 Belonocnema kinseyi | reverse complement strand
CTATCTCCGAGACTATTTTGTTTCAAATCGACTTTGTTTATAGACTCAAATGGGCCAAGCTATTTCGCTAAAGAAAACTCAGAGATTTCTTTCGGTAGGGCATATTTAACATTGCGTCTTATGAGAGATGGCGTTTTTGAGCTCTTTACTGAGTGATATCTAAGTAACCACCATTAAGTTATTGTTGGTAATTTTTTTAATGAAAAACAAGTATTTCAAAATTTAAGTGCAAAAATAATATTAACCATTTGGTTCCTGCATATACATGAAAAAAAAATTAAGTACTCGTCATGAGAATCCATGAAATGTAGCTTCAAACTCATTAAACATTTCAATTTTTTAAAACTATCCACCATTCTCGACACTTATTTTTTACATTCTGGGCTTTTAACATTTTCGAGAAATTCTTCAACGACGTTTTTGTAATCAAGCCATGCTTTTTTCTCAGTCAAAGTAATTTTAGTTACAAAAACATCGTCTTTCAAGAGCTTTCGGATTTGAGGTTCATCAAATATTCCTTCTTTTAAATTAGCATCGGACAGTTGAGGAAACTGAGACTCTATATACTGAAAACACATTCCTTTTTTATTTTGTGCCTTTACAAATTGTTTCATTAGACTCAACTTGATGTGTAGAGGTTGAAGAAGAAATTGTTATGTCTCCATTAATGGCCCATTAATGAGGTTTCTGCATCCACGTTACAGTGAGATTCTTGTCAGCCAAATTTTTTCTTATAATGATTGCCATGACATGGGCTGTCCCACAGACTCAAGAAACAAGGATACTTCGTATTTTCTGATTGTTGTCCCAGAAATTGTTTATACTTGATTTTTCCCAAGATGATTTTCAAATTACTGTAATTTTCATTCAGTTTCGTTGAATGAGCTATTGGTATCGATGCATACTCGTTTGTGTTGTACCATAAGACAGCCTTCAGGCTTCGTTTGAAGGAGTCTATAATTAATCTCCATCTTTGTAAACTCCTGGTTTTAATTCTATTATCAGTCCATTAACATTCGTGCAATAGATTAAAAACAATTCTCGATCAAAATAAAAGTAGGTCCGAATATTCTGTTCTCTGTTTCGATAAACACTTGACTTTATCCCTTTTTTCTAAATTTACTTTTTTTCTAAGCTGAAGCAAAGTGTTCAGCGCCATCTTTAGGTAATCCAAAATCACGAATTAGGTCATTCAATTCCTTTCGGAACCACCTCTCTGAATGTCTCTCGTTTTTGTGTCATATGTAGTGTATTCGTCATCAGATGTATCGCATTCAATGTTGGAATCTGCACTGCTGCTTGTAAAATAGTTCGTCTCATGTTCCAGAACTGCCTCTTTTTTTTAGTTTTTGCATGAGAAGTGCCAGCGTCTACTGGAATATATGCAGGTTTTTTCATTTGTGTTCCTATCATCGAAGAGACTGTGTTGTAAGTTATTAAATGTTTGTTGAAAATTTCCCAGTTTTTCGCATCATTCATCCATGAGTAACAATCCATTTTATTTTGTGGTTTTTCCCAGATTACTGGTACATTAAACTTTAAGCTTGAATTGTTTTTACTTTCTTCGCATTTGTACGACATTAAATTGAAAGCGGAGCATATTTTATAAGGAGCCCAGCCTTCATCTCGTTCTGGAAACTTAATGTTGAAGTGTTTTGTATACATATCCCGAATTTTTCCAGTAATGTTCTTCCGTTATTTTGGGATTGCATATTTTGTGTAAATGTAACAAAATTGATTCTGATTGTTTTCACAACTATGAGTTATTTTCAAGTTTTTTTTTTGGTAGCTATGGTAATTTTAATCCCCGCACGTTAAGGATCCTGGCCAGATCGCAAGTGAGTCCACTATCCTGGGGGTGATAACCTCTATACCTCCCCAGAGCTAAGTATGAGGGCTTTCCAGCTTTAATGAGGACAGTATCAACACACCGCCAGACACACTACAGCTTCATTCTCACACCTTAACGTCCCCCCTGCAGGGGGCAGCGAGCTTTTGCTGGCTTTGTTACTGACTGGGCTGGAAGGTGAATCATTCTACACATCTCTTTTAAGAGCAGTTGTCATCACTTACAGTACCTAGCGCAGTAGCAGGTATTGAAACCTTATATTTAAGTAAATTCAATGGATACAAATGAATGGACACTCCAGTCCGAAGATTTATGAATGAATCATAACCCAAGAGGCTCAGAACTCATAGTTCAGAAGAAACGGTGTAAGCTTACTTAAGATAAATATGATGAAAAAGACTGCTCTAAGAGCAGACTGTTGTAATATAGTATGTTCTGAATTACAAGCTGCCAATGAAAGAACTTTTTTCAGGTTATGTCATAGCAAGTTATATGCCAGTCATACATTAGTTATATAACTAATGTGGCTCTATTTTTGGAATCAACACGTTGAATCTCGTAAAAAAACATGTTTTTCCATCATATACTCCAAAATACGGTTTTTGAGGTTATGTTGAAAACCAATCCTGAAAAGTACTATTTTGACCTCAGATTCCGATTCAGCGGATCAAAATACACAGGCATACATATGTCTCGCCAAAAGTACCAGACTTTGTTTTTTTGTTTTTGTAGCTGTGTAACCATTGTTGTAAATAATTCTCGTGACGAAATATTCCAAGTTAAAATTTTATCAAAGTTTAATTTTCTTAAATCGCTAGAATGACTACGAATATCCCTAAAAAATGTATTTTCGATAATATTAGGTAAAATATAATAATCTAATTGTTTAAAAACAATTTAGATAAACATAACTCTGGATACCATGGCCAGGGGCGAACGCCGGAAATATTTGGGGGTGGGGGGTTTTCATACAAAAAAATCAAATTTTAATGTACAATTTTATGCCAAAGATCTTTATTTCGTACATATATTACGACATCAATCACTTATTAAACCTTATCAAGTATTAAGAAGTACTTACGTGTATTAAAACTATTTATGCTAATTTTTGCTGAAAAAATTTGACAAACAAGAAACCTCTGTTATCAAATTGTCGCTGGTACAGTGCTATATTTATTTTTCTTGTTTTTTAGCCACGATATCTTATATTAGATTAGTGCTGACTTCTAGATCTCCATGAACATTGAGAAGAGCTAATCCATTCAATCGTTGCTCTCCAGTCTTGCTGCGCAAATAGGTCTTTACTCTTCGTAGTGTGGAAAATGACCGTTCACTGGAAGCTATTGTTACGGGAAGTATTGCGCCGATCTGAAGAAATCGGTATATTGTTGGATAAAATGGTTCACCGCAAACGTTCAGACTTTTAATTAATATTTTAGGTCGCTTCTCCTTAGGGATATTCGAACAGTGCCTGTAGTTAAGGACACATTTTTAAATTATTTTAAGCATTAAAAAAAAGGACAAGATAAAAATTGATCTACGGTAGAAGACTTTAGCACCCCCTTCATCTTTATAACTATCTCGACTATTTTAGCGTTCTACTCGTCGAGGAACAATTAGCTCGACACCAATTGTTTCTGCAATGTCAGTTGCTGAGATGAAAATTTCGTTGAAGTTTTCGTCAGATTTTGCACGCATCTCCTTTATTTGTTCGTGCACATCGTTCGTGTAACTGACGCTTTGGCTCAAATCGCAGTCTTCTCTCTGTGGAAATAAGCTCAGATTTCTCGTCAAGATGAAGATCGGTTTTAGTTCTGCCCATGCTAGGTTGACTCAAGCTGTTCGAATAGAAGTCAGCAACGTATTAGGCTGTGTACTATCAGATTTGATCTTCTTTTTATGTATTCCTCGAGTGCTAAACAGATGAATTCCAGTGTCTTATAGAACAGACAAAGAGACGCCAAATTTTTTATCCAACGTGTTTCACAAAATTTTATAAGACCGATGTGCTTAGAAAGAGAGTTTTTTGCGAGACTTTGTTTCCTGAACATATCGCCCGCTTTTGTGGATTGGCGAAAGAAACTCACCACCGTCATGACTGTTGTCATGCAGTCACGAATTGATAAAAAGTCGCACGCGTATCTTATAGCTAAATTCAGGCTGCGATTAGCGCAATGAAAATAGACAGCATCTATACATGAATGTCTCACAACAGCTTCGCAGCCCTTTAATTCTCCACTTATACTTGCAGCTCCATCATAACCTTAAAAAATACAGTGTTACATGTTACAAATTTTCATATGATTCACATTACAGCGTTAAAAATCTACCTTATCCTTTCATGAAAAGCACGCTAACTTTAAGTTCCTTCAAAGTTTTTAACAATGTCTTTACGAGGCCCGCTCTAGTAAGGTTTACTACAAGTACGACACGCAGGAAATCTTTTAGTAACCTGTGTTCTTCAAATACTTCCTCAATTGTTTGAACGTATCGAACGGCTATTGGAATTTTTTCCATCCCACTTACATCTGTATTATCATTGGCAGTTATTGAAAAACACCATCATTACAGTTTTGAAATACAAAATCATAGAAACTTTATTTGAAGAAAAGATGCAAGAGTGCAATGCAACTTACTTTAGCATCCAGATAATCTTCATCCCTTGGGTTTTTCACTGGTGGACATTCCTCGGTCAAGTTTCTAGGAAGTCCAGTATTTTGAGTTACTGTTTGCCGAAGTAGTAGATGCATTTTTTCGTTTGAAAAATGAAGTGATTTTTGGAGGGACCATTTCCGTTGCACAGAAATGTAAAGGAAATGACCAATTTTATACAAACCGTAGTTCACTGACAAATAATCAACACTCACAAAGATATTAGGTTTCTGCTCAGCAATTATTATATTAAGTGACAAATTTACACAAACGTGAAGTTATCATTTTTCAAGTTACGAAAATAAGGGTTTTAACTCTAGTTAAGTAAAAGGATATTATTAAACTCAGATTTTGAACTTTCTCAGAGATTTCGGAGGGGGGGGGGGGTGGAACCCTAAATTCCCCATCCTGCGTTCGCCACTGATAATGGCTACGGAATTGATAATAAAAGTGGATATTGTTAAGTTTTCTAATATTTTTGTAAATAGCAGTCGTTCGTCCAATAGCTTAAAACATTTTCATTAGAAAAAAAATTCTATGCGAAAGGACCAAAGCTTTGAATTTGTTTATAAAAATTAAAATTATTATATTTTATCAAGTATAAATAATATCTCAAACTTTAATATTTTGCCAAACGAATTGTTTCTAACAATGGTTGTCATAAATTTTTTGATCAGTTTTGTAATTAAATGTGATCTCGAGATAATTAGGTCTCAATTAGCCTATCTACAGGGATTTTCGAGAATTCCTGCTGAAGAAACACACATCTGCAGAAATTCTAGCTTATCTACACGATTTCCAGGATTTGCCATAGTGCTGAGCCCTGAGTTCCTGGTGAAAAAAACACATCTGCGCAGATATGTTTTTTTACCAGGATCTTCGGTCTTCCTGCAGTCCGATTTCCTGAAATCGAATAGCTCAAGTACATGATAAGTTTCTTCACCAGGATTCGAGGGTAATTTTGAGCCACCGATCCTTATTTTCAATAACTTATCTGCATTTTTTATTTGTCAAGTAAAAATAATTCTAATTGAATTATTTATAATATAATTATTATTAATAATCTGAAATAATTATAGAAATATAATTAATACATTATTATCATTTTAGAGACTATCTTAACCATTTGGTGATATTTGAAAAATTGTTATTTTTTAAAAATAATTTACAATAATCGCGCACATTTTTTAAACGTTAGTTCTACAGGGTGCCGCTGGAAGAGTATTTTCGGTACTAGCGGACACTAACCTAACTGCCACGTGCTAGTTCTTAACCTAACAAAATGAAGTTACGTGTGAACGAGAGCATAAAGCATATTTATATTAGCAAGTTTTGTGAATGAATTTTATTCTCAAAAAAGCTATTTCCAAATATTAGTTTTAAAAATATCAAAACATTTGTTTATTTCCCATTGCAGGTTTCATAAACTTACTGACTTCAGAAAATCCTACTGATTTTAACGTTGAGAATCAAACATCTTCTGATAAAGAAAATAATTCTTATCTGTCAAATTACAATGACAGGTCTCTTGGTGGATGTAATTACAATCAAAATTCAGAAGTTTCTTTCGATTCTTCAAAATGCACTTTCAACCCTGAGGGTGCACTAGCAGTTCAAACTTAATGGCATAATAACAATTATAATTATACCTAAAATTATAATACATTTGAGGACATCGAACCACCACACACCGTGCAGTATCAGTTACAAAATTATGATTATTCCTCTCCTGCTGCGAGTAATACAACACACGCTACTACGTCATTTTCTAATAATGAAAATACTTGCACCTCATATAATAATATGAGTAATGAAAATTGCTCTTCTGACATGCAGAATTACTCATATCATATGGATAATTCAGGGTATGACAGCAATAATTATAAGTATCAAGAAGTCAGTTCGACTATGCAGGGACTTGAAAACTCTTTGCCGTATGAATGTGGATTAGAAAGCGAGATGGAAAATATAAACTCACAAGCAGAAGAAGAAAAAAGATCAGGTATGTTAAAATTTTGTTACTAATAATATTGCAAAATTATAATTAAGTTTCTAATAATAATAATATTAAATTAAATTTTATTTCTTCTTAATAGCACGAAAATATAAAAAATTCTGCGTCTAATACGCATGTTTAAATTTATATAAAATTTTAGATAATTTGAATGCTAATGAATGTGTCATTTTTATGAAATATAAAATTTTTCATTAACATTCTTAGATGTTATCTTTTTCCAGAATCCATTGACTCTCATGAAGATGAAAACATAAATCAAGACGTAATGCAAACAGAAGATACAGACAGGCCCCAAAGAAAGAAGAAAGCAAATTCTCAGAAAAGACACCCTCCTCTGCCTCCATGCAAAAACTGTAGAATGAAATGTTCAGAACTCTTAACAGAAGAAATGCGTTCGAAAATCAACAATGATTTTTGGAATCTGCCGACCTGGACGCATAAAAGACGATTTTTTTCAACTCATGTAATTGGAAAAGAAATTCAAAGAAGAACTGCTGGAGACTTATCTAAAAAATCAAAAACGTTTGACTATCGACTGACAAACCAAAATGAATCTTGGACACAGGTCTGCAGAATATTTTTCCTCACAACCTTAGGCTTTCAGAAATCAAATACTTTTGCACTAAGGAATGCTTTAAAAAGTATGAATCCCACTACGTTAGAACCATCAGTGGATAAACGAGGGACTTCGAAAAAAAATGAGGATTTAATTGTGGAGAGAGTAACGGCTGTTCATAATCACGTTGAATCTTATCACCCGTACGTTTCTCATTATAGACGCAAACATGCTCCAAATCGTCGATATTTGCCCGATAATTTCACAATCAAGGCATAATTTGATGACTTTATTGAAAAAAATCCATTGTATGCTGAAAATTGTTCATACGAAATGTATCGGATCGAGTTTAACAAAATGAATATTTCCTTAACTAAACTGGGGAACGAAGAATGTGAAAAATGCGAAACTTTTGAACAACATAACGCTTCACATACTAAATATAATTTATGCCTAGAATGCGATATATGTCAGGATTGGTCACGTTACAAGAAAAAGGCAGAAGCAGCTCGAACTCTGTATGGCCTTCATCGAGATCAGCAGTCTAATTCCGATTTAAATGCAGAATATTATTCAGCAGATTTGCAAAAAGTGATAATGTTGCCATCTATGCCATCGTTCAAGTCCGTTATGTTCACACGCCGTATTATAGCTTTTAACGAAAGCTT
>NC_046660.1:118053512-118058674 GCF_010883055.1 Belonocnema kinseyi | reverse complement strand
TATTTATAATTATAACTTATATACTGATATACAATTTTCTAGTTGAATTAAAAAATGTTGTCTTTTTTGGCGTATCTCATTCCATTTACGAGAAACGTTCTACTAATTCCAATTTTAAGCATTAGAAAAATGTTAGATATCTGAAGTCATCGAAACCCGTATATTCCGAATTATTATGCTTGAGGCTGTTAACTATGAAATTAAAAAAAATCTACTTCTAAATTTTAATCCGAAAGCTTAACAAAGGACCCTTGAGTGTCGGCTACTCGATTGAGATAGCCTCTCTGCTTGTTATTTATGATCGTATTCTTATTTAAATTTCGGGAAGGATATTTTCAAGCCTTCATACCATTTAAACGAGCTTCCTGGACCTTTAAAAATATCTACCTGAGTGCCTGCGGAGAATTTCTTTGAGATTCTTTGACCTAAACAATTTTTAGTATATACTCAAAGATTCTTTTCGGTAGGGTGACGAACTTAAAAACGTTAATAACTTATTTATAAAGTACCCTAGGCTTCTGAGATTTTAACTGAGTACTTTTGGTGATCATATTTAGATATCGTGAACGTTTGGTTGAAATGGTAATGAAAATTCTTGTAGGGATGGTACCTCCTTAATAAGAAAAAATAGCTGTTCTTCCATCGAAAGTCAGTAGTATGCCGAACTATATATAAAAGTCACGCGTCTGGGTACGATCTAGTCTACGGCTAGAAATTCCACTGATTCATGAGTGAAAAGTGTGCCCTTGAGGAATAAGTGAGAATCCGCTGATTTTGATTCAGCGAGTAAATTCATTCAAAACAAACGCTAATTTGACTTATGTGTCGAATTCGATGCCTGGAAGTACAAAAATTTAATTTTGTCCTGCAAAGCACCGCTCAGACAATTTTGTTTTAAGATTATGTTCCAGATTTTCTATTTATATCACTGAACCGATACTATATATGAATTCAGCAGCTTAAAATCGATAATAAAACCAAGTTTCACCATCAGATACTCAAAAACACGTTTGTTGAGGTTATGTCGAAAACCAATCGCGAAAGGTGCTATTTGGACTTCAGATTCGGATTCAGCGGATCAAAATACATAAGTATACATGTGTCGACAAAATTACCAGACTTTTTTTTGTGTGTGGCTGTGTTATTGTTAACTTCTCAATTAATGTTGTGACTGGCAGTCATTCTTCCAACATCTCAAAATATTTTCAGTACAAACAATTTTTTTCCTATGCGAAAGACCCAAAAATCTCAAATTTTAATATTTTTCCACTACAATTGTTTACAAAAATGATTATTCTAAACATTTAACTTAGTTTTGTAATTAAATGTCATTTCTAAATTAATATAAAGCAATTTTAGCAAATATAATTTTTTTTACCCGTGATAAGACTATTTGCTAATTTGTTCATAAAATTGGTTTATAACAAAAAATAAAATAATCAACCAATTATTTGTATTCTATTATTTCATAAACATTCATTTAAGATAGTATAAAGTTTTACCTAATCAGTTATTAATGCGTAAAAAATTTTTATGTACAAAATTTCGGTTTTTCCATACTTTGAGTGAACAAATTATTAAGAAACGAATAGAGCCGACAAAAATTCGGAGCCTCAAGCTCTTCAAAATGTAATGAACTTTAATTAAAAAAAAAAAATTTATCAGGCCAAAATTGAAGGTTCTGGAGATTTTTGAACGAGAAAAGGGCATTTCCTCTCACTGTGCAACATCTGTCACACACCTGCGCCTCATGTTCAAAGTCGGAGATATCCATTTCGCAATGGTTAGTGTTAGCACGCACTATACTCCTAACGAAAAAAGTCAAAATGTCCAACCCAGAGAACTAGAGGCCAATTATCTGTTTCAACACGCCTTATAAGATATTTAAAGCTATTATAAACGACAGGATTGTTCGATGAATTAAGCCTGTGTGGAGAGAGATGTACGAACAATCTGGTTCAAAAAAAGGTGTAGCAGGCTTTGGGAATAACCGAAGCTTAGCCCTCTCATCGACTTATCATTAATAATCGCACTTGACCTCTAGCGGCATAACGCCATACAGGAATAAGAATAAGAAGATAGATTTATCATCTGTCTGTTAGAAAACTCGAAAGTTGATTCACACATAGCAAGCTGCATAGAGAGATTGCTGCCCTTTTGGAAAAATAGATTTACTATCTCATCTGAAAATTATCACATAAAAATAAAGAGCTTCAGCTTCCACGGGGGCGTCTTTCAGGACGATACCATGTCCCCTCTGCTCTTAAGCATCATAATTCTGCCACTATCTCCGGCAATACTCAATTCTCTGGAGTAAATCTTCGGCAACACCAATAATCGCTAGCGTAAGGTAACACATGTATTATTTATGGATGACCTGAAGATCTATGCTTTTAATTTAAACCAACTTCAGAATGATTTAATATTGTCAAAGTGTATACGGGAGAGATCGATATGGATTTTAAATTTGACAAGTATGCCAAGATTAATCTGAAGCGAGGACAGATTACATGCCAAGGCACTTGTGGGATGGATGCAGAGAGCTTTCATTCTTGGGTCGCCTCGTGTCCTCAAAACACCCCTGGTGAAAGAGTTATCTATAGTTTATATATAGTGGTCAAAACCCTGATATTCTTCATTTACTTTATACAGAAAAATGTATAAAACAAATGAAAATATCATTGTATTCTCTATTATATATCAACTATACATACATGTTTCACCTGCGACATGAAGGTTTCGCTATTCTGTCGTATTTTTTTCATGCCCTGTAGCCTCTCATCTGACGGTCGCAAAACGAGGCCATAGGTGTGATTTCCCGCTATTTTACTGGGACCTTGTGTCATTTTCATAAATGGTAGTTGCCTAGGTGGATCTGGCGGTCGTTATTAAACCGCTTTATATATACAAGGATTTGGAAAACTGTTTTTAGCAATACAGCTACATAAAAGTGCTGATTAGGCGCTATCTGCTCCAATGATATATTCATCTACCCGATTATTTCGTCAATATAACTCTTCAGCCGTTATGAGGAATGGTGCAGGTAGAAGGATGCAACAGTAATGCGTGTTTGCGGATGCGGTATGTATTTGTAATATGTGCCTGCACTTGTAAACAGTATTCCTGAATGCACAAATTGTGGCGACTCGAACACGCAAATGCGATTATACATTCACAACGGTGTGCGTAAACATTTTCGATTTTGCATACCGGCCAGTCAAGTTCTAGTGAGAAAAATCGTCCGGCGAACAAGATTGATCGTTAAAATGCGCCGTGCAACGCAGAAAAATTAATTCGATTTAACAATCTATTTACGCTAGTCTTCGGGTAAAATGGAAACCACAGGAAATGGATGCGAGATCATCACTCGTATCTTTCTGTTCTATTTAAATTTTTGGTGAAGACACGTACGAAATGTTGAGTGTTGCGGGCTGCTTTCCGTTTCTACCAGAACTCAAAAATTGATATATTCCCGTATTGTCGGAAAGTAAAATACAACTTGTGCTTCATGCAGACGTTTTTGAAGACTTTTTCATTATATAATAATAAAGACATTCTGTAAGTTCTATGCAGGCCAAAACATTTTTATGAATACCAGAAGCTTTTATGAAAAATATGATGTTCTAATTTTTATTGCGAAACAAGCAACAAATAAACGACGTTTTTTTGTATAATTTTGAAAATAAGAAAAATATTTCTACGAAATGTTTGTGCATCTGTAGTTCTATGCTTGAAAAAAATTAAATTTACAAAAAATAAATTCTTTTGGCCACAGAAATGGCTTGCTTTAAAAAAAATTCACATAATGTCTTAATCCTTGTAAAAACAATTTCGTTAATGTTTGAGCCATCTTACAATTTTTTAACATTGTTTTTAAATCGGAAAAATATTTGTCGCCTAACTGCCTTAGTTTAGATAGATTTGAGTAGGGCAGTGCACATTACCTCAAATCTTCCTGTTACATAGTAAAGTTTTAGGAAGGGCGTAAATAAAAATAAAAAAGCTTAGAGGCATGCCTAGAAGCGCAGACAGATTCAAATACGATATGCAGCGCATTGAAAAAACTATGCTAGATTAAAAGGAGTATGAAGGTAGCACACTGGTAATAGCAAGACCTGTCATCGTCTCTTAGTGAGCCTGCTGTTCTTGAAATGACACGTATTTTGGAATCATGCTATGTTTCTTCTCTCATTTATATCTCACATAAAATAATAATGTTGGAAGGTGGGAAACGATCATTTTTGCACAAATGTTTTTAATACCATAGGGCTTAGGTAATAAAGGACACCTTTCTCTGAAGAAGAACTGTCCGTTTGCTCTTACAACTTTTTTTTTCTCTTTTCGTTTTAAATCTATATTTCTAGATCTTTGTTTGTTGATGTTTAAGCAACTTCCTGGTGCTTTTTGTCAGACTAGCCGCATTACTGGCTTGAGTATGACGAACGGGAAAATTTTGTACACACGTCTCGCATATACGTATGGAAGTACGTCAAAAGATACTCGACAGAAGGTTTGTGTACGTAGAGTCTGACGCATATAGGTACTACATCAAACAGTGATCAGCGGTAGCAAACAGACACGTAAATGCGAGTGTTGCGAGAAGCGCGATCCTGATAAATGAACGTATCTTATTCCATATCAAGAGAATACTCCGAGAGAAATCTCCAAGTTGAGATGTAAAATCATCTGGAGCATTTTCTGGATAAGGTGGGATATAAGCGACTATTGCGATAATCTGAACACATGTGAACATAAATCTAACGCGAAACGATAAGGTTGCTTCAAGATGATTATGATTATTTTTATTCATAATGTTTAATTTTTTGCGATTTATAAGACATTATACGATTTTTAGTTTCATTTGAAGGAGGAGAATTCTTCAAATAACATTAAAAATAATGTAGAGAAATACGCGACAAATACCCATTAAGAAGGATTTTGTAAGCGAATTAATATTTTTACCGTCTCGCAAACCCGACGCAGTACTGAGCCAGTGGTCTTGCCAACGTCCAGCCAAATCTTGGGGGATCAGTTCTGGAGCAGCACTGGGTGAATTGGCCAGGCCAACGTCCAGCCAAGGCTTGGCGGACGAGTACTGGAGCAATACTGGGGAAATTGCAGTGCAATTACTGTACCGATACTGGCAAAAATCATGGATCAAA
>NC_046660.1:118049169-118053412 GCF_010883055.1 Belonocnema kinseyi | reverse complement strand
ATACGCCAATTAGCACAAATGGTAAGTTCCGACAGTGCCTACAAGTGTGCCTACTGGCCGCTAAATGGCAATACCGGTTTCATATGTATACACCTGGTAGCCGCAGCGCGTGCCATGCACACCCCGTGCATTTAGCTCACATACTATCTAGTTGTCCAACTCACGCGGGAACGACCTACATTCAAAGGCACAATGCAGCACTAAGAGTGCTTTATTAGCATCTCTGTCACTCTTACGGCATTAACCTTAATATGGCTCCTCTAAATGTCCTAGGGAAATTGAGTCAATTATCGAGAATGGGAAGTCCGCATATACTGGAACTTTATATTCTCGACAATTGTTTCTGTTGCTCACTCGAGGCCTGACATGGTTCTTCTTATCATCGATAAATTAACCATGTTCGTTATCGAATTTTCGGCACCAGCTGACAAAAACATCATAACCAAGGAGAATGACAAGAAAGAGAGGTATCGAGACCTTATAAGGGAGTTTCAACGATTGTTCCCGGAATATTCTGTTAAACTAATTGTCCTTATCATCGGCGCTCTTGGAGGTGCCAAGATTTCACTTGCTAATGGCCTACAAAGCATCCCTGAGTATCAACAATATGCTAAATCACTTGCGGGAAAAATGCAGAAGGCGGTATTCCTTGTGTCTCTCCGTGTTCTTATAGTGCACGAGGCTTTTACTGGATCGTCGTATTGATTCCTGTACAGACTGTAACCACCTATCTCACGGTCGTGTGACGTGGTTGTGGCTGAAATTTTACCGCGATTTCGCTGGGAGCGGGTACAATTTTCCAGATTAGCACCCGCTCCCGGCGAAATCCTTCGACTGTCCTTATGACAAATTTTTAATTATATATATTGAAATCGAACATTTTTGAGGTGTTAAATAATAAAATTAAAAGGATGACAGGTTGTGTACCCTCCGTCTCTATCTTACTAAATGAGTACTCGTTGTAATTAGAACATTGTCAAATGAATGACGCCTTGACGCATGCGTAGTAGTAGCACTTGAAAAAGAATCATAGGCGTAAGTACTGGTCATTCTGTATAATCAAATATATATGATTGCATAGAAATAGAGTAACTGAACAATGGTTATAAATCCGAAGTAATATATAGTTCACAGAGTAAAACGTAGATAGACTATAAGTAGGCGCAAAATAGGCGTTTACTTAACATAACGAATATAAAATCATGTTGTAAGAATCGTTGAAAAATATCTAAATCAGTTAATTTGTTGAGACAGTTTTCGCCTTTTTTTTAATGAAAACCATTTCAGCAAAGATACGCACATAACAATTAGGCTTGACATGTAGGATTTCAACCTCATACCATTTAATGATAGTTGTAACTGTTCCATGGCGTTAAACCAAATGTTTAGCTATGACTTTGTAATTTTTATCCACGTGGTTGATGTTATTTTTATGTTCCTTTATCCTAATTCGCAGGGGGCGTTTTGTTTCTCCTACATATGTCTTGCCACAATCACACGTGATTCTATGAACTACGTTACATTGATCTAAAGTGTCTAGTTTATCTTTACCTTATTTATAAATTTATTTAACTTCGAATCAAGTCTAAAACCAGTTTTTATTTTGAATTTATTCAATGGCCTTTTAAAATGTTGAGAAATAGTCCCCAAGAAAGGTATGGATATGATATCTTGTTTTACATCAATGATTCTTTTAACAGTGTCGTTAGAAGCTTGGCTTTTATTCAAATCTAACTCAGACAGTCTTTTTTAAATATGTTTTTGTATGAATTCATTAAGATAATTGTTATACCATCAGTATTTTTCGACAATTTGCAGGTTATCTAAGTGGAAAGTATTATTTGAAAGTAGAACAGCGGCATCGACTAGATTTAAAAAAATTCCTATTTTATTTTGAATAGGGTGGTTGGATAAAAAATTAAGGAGTCTTCTAAAATAAGTTGATTTCCTAAACAAATTCGTAATAATAAAGTTATTATCATCTTGGCAAAGTTGTAAATTCAAAAAATTATTTGACTTTTTGTTTTTAATATCAAACGCAAATTGTAGTCTATTATGGTAAGAATGAAAGTCTGAAACTTTCAAATTGATTTTATCTGAGGTAGAATAAGAAAGAAATCCTCTACATAACGAAAATACACAGGAATTTGGAAACCCAATCCTTCCATAAAATTTGTTTTATATCTTTCATACAAATATCAGCAGGAATTACGGAGATGGGTGACCCCATTGGGGTGCCAAACGGTTGTCTGTCAAATTGATTATCAGATTTAAAGTAAGTCGATTTCATTAAGAAAACGATACACTTCTTAAAGTTATCTAAAGGAATTTCTGTATATTTGCTAATGTAATGCCACCTATTCTCTATACTTTTAATAACCAGATCTAAAGGAATGTCTGCGAATAGTGATGAGACGTCTAAGGAACACATAATATGATCAACAGGAATTTTAATTTCGTTTTTACATTCTTTAAAAGTAATTGAATTTTTAAGAGGATATTTTTAGTAAGATAGGGAGTCAGGAATCATCTCGTTCAATGTTTTGGCTAAATCATATGCAGGTGAATTAATAGAAGAGATAACCGTTCTAAGAGGATAATTTTGTTTATGGATCTTAGAAAAGCCATAAAATCTAGCAATATTGGTATTTTCAGTTATGAGGTGTTTTCTTTCAACATTAGGACTAAGAAATTTATTGATTCATCATTGGCTAATTAATTTAAAAGTATCTCTTCTTAATTTTTTCAAGGGGTCAACGTCTATTTTTTCGTAAGTTTTGGGATCATCAAGCATGTCATTCGCCTTATTTATATACTCCTGTCTACCCATCGCAACATTAACATTCCCTTTGGCTGCTTGTGTCACCAATAAGTTTTTATGAGAATTTAGGAAATGTTTTGTTAATGTAATACTTTTAGCTATGAGTCTGTCAGTGCTAGAAATGTGTGTAGAGTTTTAAATGTATTCAGAAGTTAAGGTTAAAATCTTGTGTCTAATTTCGTCTCGGGCGTTATCAGGAATTTTTCCAAATTAGATTCCAAGTCTTTTATTATTTCAAAAATATGTTGATGCTTTTTGAAGACAAATTTTGAACTGAATTTTTCACCTAATCTAATGATATCTGCAACTGGTTCTCGAATATCAGTGTTAGTTCAATCAACCAAGGATCCTTACTTTCTGGTGAGTTGTTATTTATAGATGAAATTCTATGTTTGTTTAAAATAGGAATCTCATAACCTTATTGAAATTTTAAATACTGAAGTTTTCTGTTTAATATCTAAAAATTTATAGCTAAATATTTGGTTCAATGCCATGGAAGAGATCCAACTGTCATTAAATAGCATGAAGTTAAAATCCTACGTGTGGAGCCTAATCTTCATAAGCGTGCCTTTGCTGAAATGGTTTTCATTTAAAAAAGAAGGCGAAAACTGTCTCAGCAAAGTAACTGATTTAGATTTTTTCAACGATTCTTACAACATAATTTTAGATTCGTTATGTTTACACATATTTTGCGTCTACTTATAGTCAAACTACGTTTTAATCTGTGAACTATATACTACTTCGAATTTCTCACAATTGTTCAGTTACTCTTTTTCTATGCCATCACATATATTTGATTATATAGTATGACCAGTACTTACGCCTATGATTCTTTTGGAAGCGCTACTACGCATGCGCCAAGGCGTCATTTACTTGGCAATGTTCTGATTACAACGACTACTCACTTAGTAAGATGGAGACGGAGGGTACACAGCCTGTCATTCTTTTAATGTTATTATTTAACGACACCAAAATTTTCGATTTCAATATATAAGCTTCTACATAATGACTTAAGGTTTTGTCATTTTAACTGTTCCTATAATTAACATCATATTATAAATTTGTACGCCATTTTAGTTAATGATTAATATTTTACTTTTATATTAGATATATGATGAGGGAATCAGTCTGATACGAAACGTCATGTATAAAATTACCGAACAAATAGTCTGGAGGTAGTAGATAAAATAAGGGTTTTCCTTACCAATACTAATTAGTTGTTTCCCAGACGTTAAATTAAGAAATTTTACATCCCGAAATTCTTTACATAACTAACCTCAGATTTTTGCAACAATGTCCCTAGGTCATACTAAAAGTTGAATTCGAGGTCAAAATGTATATCTTTTAGGCACCGTTCGACGTGGAACTTCATAAGCTTTCCATCTGTTGAAAAAAATGCCCTACCTCTTTTTGCTTCACCGA
>NC_046660.1:118031075-118049069 GCF_010883055.1 Belonocnema kinseyi | reverse complement strand
TACACAACTTCGATGATGGTGACGATTAAAACGATTATTAATAAATTATTATTAAGAAGTTAATAATTACACTGATTTGTTTGTACTGATTCGTTCATTTAAGAATAAATTAATAATTGCAACTTAATCTTATTTTTTAATTAATTACTGATTTGTTCATTTAATAATAAATTAATAATTGCAACTTAATTTTATTTTTTAATTAATTTTTGGAAAATTTGTAGTTGTTAAGTTTTTTCAGCAGGAAACTCGAAGGTTCTTCAAGGCGGATTCCTGCTTTCGGTAGATAGGCCTAGGCCTATCTACCGAAAGCAGGATTCTCGGTGAATTTCTGCATTAATATTTAGCCTATCTACAGTTTTGCATATAAATAATTGGAATTCGCAATTTTTTTCTTTTAATGAATAGAGCATGTCCGATTTACCCAAGAACAGTACTTTTCTTTTCAAAAAATCTCATACGTTAAAAGGTACAGATGCAAACGCGTTTTATTGAATATCTCGGATCGTCTAAAATGCAGATGAGTGTTTCTTCATCAGGATGGCAGAATACGAAGTACTTTTAGCAAACAAAATTTGTGCAACGATAATCAGACTTTTTGTCAATTGATTTATAAAATTTGCTTATAATAAACAAATTATTTGTATTGTGTGAATCCCGAAACATTAATTTAAGACAGTATAAAGTTTTACTCATCAGTTATTCAAGCGTGAAAAATTGATATGTAACAAATTTCGGTTTTTTCATACTTTGAGTGGAAAAATGATTAATAAATAAATAGAAAAGATAAGAGTTCGGAGCGCCAAGCTCTTTAAAATTTATTGAACTTTAATTTTCAAACAATAAAAGTTAATTTCCTCCCACTGTGTATTGGTACGTAAAAGCAACGTTTTTCATTTGAAATTCTTTGTACTATTTGGTCCTGCAGCATTTTTTCACCTCTTCGGCATTGATTGATGGACATTCCTCCTCAGATGTTATGAAATTGTTGCAAAACTCCTTAAAAAAAATATTGTTTAAGTGCTTTTCTGTAATTCCAGTGTTTTTAGAATCTAGTATACGTCTCTCCAAAAAGTTTTCACCTTGTTAGGCTTGTGTAGAATTTGGACCGAAACAGAGAGATCGTCGAAGAGGCCCATTGGGTTAGCTTGATATTATTTTGTTTCGGACCACTTACGTGAACAGTCTACCAGTTTTTATGTACTCGGTAATACACTGAACAGGGAACGTATTCTCTGTTGCCTATATAATTTTCTTGTTCAATTGATTCAAGCGTCTTTTGGTCTTTTGATCCCTCGTCGGTTTCAGCCTTCGACCTGAATGAGCCAAAGCTCTCGCCGCACCATAAACTGAACGATGGATGGACCAGACGTCAAACTCCTCCGATATATCTTGACAAAGGGAAGCATCCATTTTAGCCAGTTCTAGCTGCTTAGGAGAAACCTGGATGTTAATTTTCGTCATTGTGCTCAAATCGCTACCATTTGCGCTATCGTCTGCGGATTGTAGGCAGCTTGACTTTTCAAAGACTGTTTTGATACGCGCAAAAGCTCTATGTATTTCTGACACTACAAAGCGTACATACGAGCCTTAAAACCTTCATGAACAGAGCTAATTCAGCCATCGTAGCATCTTTAAGTCGATTCGTCCACTCAATGTAAGCGTTTTGCCGTTTCGTCATCGTTTTTTCATTTAAATTATTTACAGTACCCTGAACTCGCTAGCAAATTGTAACTAAATTTTTTTCGATTTCATTTTAAAGAAGGTTCTCAAAGCTCCTACGGCCTTGACGATAACATTTTCATTACGAAACTCGCGCTTCGCGCTCGATACTTCTGGTTCACCTAAAAAACTTCATCAAGGTAATTTGTAAATCTTGTTAAAATCTATTAAAATAACGTTTTAAACTATGTATCTACTACAAAATCAAAATTGAATATTTTTGAAAATGTTCCAACTTTTGGAACTTTTGTCTAATCAAAAAATTTCATGATAATAGTTTCGAAAAACATTTATTTTACATCTAGTAGAAATTTGGATGGATGTTTCCTAACCTATCAAAAATTTTTTTCCGTTTTTAGAAAATTTCCAAAATGTTGAAAAGCATATACCTTTTTGAAGTTTCATCGAATTTAAAAATGTCATTAGGATAATTTGCAATTCTTTTTGACGCGTATCAGAAAATTTGACGAAAATTTCTGAAACCCATAAAAAAGTTTTATTCAAATTTTGAAAAAGCTCAAACTTTTTAAATTTTGGTTGGGAATATCTGCTTAACGAACTTAGCCTTCATTTTGGGAACCTTAAGAAGTGTATCGAATACTGACTTGATTGGACAAATCCTTCAAAAATTAGCGTAGCTACAACACATTCAGGTAACCATACATACAGACATACAGAAAGACATGCAGGCAGATATACAAACATAAGGGCAGACATAAGAGATACATATAGGCAGACATACAGACAGATAGGCCGAAACGTAAAGATCCGTTAAAGCCCAGAGATCGAAAATTTGGACAATTACATTACACTCTTATAATTGAGAATGTAAAAACCAAAAACCTGAAAATTTTAGAAACTTAGCAAAATTGCTTTGTTTAAAATTCGTCATCGATATTTTAATAAGAAAACATATTTTCCAACAAGAAAAATCAGCCTTATCTGTTCCTCTCAGAATTCCTGTTACATATCTTGTAACGAAAGTAACAAATACTTGAGCATTCACGAATCCTAACAAAAATTCTTTGTGAAAAATTCTTTTTCAACTTATTTTTTTCAACTTATTCCTCTTTGAATTTTTTTTACATAGTTTTTAACAAACGTAACAAAAAAACTGAACATTCGAGCACCCCAAAAAAAACTCATTTCTTCCAAATTTGTTGCCAAAATGAACGGTTAGCCACATTTCAGGGAAGTCAGAATAATGTCAGGAAAAAAAGCTTGTCAGGGAACTCAGACAAATGTCAGGGAAATGAAGTATCTATCAGGGAAAATAGAAATTAATATGTTTTAATATTGTTTCGGAAACACTTCCTAATATCAATATAAATATTTTTTCAATTTACATTATTTAAAAATAGAATTCGATTATTAGTTTTTTATTTGTAGTTATTTATTTATTGATAGTTTGGATACATGTCCTGTACTCAATTCATCCATACTGCCATATAAAGCGCTTTCTTCTGGTTTGTTTCACTATGCTACTTGGCACATTATTTAAATCTTATTCGCTTTTTTAATAGTTTTCTGTCAGCTCAATTGGTATAAATGTCAGGGAGAAATCTGGGAAATGGCAGGGAAAATAGAAAATTCAATCATGTGGCCACCCTAGATTTAAATATCACAATACATTTCCTAGAAACCTAAGTGACCCTTTTTGATCCCTATACGCATTTCTGTTACATACCCGAATAAAAGTGCTTCGATTTGAGTTCGACTTGAATTGCCTCCAATAAAGATATGCTGAAGTCGAAAAGGTCGACTTGAGCATGCCTCAGTTTTGAGACGGAGCCAGATCTCAATTTATGTCTTGAAGACAAGTTTCTATGTCTTGAAGACATCAATTTGTCTCTTGAGTCGCATTCTTATGACTCCAAAACGTGCGGTTTATAACTTCTAGCGTATACCTGCCCCAACGATGATACCGAAAATTTGGTTTGTTTTTAAGTATTTCTAACGGCTTAGGAGATCCTTCTAGAAAGTTACAATTTTTATTTTTTTGAAGAAAATTTTTAAGGGTTATACTCGTTCAGACCCACCGATTCTGAAGTTTTAAATTAAAAATAACTAATTGAATAATTACAAATTTTTCATTAATCAATTTTAATCTCATTTATGAGCCAAAAAAGATTCGATAATCTTAGCGAAGACTACGCTCGTCTTGAGTCAAGTAAACGTCGTCTTAGCTAAGACAACGCTCGACTTAAGACAAGTAAATGCCGTTTTACCTGTCTTGGCCATAAAAGTAAGACTAAGGCCTATGTCTCGACTCAGTCTTGAGACGCAGGCAGACATCGATGTCTTGGAGACGAACTCAACATATAACTAAGTCGAACTCAAGTCGAAGCATTTTTACTGTGGTAAATTGTAGCAAAAGTAATAAAGAAACTAAACATTTACGAATCCTTTTAAAATTTCTTCTTCGAAAATTCTTTACCGAGATTTAAATACCAAAACACTTTTTCCAACAAACAAAAGATTACTTGCTTCTTTAAATATTTGTAAGAAAGCGTAACAAAAGACACATTTACCAACAAAAAAAGTGACGCTTATCGGTTCCTCTCAGAATTTCTGTCACACAGCTTGTAACAGAAGTAAAAAAAAAACTAAAAATTCGAGAAACCTGCCAACATTTTTTTTTTAATCTGTAGCCAAGATAATTATATCAGAAGAACTTTACCTATAAAAGTCACCCTTTTAAAATCGTTTCCGAATTTCTATTACATAACTTGCAACATAACTAAACAAAAACTCAACTTCTGCGAAATCAAGATCAAAGAAATAACTTGTTAGTTATATATCCGAGCGGAAATAATCCACCCTTTCATAGAATTAAGGAAAAGAAAAACAAGCTTAAAATCTTAACACCTTTCGGTCAAAATTTACCGAAAAATTTTTTGAAACAGGAACCTGTATCATGCAAGTGGAATAAGTGCATTATTTCCCAACAAAATGTTGAAACATATATCATGCCAACACTAGCAGGGCATTATTTTGTGAAAATTATGATAAGTATAAATAATTTCAAACTTTCTGTTACATGTTACATGTTTACCAAAGTGAAACATTGTTCATTGCGTTCCTTTATAAAGAAACTACCCAAAAATTTTATGAAACATAAATTTAAATCATGCGATTGGAAGAAATACAGTATTTTCTGAAAGTGAGAAGTTTCAGTAATTGGTAACTTTGCTGACATTTGCCAACTTTTTTAAATTTATTAGGAGTTTGTCATGAAATTCAAAGATTGTATGTTCAATGCTTTGCCATGTCATTTCTTTATTTTAGAAAGATGGATGACAGTTTATCCTCAATTTGTAGCCTTATCAATTCAATGCTTTGTTAAAAAAGCTACCTAAAGAAGTTTGCAAACATAAATTCCTATTATGCAATCGAAAAGGATGCAGCATTTTGTGAAAACTAGGAGAATTTCCACTAATTGATAACTTTTTTGACCTTTGAACCTTTTCAAAAATGTATTAAAGTTTTCGTTGACATGAAAGCCTACTGGTTTCGTTCCTTAATAGAAAAACCACCTACCAGATTTTTTAAATATGAATTCCAGTAATGATATCACAAAAACTGCATTATTTTTGGAAAATAATGAAAAATGACAAAAAAAATTAACTTCTGTGATATGTATTTATTTTTTGAAAGTAATTAAGAGGTTCTTGTAAAAGCAAAAGCTTTTTTGATGCATTTATCAATGAAAAACTACAAAAGAATGTCAAAAACATAAATTCCAATCATACCAACGCAAGACAAATTAAAATCTTTCATATTTTTTCAATGTTTTGTTACAAGTTAAGTAACAGAAATTCTGAAAGAAATTGAAAAGGGTAATTTTTGTGGTTAGAAAATATTTGTTTTTATATTGAAATATTGCGTGCAACAAAAATGTCTGTAAAAAGACTATTTTTTTCAGAGGGAAACGCGACCCCGTACAAATTTACCGCACATCCAATCCTCTGAAGGCTGAAGAAAGCGGAATGGGGGGCGGGCTTCAAAATTTTAAAAGGGAACCTATACTTTTTATTGCACATTCAGATTCCCCATAAAAAATAAGTCGGTTTTATTTTTAAAATTTTATTCGATTCACGCCAGATGGCCCTGCATTGGCGAAAAATGACATTGTTGGGTGTCTTGAACTGGACTTCACATTCCACGGATGCAAATCCCATAGAAAAATGTATTATTTTCAATGAAGTAGGATCATCGGGGAAAGCTTATCTTCAACAAAAAGGAGCTGTTTCGACACCTGCGTGACATTTGCAGATCCGTACCCTGCAATATGGCCACAAATTTTTTGGAAAGCATGCCACGGCACTCCCAAGCTATAATCGACAATTCTAGGGATTAAACCCATATTAATAAATGCATCGCAATTTAAAAAAAAAAACATTTTTGAACCTGTGAAGCTGATTTTCATAAGTTTTTCTTCGGAGAAATCACGATGACGCTCTCCTGGAACTGACTATCTGAGATGAAAAATTCAACACAAATGAACATAAGCAACACAACGTTCTCAAAAAAACCAACACAACGACACCAACCCTTCGACTTCTTAATCTTTCGTTTGGAATCGCATTCCTTTAACAGTTAACAATGTCATTTTCCGCTAAAGCAGCGCCATCTGGCCATCTCCTTCCGCCCAAATGAGGTAGAGTATGGGTTAATTTTTTGGGGGTCGCTTTTTGCCCTCGAAAATAAAAAGTTTTTAATACAGCATTTTTTTCTTCAGATACGTATTTCTTGAGATATTTCGACGTGTGTGCGCGCGTGAAAAACGTAGCTCGAAAAAAGTTGTAGCTGGCTGCTGAGAGAACCTGCTAATTGAAATGTACTTCTACAAGGACGTAGCAGCTTATCAGCGCGTCCTACAAATAACCTAAATTGACTACGGGAAAGCTTTCTTTTGAACTTTTACAGCCTAATCATCTGTCTGTTGGAAAGCTTTAAGATTCATCCACAGATATTGAGATTTACTATATTATCTGGAAATCATCGTCTGATGATTTTTAAGGAGAACACAAGAGATATTGGTATGGACTTTGGATTAGACAAAGATTCATCTGAATAAATGATAGATTGTTGGCGTTCCTAAGGACCCTGAGCTTGTGGATATAAGTGTCATTAGACATCTTGAAACTGAAGAAACCTGTACCTAGCTCGGCATGTCTCCAAGTTGTATTCAGGACGTAACATCAGTGAAGGAGTGCTCCAAAACAGATACAATCATATTTTTCGAAAGATTTAGTCAACTAATCCGTGCGCATTTAACAAGGTTGCGAATAACATGCTTGCTTGTTGTCGCGGTTCTACTCTACTCGTTTGGAGTCGTTAAATAGACGAAGAACAAGCTTACGGCCCTTTATATCGCCACATTTAAGACTATAGTTAAGCATACGAGCTTGTATATCAATTCACCCGCTCCGCCAGTATACTTCTCACGCCATCAAGACGGACGCTTAACCGAACGCCTAACTAAATTGTTCTAAGTACAACTTACACTGTTGCAAATGGCAGAAATTCTACCCCAAAAATAGTCAAGAAGAAAGTGATGATTTGGAAAGGAGCGTCCCTTTATAAAACCGTGGAGCAGGCGACAAAGACCTATGGTCTGAATTTTAACATTAGCAGTGAGGAAAGTGTATAACTCCATACAGATGCTTCACTTCTAAAGGCCGAAGTGAAGAAAGCATAGGTGAAGAAATTCCGCCAACAGCTGTTCGACAAAAAAAGTGAACGGAAACTTTCACATAAATGTAGAAAAACAGTCCTTGTCGAAGGAGCACACTTTCGTTTTCATCAGATCATTATGACTTAATTCGGGTGCGCATGGTTTCATTTACAAGTGCCAGGACGATGTAATTTACAAATTAGTATACCATGACAGCATTTTATGTCAAGCAGTTCCCAGCGATAGCTGAAGATCGTGTACTGAACACGCTAAATACCTAGAACACATAGTATCTGGATGTCCCACTCACGCGGGAACGACGTATCCCTACAAACATAATCCAACTCTAAGCTTGTTTTATTATCATTTTTGTCGCTCTTATGCTACTTTCAGAGAGAGCTGCAACGACTGTGCCCAGAATTTACGTTTATGTAATGGTCCTTCTGATCGGCACTCTCGGAAGTGCATAACTATAACTGGTTCGAAACCTTAGTCATACCCGATTGCCAGAGATATGCCAAGGCACTTGCGAGATGCATGCAGAAAGCTGTCGCCCTTGGGTCGCTTAGTTTTCTCAAGACACACAATGGTTTCGCCGACCTGTCGTTGGAAAGGTGTTTACCTTTCTGATGGTTGTGAAGCGTGGCCATAGGTGTGATTTACCGCGGTTCTACTTGGAGACAGTGTCATTTGTAGATTACAGTTGCTCAAGATATGCGGTGGTTTTTTTAAACCTTTTTCAAAACTGACACCGGCTCGCAATAGAACCACGGTAAATCACACCTATGGAACTCCCGGCAGTCTTGAGGAAATACAGATTGCCTCATTCACAGTTGTAAGATTTCCAGATTTCGTAGTAAGTAGCTTCTATATATTTTTTGTAATGTATTTAGGAAGAAAAATACAAACAAATTCTTTTATTTTGAAACAAAACGATTTTCAATACGTTGTGTGGTGTTTTTAAATTTTCTCTTTAAGTATGAAATAAAAAAGAAAAGTTTCAAAAGAACCTGAAGTGAGCACTAAGGCGAAGTCCAAAAAATAAGCCACTTTGAAATTCCACTGCACTGCAATGCTCCTGATTCAACACTCATTAAAAACGTTTTTTATCAACTAACTGCAAATAACTGTTTATTTAAAATCGTCAAAGGACTTTACATTTTGTAAATGAGAATAGAAACGCGGGGGCATAAAATGAATGATTAAAATGTAGATACCACTTAAAGTGAAAATTTCGCCGATGCAAAAAATCATGAGATCGAACTTTCCACGACAATGCTGCCCTCAACTTTGCTTAGTCTCAGACTCGTATTTAAATCTATCAAAGCCCTATCTTGAAGCATTTTGTATTAGACGAACGATAACAAATAAGCACAACTTTTTAGTAGTTATATAAAATGAATATGAATTATAAGCAGGTTAAATAAAACTACCGCTTGTGCATATGTGTGAAAATGATGTAATAATTTAAGACTTTCGTACATTGTAAAATTAATCTGTAGTGCTCACGCTACTGAATTTTGAGATACATCTGCGTATTTTTACATTTCGGCCCTCACAAAGTCTAAAAATCATAACATTTTGTTAGGATCTGCCTGTATATATGTATTTATGAATGTATGAATGCATTTATGTATTATATATGTATGTATATTTGCGTACATATATATGTGGCTACCTGAATGCTTTAGCCACGCTAAATTTTGAAAGATTTGTCCAATCGAGTCAGATATTTCCGAACAAAATTAAATAATTTAGAGTATTTTCAAAATTTTAGAGAAAATTTGTAAAAAATGTTTAGATATTTTTGTTAATGTGTCTGGCATATGGTAAAAGATCGGCAAATTATCCCAACGTTATCTTTAATTTCGATGATAATTAAAAGAGTTACATGCTTTTCAACATTTTGAAAATTTTTTAAAAATAGGAAAACTATTTTGGTAATATATTGTGAAATTCAATCAAAATTTTAATTATGTATCAAATATATTTCTAAACTATCCTAATGAACATTTTCAATCAGATTAATATAGAAAGTTTGAGATCATTTTTGAAATTGTGCACTTTTTGTTTTTAAAAGATATTTATGTCTTAATCGTGAATTTCAGTAGAGTTTAACAAGATTAACAACTTCTCTTAATGACATTTTCGATTAGACACATACAGTGGGACATCGCTCGTGTCACAGACTTGGCACCGTTAACCTCGTTCGTGTCTCATAAGTCCCTTCCGGTCGTTTCAGGGGAGCACTTAGGTAGCATGATTTATAATAGGGGGGCCGCTTTTTCGCTAATGAAATTAAATATTCCTGTCATCTTGTTAAAAAATTGGCCTGAGAAAGTATTTTTAAAGAAAATATTAACCTACTTCGAAAAGCTTATTCTAACTTGTTTTAACTTTTAAATATTTATGATGATGTAAAGAAACATTTTACTTTTAAATAAAAAATAAGGAGTTTTACGATCATCAGAATAAGTTAACCATTTTTCTATTTCTTATGTTTACAGTAAAAGTCTGCCCACTTAATTTAAATTATCGTAACCATCTAGAGAAGGGTTGAAAGTGAAGTAGAAAAATTAGAAAGCTGAGTTTTATTTTTAAAACGCAAGCTTTTCATGTTGACTCTAAATATGTAAGCAGTTAATGATTTAACTACTTTTAGCGCTACGCAGGAACAACGACATGGACCTAGTAGTATTTATCTGTTTCCTTTGGAGTACTGTTTTTACGGTTAGTCATACTGGCCTTCACCATCGGGGTGCTTGTTTTCGATGAAAATTTTATATTAAGTGCTCAAAATGGTGTCCTACCACTTCGAGGCACTTGTTGATCCGCGTTTTGAAAGTTTGCATACAACTGCGGAATGTATCTTTTACTAATCGGTTACAAGCAGTCCTGATTCGCTTTTTCACATACTCCAGAGTTGTTGGCACTTCTTGATCAACTAGGTACTTTGAATAACCCGGGGAATAAATTCGGCGACGTATGGTATGGCGATCTGGCAGGCCAATTTACCGGGCCCCGTCTGCCGATCTAGGCACCGTTGAATTCGCGATTCATTACTTCACGCCTAATTTCCAAATAATGCGCTGGACTATCATCATGTTGAAAGCACATGTTCAGCCGCACTTCCATGCTTAGGTCTTTAAGCAATGTTGGAAGTTTAGTAACCAAAAAGTTGCTGTATTTATCACCGTTTAAGGTACCATCAATAAAAAACGGACCGATAAGTTGTTACCAAATTATTCCACATGAAACTATTATGGACCAAAGACGCTGAAGCACAACTTCGCGTAAGCAATGTGGGGTCTCTAAACTGCAATAATGCATGGTATGTAGATTAAATACGCCGTGGTTCGAGAAAGATGACTTGTCTGAGAACAATACTCGAGAAAAAAATTCGAGTTCCCTTATATCTGCTGAGGTGCACATTGACAAAATGTCACTCGGTTCTGAAAATCATTTACATGATGTTCGTGATGCAGTAAAATATAAGACGGATGATATTTATTACGCTTTAATACCCTCAAAATACCGTTTTCAGACATTTTGGAGTCACGGCTTAGTTTTCGAGTGCTAACATAGAAGTCATGAGCGGCTGCAGCTAATATCGTCTAATAAGAGCTAATATACTGTCTAGAAAACGTTGAGCAAAAAGAGTGACAGTATGCTTGATATTCCTACCACTTTCTCCATAAATAAAGAATGATTCAATTTTCTCTTGTACAGATAAAACCTCCATTGTGAAAGCAATCAGTGAAGTAAGGGTGCAATAGAAAGACGCAGAAACAAACGCAAACGAACGTTAAGAGCACAAGCGAACCACCAAAATCAAAGAATCTAAGGAATTATGTATCGTATGTGACTTAGGAAAGGTTAGTCTTAGATTAGCTGTAATTTTTGGTCTCGTATAATTTGTTTTGGGACCATGGAAAAACATATAGTGCAATGATTCGGTTCAAAGCTGTGTTTCTCTGCTCTTATCCGAAAGGACCGGAAATGACTTTCACAGCGGCTGCGCGCTATACCAGAAACTCAAAGGAAGTGCGTGAAGCAGTATAAGGAGGTAGGAAACGTTGACGATTTGCCAGACAGCGGTAAGACGCGTGTGATTACGAAAGAAGAGAATCTTCCATTCGTCCAATGCATGATGCATCTAGTCAAAGTCCATGTGTGGCGTTACTTCTGCAAGCTCGGTTTTAACGTAATTCACTTGTTCACTGGTAACTTAAACGACAAAATGATACTAATCTCTATCAAACATCTTTGACGAGCTCTACAGGGGAATGATTTGAGCAAGGAAATAAAATATGGATACTTCAGGAAGACAACGACCCAAAACATCACAACCGCATATACTGCCAGTCCGTTCTTCTAGATGTTCTAAAGAGCATTCCAGAATTTTTTCGACATAGAGAGACTCTCAATTTATGGCCAGACTGACTGTTATTAGAAAGTCAGACTCACTATCAATATACCCGTTGGCGTGTTTGAAATTGATCGTTTATCTTTAAGCAGGAAATCTAATAAATAATTTAAATTTTATTTTACAAGTATCTCTTGTGAGCAAGGAATTATTCTTAATAACTTTATTCTTATTATGTATAATATATCAGGATCATATTTGCTGTTTATTGAACTTAAACCTGTAAATTTAACGAAATTAAACCTAAGTCAAACCATTGACAACTATAGGTTGTTCATTGTGAGTATGCAGTAGGTATATAGAGTTTTTTAGACTGATATAAAATTCTCGTGATATTTATTTAAATAACACATTCCTTCCGCAACACTGCTCCGACTAAGGTTATTGCCACACTTTTCTGTCTTGGCATACTTTTCTACATGGAAAAAAATCTAGGCCGAGGCGGATTCCAGAATCAATGTTGTCATGACATTGGTACGTAGTGAGTTCGCTAGCCGAATCAAGCTGATTCCAGAAGAATTGAACCACCGTAAGTCCATTTTTGTACCGATAGATGTCCAGCCTAGGCGGTCAATATTGGTTCTGTGGTATCTGAAACGCCTAGATTTTTTTTAGTGTAGCTTTTTTCACGCACATGCAATCTTTTCGAGGTCTGCTTCTGGAAGCACTACCATTTACTTTACCTTGATACACTTGTTTCGTTACTCGTTCACCTTCCATTCTCTCAACGTGCCCGAACCATCTTTACCGATTTCTTCCCCATACGTTAACTAGTATCTGTTCTGAACCACATTTCTTGAGGATTATCTCGTTACTTACTTTGTCCGTCAGTGTTTTCCTGTATATTATGCACAGGAATTTTATGTCACTCGCGTTGATTTTTCCCTCATCCTTTTCTTGATAGGTTCACGAAAGGTTCACGGTAGGTTCACGAAAGGTACACGTGCATATCAATTTGTTCTATATTCTCTCATCATTTAAGACAATATTGCATATTGTTTTCTCACTCCTTCCTTCAAACACCATAATTTTTGTCTTATTTACGTTAATTTTGAAGCTCATGCCCTTACATAAATATAATACATAGCCATGAAGTAATAACGCATCCCCGGTCTAGCACCTTGCATAATATCGAACCAGTCTCTTGGTTAACACTTGCTCTGCTACCAGTATATAGGTAATGCTCCACAGACGGGGCACGTTAGTTTTCATGAATTAAATTATTAAAACTACTAGTTGTATCATTTTAAAACTTGATGAAGATCATTCTTTTAATACCTTGTGACAAGTTTCATAGTAAAAATTATGTTCTATTATTGTACGCTAGAGAAGTTCCGGTAGGGATCGCGAGCAGTTAGCACGCGCGCTAAAACGGGCGTCAAAAAATCAAGTTTTCCGTAGTTTTTCGGTACATACGGTCTATGGTGCATTGAAATTGGATTAAGTGAAGGTGATTACATATGTGTGCGTGCCATTAGTGAGTGGGGTGACTTGCGGGATTATATATTTTTGGAAAGGAAGCTGAAGTGATGGGGGAAAGTGAGGTTAGGAAGATTGGTGGGAAAGATGGCTAACAGGCCGAATTGTCACCGTCGTCACCGGAAACAGGGCAATCTGCAATGCCACCTGTTTCTGAAAATGAGCAGAGTGGGGAAGTACTACCGAGGAAGCAAGCAACAGAGACGGAGGAGAAGGGAGAAGATTGACCGATTGATACGAGCGACTCGACATGGTTAGATCAGCAACCAGAAATGAGAAAGAGCTATCCGGGCGTTCTAGTAGAACAGAAACACTGCCCAAAGAAAACGCCAAGAGCGCCAGAAGGCTAGCAGGATTCCTCGTTCATAATAACGACCAATCGGTGTTCAAGACCTCAAGCAAACTGCAGAGATTTCCAGTAGGAAGAATGACAATGGGGAAAAAGGGAATACTGGAGGAAAAATACAACTCAAACGAAGAAGCGACTTTAATGAGAGAATCAGAAGCAAGAGATTTGAATTCAGGGAAATTATCGGGTGAAGCAGAAGATAGCAAAGTCGAGGGGAACGGAAGCAGCAACGCAGAGCAGGAGATAGTAAGCGGAGTACATACGAAACAGTGGAACGAAGTGTTGAGAGGAATTCTTAACGACTGGTAGGACTACTACTTCGGCTCTCATAAAATCGAGAGAACAGGAGAAGGAACTGGCTGAAGAGCTATCAGCTGTGATGGAAGAATTGACGAGAGTAAGGTACGAGCTTGTGTTGATAGAACAGGGACAATATAAGAGAAATACGCAGGTGTCAAGCGATGGGACAATTGAATCAGCCAATGAGTACTCACAGCAAATGAAGGATATAGAGAAAGAGTTTCCACAGAGAACGAAGGACAGGAATGGGAATATGATATGAACAGAAACAGAAAGAGCTCGAGGCAGCGTTGGGAAGCAGAAGAGCCATGCTGATTTGACCGTGCTCGATCAGAGTCTCGACAGAGAAACGGAAATAAACATAATGAAAATAGGAGCGATCAAAATTCACTTAAGAAGCTTGGTGGGGGCGAGCTGGAGTATGAACTTAAAAAAATACGGAAGAGAAGGAACAGTGTTATAGTGCGAGGGTTTCGGTCCAGAGGGAGAGATCTGGGATAGGAGATAAGAACGACTTTATTGGACTTGACAGGTGTAAATATTACGATTAAAAGTCTAAGACATATAGCCGGGGGAGTCTTGATTAAGCTGGATTCATAGGGGATAAAGAGACGGTTACTGGCGAAAAAGCACAGACTCGGCGGGACCAGAATCTTTGTCGACGATGACTTGACATGCAGAGAGAAGGAAATGCAAGATTGGATTAAAAGCAAAATTGGGGAAGCAAGGAGGAACGGAGATAAAGAAGAAGAAGAAGAAGAAGCCCTTTCATGCAAGAAGAGGGGGGAGAGGTGACGAGTGGGGCTATTAAAGGTGTTGTGTGGAATATTTCGGGGGGCAGAAAGGTTAAAGGAGTGTGGAGTTTCTTAAATTCCTTTTATATAGTGATAGTGCAAGAGACGTGGGTCGAAAAGGACAGAGAGGACGTTCTTTTGGAGTTACTAGATAAGGATTTTATGTGGATTACCAAAGCGGCGGTAAGAAAGAAAAATAAGGGTTGAGCTATGGAGGGTCAACTTATTGGGGTGCGTAAAAATGTATGTGGGAATGTAAGAATGTATGAGTGGGAGTTTAGAATTATGATCAACATAGATGGTATAGGCAACGGGGGAAATAAAGTGAACATTGTATCTATTTATAATAATGTAGGGGTTAAAAGGGCGATGGATAAGATGAGAGAAGTTGTAGAAAAAATGCAGGAGAGGGGTGAGAAAGTAGTTATTGTGGGGGGAGGGGGGTGGAATACGAGGATTGCGGAGGAGGCAGGCGGGGGCAAAATGGGAACAAATTTTGCTAGAAACTATTATGGAGCTAGGGAATCTAAAGACAAAATTGTAAACGTGGAAGGAACCAAATCGTTAAACTTTTGTGAAGAAATGGGGCTTATTATCATGAATCGGAGGATTGGTAATGACCGTAAAGGAAAGTGGACGCACCTCGGAGAGGACGAGGGATCGGTTATCGAATACATAATTGAACCTGAGGGAATCGGAGATTCGGATATAAAAGATATCGAGGTGGTAACGAGAATGGAATCAGATCATTTTCCGGTGACCTTCAAGATAGATGAGAAGGGGGAACTCGGAGAAGGTGCTAGAAAGAATACCAGAGGAAGAAATTGGAAAGGAAACAATAACAGAAAACGAAGGGGATTGGGAAGATAGGTGAGAGCGACCAATACAGAACATAAAAAAATAGCAGAAAGGGTTGGTATGACTAGAAATCAGAAGACGAAAAGAACAGGAGAGGGGGAAAGGGAGTTTAAGGAAAGAGATGAAGAGGAAAAAAAATGGTTGTAGAACGTTTTTAAACACCTAACAAAAATTTTGAAGACAAAAAGGAACAGTGAGCAGGAGGAATGTAGAGCGAGTAGGGGGAAACTTAAGGAATACCGCAGAGAAAGAAATAATCGGGAAAGGAAACAGAAATGGGAAAAGATAAAGAATAGTAAAAGTATGGGAGATTTTTGAGGGGCAATATGTGAATTTAGATCTAAACGGAGATGTAGAGGGAATGGAATTAAAAAGGTTCAGTGGGAGAAGCATTTCCTAAAACTTATGTGAGGCCCAGATAATAAATCTGAAAATTCTAGAACTCATGAGGGACTAGACGAGAACGAAAAAACAAACACGGCACATAGAGAAACAGGGAGGAGGCAGGTAGAGGGAGGAAATCAGGTATTAGAAGGGGATGAAGAGGGGTTAGGGGGAGGGGGCGATTTGGACTTGGAAATAAATCGCGAAATCACGTTTGAGGAGGTAGCCAAAGGAGTAGACAGATTGAAGAAAGGGAAAGCACCAGGCTAAGACTACATCGTCATAGAATTTTTTAAATCGCTACCGAAAGTGTGGACTTTAGAGGTACATAGAATATTAAATGGGCTCTGGATTGAAGGGCAATTGGCTCGCGGCTAGAAAAAAGAGCAGATATTTCCTATACACAAAGGGGGGAATGAAAGTGAAACAGGAAATTATAGAGAAGTCGCACTCCCGGATGCAGGGTACAAAGTTCTAACAGCCATCTTGGACGAAAGACTTAAAGGCTGGCTAGAGAAGGAAGGGGAGTACGAAGAAAGCTAGGCAAGTTTCATGAAGGGTAGGGCTACTCGGAATCATGTGTGGATACTCAATTCGCTGTTCAACAACAAACTCAAGGCAAATGGTGGCAAGCTTTATGCGGCGTTTGTAGATATTAAGAAAGAGTTTGATACAGTCGATAGAGGGACATTGGTACAGAGATTACAGAAAATAGGGATTGAAGGTAGAATGTTAAATATGATTAGAAAGATTTACAGTAGGGCATTAAATTAGGTTATTGCGAGTGAAGGGATCACAAACTCATTTTCTACAAATAGGCGCATGAGGCAAGGGTGTCCACTCAGTCCAACCTTGTTCAATATACTTATAAGAGATATGGATCAGGCTTGGGAGAAAGGAATCGTAGAAGGGATAGTAATAGTGGGAACCAAAATTTTTGGACTTAAGTTTGCGCACGATGTGACCTTGGTGGCAGACCATGCGGAGCGGCTCACGAAAAGGCTAAAAAATCTAGAGAGATATGTCAATAAGAACAAACTGGAAATTAACGGAAGTAAGACCAAGGTAATTATATTCAGGAAAGGGAGGAGAAGAGCACAAAGGGAGAGATGGGAAGTGGAGGGTAAAAAATTGGAACTTGCACAAAACATACAGAGAAAATAGCGGGGAAGGCTAGAATTCCTACAAATGCAGCATGGGGTGTTCTAAAGAGAGCAAGAATGAATAGGTTGAGTAAAAGATTGTATTCTGTGGACACGCTGGTAAAGCAGGAGGAATGTACGGCGTAGAAATTAGGGGCCGGACAAGAAGAGAGCCAATAGAAAAAAATGCACGGTAGGTTTGTTAAAATGGCAATGAGAGTTGATACATCAACTCCAAGCTATATCTAGAGAATAGAAGCAGGAAGACAGAGTTTAGAGATCGAAGCTCGGGCGCGAGCATAAAAATACCTAATGAGAATGTGCGAAATGGGAAATGAGAAATGGCCAAAAATCTGCTTGAGGGAAGCGTTGAGGGGAATAAAGAACAAAAATCCTTCAAATTGGGGAAAAACATTTAAGAAAGCTTGCCGGAATGTAGGGAACGGAGTGACAGCCGAGTTGCTGTGGGAAGGGGGGCGACAAGAGGAGGTCAAAAAGAACTTAGAGAAAGGAATTGAGACGATTCTCGCACAGAAAATACGGGGAGATTGGGGGATAATAGACAGTTCGTCGTACTACAGCGAGTATAAGATTTGGAAATTGCAATTGTGAAGGGAGGAATACTGGGAGGATGAAAATATAAGTTAAACTTTAAGTGGAAAACCGAACCTCCTCCTCTGAGGGTATGCTAGGGGTTTTGAAAAAGGAGAAATGGAGAAAGACAGTCCAAGTGATTTGTAAAATATCAGCATTATTGCTTTCTAGTTCTTTTCAAGTTGTTTTGTAAAGTAATTTTAAGCTCTTTATATACGAGGGTTTTAAAATGTAAAAACCTAAAGGTATACATGAATTGAATAATT
>NC_046660.1:118029882-118030975 GCF_010883055.1 Belonocnema kinseyi | reverse complement strand
AGCTTCTCGTGGGAACAACAATGACAACACCAAACATAGTTGTAGTAAGTGCGGTTCAAAACAACAGAACGCGCAGGGCTCCCGACAATTGGTCGGCCAACATTGCTGACCAATCTAGAGCTGGGGAGCCAATGAAAATGGATTTAATGCGATAGATCGGCGGGATCTCGTGACCTTTGGCTGGACGGAGCGACTGAATCACGACTTGCTAGACTGCTACGATGCGAGTGTGGCCCGTGAACGGGGTTACATGGCACGGGTGCATGCTCTGTGGTGCTAGAAACACCCGGAGCTAACGCACTTTTCGCAGCAACGTCTGCGAAACCATGCTGAACTACTCCGTAAAAGGGGCCATGTAAGTGGAACGCCTACTCTACCACAGCTAGAACAAACCGGCAACAAAGAAAGAGAGGCGACACTAAGACCAACCGCGGGCAGGCATCCAATAGATGAAGAGCGATGCTTTACGATCCGGAGAAACATCAACACCAAGGTTTCTCTCAAGCCTAAAGATCTGGCTGAAATAGATGACGAGCCTCGTGGACATTTTTCCGGTGAATCCGACCTCTTGGCTATCAATTATTGTTTGTATAATGCAGCGAGAGCTTTGGCCGATGCGAACCGTAAAACAAAACCAACGGCTGATCATAAGACCAAAAGCCGAATTAATCAACTTGCCATAAAGATAGGCTGGGCAAGACAGTACGCGTCCCGCATTCAATGTGTGATTGACTACATCACATCTGGCAGAAATTTTACCGCCAAGGTTCGAAAGTTCGCGTCCGAACTCCGGACCCGTTATCACGCACTTAACAAGTCAAAGCTGCTGACCATCAGGCAGCATATTGTTGAGAGAATACGGATACTATCTGACGCTAAGAGAAGTCTAGAGCGGAGGGAGAGATGGGTCAGAGAAAATCAACAGTTTCTCTCTGACCCATCTCGACTCTTCCAAGACCCTCCAGTTACTGTGAAAACACCCACCCAAACCGAGGAGGTCGAAGTATTTTGGAGAGAAGTCTACGAAGTTCAGCATAGACTGGACGAAGACTCACAAAATATAAATAGCTTCAAGGAGTTATGTGTTGCCCTC
>NC_046660.1:118021912-118029782 GCF_010883055.1 Belonocnema kinseyi | reverse complement strand
AAGGTCGTATCAAATTTTTTGCCAAGTTGCGCACCCTCTCCCGGTGTTCTTTGGATCATTTTAAGAATTTTTTCCCGAGAAACCGTACATCTAAAATGAATTCCAAGCCTTCCCATTTTTCAAGGTATTTTTTCCAAAATGTGACATTGATTTTGTATGGAAAAGACAAAAACACAGTTTTTTCTAGCCAAATGTGTATATGGGGGTTTTCAGTGTCGAGGAATCCATTTTTGTCATTTATTTTTTTTTTGAGTGGCGCCAGGGGGCGTAATTTTCAACCGTCATCATTTTTGGTTATTTAAAATGTGTGATTTTACTATAAGAAAGTCAAATATTTGACGATTTTTGCAACAATTTCGCTAATTTTCCACAAAAAAGGTGATAAAATAAAAAGAATGTACGGAAGCTTCCTCTGGCGGCACTCAAACATAAAAATAAATGCCGAAAATAAATTCCTCGGCCACCAAAACCCCTACATACACATTTTGCTAGAGAAAAAAGAAAAAATAAAATAAAGGATAATGCCAAATGAGGAAGAAATATCAAAGTCATCATGAAGAATAAAATGTGTACTTCATTTTGCAATATCTGAATAAAGAGTCACGGATCGTAGTACAGAAATTAATGATAGAGCTGACCATAATGTGTCCGTTAAGGACAAAGGAGCTTTGACAACAAAGAATTCACAATCACCACATTCAAGTTGTTGATGGTTTGACCTTTAAGGGGATTTATTGGAGTTGTAAAAAGGAACGTTAAGATTCTGTGTTTTGTTTAATAATCAAATTGGAGAGAAAAATAGAGAAAAATTGCAGTGTCGCTCAGTGTAGCCGTGTGTGGATTCTCGCAGCACTCTCCATCGACCCTCGACGCACCACTGTAAAAATTGGAAAAGAAACTTACGTTTCTTAAAATATTATATGTTTAAATATTGTTAACCCATGCAGATATTATAGGATCTCTGGCGCGCTGAATGAATTATGTGAAATATGCACGCTAGGGTAATTCAAAACACGCTTTTCGAGTACATGTCAAGTCACCCCCTCCCCCTGCCCAGCCACCAATGTTTTATTTCCGGGGGAAATAAATCCGTATTTTTTTTGAAATTCAAATAATAGTACGTACCATAAAATCCTTTAAAATCCAATTTGATTAACGTGGGGAAATTTTTGATTTTCAACAAATTAAACGTTTGCTCCAGACATTCATCGACACGGATAAAGTTTTTTAGAAATTGAAGACAAGTGTCTACGAAATAAAACCATATTACATTTTTTTAATTTTCAACCCCCCTCATCCACGTCCCGAAGCGACACAAGTATGACCCAAAAATTTAAAAAAAACTACATTTTCACTAATTATTGTTAATTTTTAACAATTTCTGTCGTCTGTTTCACACAAAAAGTTACTTATGGAAAATTTGAATATTTTGCTTGACTTTTCAAACAATTTTTATTGTTCAAATAAATGTAACTCATTTAAACAATTACTTATTCCCAAAAAATGTAAAAAATATTTGTGTTTTTTGATTAAAAAGTAATAGTTGGTCATTGTTTTAAATAGTGAATTTTTTAAAAACATTATGTGATTATTTAAATAATTAATTATTGTTTATTGACAATATTTCTAAAAATTGAGCCATAGATATCCAATTTTTTCTCAATTTTGAATTCCATGCTACTTTTTGTGGAATAATTACATAATTTTGATAAATTTCTTCTAATCTTTAACAAATTTCTATTTGCTTAAACTATTTTTATTTTCTTATGCATTTTTTTTATCGATAACTGGAAAAAAATGAAATAAAATAGAATACATAAAATTATTGTGTTTGCTGCATAGTGTGTAAAAAGAATATATTAACAATTTTTTCATTTTTTCAACAAATATATTTGGTTTAAGCAATTATTTTTCAAAAAATATTTTTAAAATCGTATTTTCTGAATTAAACATAATATTGAATAATTTCGAGGGGTTCTAAATTATATTAAAATCTTTATGTTATTGTTAAAACAATTTTTATTCGTTCAAAGAGTTTTCTATTAAAAAATGTGGATTAACAATATAAATTACAACACGTAAAATTATTTTCTTAAATGTATATCCATATATCTTTTTTGTATCTTTCAGTATATCAGACTGATATTTATGATACTTTGGGCATTGCGAGGGGTGGGGGTAAGGGTTTTAAAAATAAAAGTTATTGGTTAGGTCTTATTTCACAGACACTCCTCCTTAATATCTAAAAAACTTTACACATTTCGATGAAACTTTGGAACATGAGTTCAATTTTTCGAAAATGCAAAAATGCCTCATGTTAATCAAATGGTATTTTGAAGAGCCCGGTGGCACGTGTTAATATTTGCATTTCGGAAAAAATTAGGGATTTGTTTCCTCCGAAAACAGATACCTGAAGGAGGGGGGGGGGTATGTTTCCCGGTGACTCGAAAAGTATTTTTGGACCAACCTAGTGTACATATTTCACTGATTTACTGTTTTTCAACCCATTCATTCAGCGTGCCGGAGGTCCTATTATATCCATAAAGGTTAAACAATATTTATACATCTAATATTTTAAGTAAAGTATGCGTCTTTCCCATTTCCACTGCTGCGTTTTTAAAATTCTAATCGTGATTCCAAATCTTCACAACACGCGCATTGCACACGTGCCGCTCCAGGAATAATTAATATTTCAATGTTGTTGTTAGACCCTACATTTTTTATTATCTAGCATCCCCTGAACATGAATCCAAAGAGAAACTACGTTTCACTATTTATGCATGCTCAATGTTTTCTACGACCTCGTCTATATCATTTCCATGAAATTTTGTATGCCAAATAAAATGTTCTATTACTTGAAATTTGAATTAGGCTTACTTTAACTGTTTCTAGAAGCATACATTAAATTCAGTGGAAAACAAATGACTGGCTAATTACAAAATAGACAAAGTTTTTGAATTTTTAACGACATAATTATGTAGCATGTCATTCACAATGATAAAATATTATACACACCTGAGGAACTATTAATTTAATTATTGACACATGCAACAGGCCGCTGGCGCCTGACCAGAAAAAGTTCATGAATGAGTCGAGACAGTGAAATAGACGCATATGCAAATATTATGTATATAGATACAGGATATCAGGTATGCGAGAGGAGCGGGTGAACAATGAAGAAACAGCTACAAGTCGGTTCGAGCTCGAGTACTCAGGCTATGACTCACATCAAGACAATGCCCGATTGCCCACAGGTAGTGCAGGTCGGCGTTGCGATGCAAGAACATTGTGGCTGAAAAAGTACTGACTCGAGTTCATTCACTGTTCATTGATAAAGACAGGAGCATGGTGACTTTTCTTTTTCTTGACGAAATGCACAGTTTACGCTTACCATACTAACGCAAACAAGCCGTTCCATCGGACACAATGCGCAAGTCAGAATGAACACCTGTATTTTGCGAGAACATTTATATGCGCATACAATGATATGTATGTATATGACCAGACCACGCATCATGCCTATTGCTCAGGTTCGGCGTGGCGCGGCGTCACGTCCGAAACAGGCATCGCGGGAAACGGCACTTCCGTGGAACGACAGTCGCAGCAGGCAACTGACGTCATTCTCGAAATCCGCTCCCTGCCCGGAAGCACAAATAATTTCGTAAGCATACCACATAACATCGCCATATCCTTTAGAATACCTGCTCTGCTATTGGTATTCATAAGTTTACTTAATGCTAAAATAGGTGTTGAAGAAAGGTAACTATATGTTGGTCATTAATTTGTCAAAAGAATCCAAATTTAGAGATACGTGTATGCAAGAACAATTTCTCAACGTGCTCAAGAAATTCTCCTCTAAGAAATTCTTTTTTGTCAAATGAAATATCAATTTTCTTGGCAATGATAAAATCGATACCACCAAGTATGACCATGCTATTTTAAACTTAATCGTGCGAAAATAGTATATTGTGTATCAAGTGCGAGAATTTAGCTATTCCACGAGTGTGAACTTTGTAACACGGACTCAGGCGAAACCGTATTTGTCCTGCCTGTGTTGGATTAATTGTTTAAATCAATTTTATAGAATAATTAAGTATAATGCTAAATAAAATTTGTATTTTCTTCAGATCTAGTTTCAATAATTCTGATCAGCAATGAGTAATTTTATTTAATGCAATTAAGTTCTTTAAAAAATACTTCATAATTTGTTCAGAATCCCTACCCCTGCAGTAAATGCTATTATTGTAGGCCAGGGCTCGCCACTTCAAATAGGTGCTGGCTGTCACAACAAGTATATGACTGCCCTCAAGTTTTTCTGACATTTTTCTTCGTTTTCCAGGAATCGAGCGAAGGGTTACGGTCACGGTAAATTACGTCTCGTCGTTATTCACGCCGAGGGGGGGAGGGGGGTCTGAACTTTCGCACTCGAATATACAATACAATTCATTTCAAATTACAATTTCATTTTTAATTTACAAAGTGAATCAAATTTGTCAGCAAATTAAACCTCAAATTAAAGCTTTAATAAGGTGAAAAAATTTGGAGAGTTTTGAATTAAAATTCAGAAAGAATAAAGAAAAACGACGGCCGCCAAAATCCCTTATTCTTTATTTTGAAGAGTGTAAACTCTACTCTATAATGACCACTGGCAGCCAATGCAGTCAATGGCTGCCTTCTGGTGAGCCCTGTTGTAGCTTAACTGCAGACTTACATATTGTTTCGTTTAAAGTGCGGAATTTCGTTCTTAATCATTTTTTAAACATTTTTTTCTGCCATTTATGTTGTTGAACTTTTCAATTCACATTCAAAATCAGCGCCCTCGAAAACCTCTAGATACCACGTTTTAAGTAAATCCAATGATTTTTTCGAGTACTTCTCCGTCATATCGAATCTCTCATTTTTTATTTTTTTATTCTGACTGCAAATTTGAAAACAGCGACCCATAAGCAGACCTAATTATAATTATTTTTTTTACATTTAATTGGGTTAGCCAAATTTTGGCCAAGGTAGCGGGTCTCCTGACTCACTATGCACCAGGAGCACTTTAGGTAGATGATATCGACGACTTCGTTGCAAACGTCTCCAAGTTCTTTTCCCTTCCTATACAACTCCGATAAGACAGAGAATCAATGTACTTTAGAGTTATATACGGAGCGAAAAAACCTTGAACTCTTTGTAGAGGAGCTGTCGATATTATGTTTCGACCCCACGTTTATCTATAAACAGTAATCAACAATTTCCAATGGATGCCATGCAGTTAGCATTCAAAGATGATCATGATCTCACTTGAGTTCGAATTTTAGTGTAGAAAATTTCAACTTAGTATCCCAGTCATAATTGAAATACATGGAACTAGCTGAGAGAAATCCGTCCAAGGCGGCGAAGCGTAGGTAGATAAAAATGTACGAGTAGGTACACGTACCGAGGTGCCTACTCGTTCCTGCAAGAGACGTGGAAACGCGTGGGCTTTGGCCTTCTTCATTCCAATCTCTTCTAAACGAAGATATATCGACCTTCGTTCTGCAGCGCGAGCGTTAGCTAAGACCGATCTCATTCGGCTATCTCTTGCCAAAGTAATAGTTATTTATAGCCAAGTGGTTTGCCGCTGGTTTCTGTGAACTAAACAACTTTATCTCCAGCAAAACTATCCATTACACACACGTCACGTTAGTTATGTTCTTCTGAGGGATTCAACAATCACAAATGCACTAGTGAATTTCTATAAAAGAAGCTTACATTGTCAGTATGAAGCACCAACTTATTTTAAATCAGAAATTAGCATTTTTCTGCTGAAATAAAGTAAAGTATGCTCCTAAATCTCAATATTCAGTTTTTAAAGCAAGTTGAAGATAACCTGAAATAACCTTTAAGGCTTTCGTTGCCTAAAGTAAAGGAATATACCTTCCTGAATTTCAGGTTCGTACTGGCTTGCCATGGCGTTACAGAAACCTTGCGCTACTATACAGCTCATGGCAATTTATTCTAGTCGCTTCCTACTTCAATACTCCATGTCGCGTTATGGTCAGAGTCGACTATGATACTATGTTTCCATAATTCGTGGAGTTTTAGTTTCACGGATTCAAAAACGTGCTGCAGCGAAATCAGTTTCAGTTTCTAGCCAATATTTCAGTTATTAAACCCATGAAAATAATTTAATTATTGCGAAACTTTTTACTTCAAACCTTGAGCGTACTTTCAATAAATTACAGAACTCAATTTTCCGAAGACCTTGTACCGCACCTGCCCCCTTTATACCGTTCTTTTTTCATTTTTCCTACTATTCCTGTATTTTTTTGCAAGTTAGAAACCAACTTGTATTTTTTCTAAAACGAATAGTTACACAAGAACAGCTGAGGAGTGTCGGTAAAGCGTGAGAATTTTCTGGTTCTTAGTTAGAATATTACCCTTAATTTCAGTAGGATAGAGTATTAACCTAAGGTTACATTAGCTTTCAGTATACATATATTCTTAATTTAAGAGTGAGCATACCTGAATTTCAGATCATTCCTCCCTGAATTTCAGATAGTCCCGACCTGAATTTCAGGAATCTGATTCCCTTTATTTAATGTTCAGATGTGATTCTTAATCTCAGATTGCCTATGCTTCTTTTTATGACACCTTAAAATAAGCCGAATTTTCGACACAAATTAAGTACTTTTTTTGCTGTGTACAGAAAATAATTATGCAGGTAATCGGTGAGATCAAATTATCCCTAGATTTTTCACTTCGACTGGACTTTATGATTTCAAAGATTTGAAAATATTTCTTGAAATCGCAAAATGGTAATCGCATAAAATGACATCTGGTGGTTAGTATTTGAAATTTGACCATAAAAAAGTATTTTTTCACAAAGCTGTTTAAAGGAGCATAAAATTAAAGATTGATAGTATTCTATAATGCTGAATGGTGTGAAATACACACAAATTGCTTACATCCCACTTTATAGTATAGAAATGGTTGCGTCTAGTCGTCCCGAAAAACTGGTGGGCTTGATAAATGGGATGCAGTGTCAATTAAGAGGAATGAAAACTAAATAGGGTACTTATTTCAAGAACAAAAATGTGACAATTATGATAATTACTACAGTAAGGGAAATTCCAACATGCGGGTCGGAGTGCGAGGATTTGTGCTTTTTGGGTAGTGTGTGAGTTGATGATTATTATTACTTGTCAAGATGAGAAGGAAGGAGCCAAAGGGTAGAAAATCCCATGACTTGTGCAACAATAATATCTACATGCCACAAGACGACAGACTCGCTTACTCCGCTTTAATTAAACAGAGTACGTCAAGCGGTTAAACCACTGTAAACCGCATCATGCTTACGCTTATTCACATAAAACAAACAATTACAAGGGCAAGAAAGTCAATACCTTTTCCCCTCTTTCTCCGGGCGGGTTAAGGATACTGTGTTTCTCTTCCTTGGTCAACTGTCAGGATAACGGAACTATTCTGGGAAAACCTAACTTGAAGGTCATAGTAGTGAATGTACTATGCCAGCAAAAGCTAGTCCCAGTCATTTTAGGGTGCGAGTACTGAGACAAATTAGAAAACTTAGATTTCAGGCATCTTGAATATTTTTGAACCTTACTACTTCTGGGATTATTTTTCATTTATTGTGGTTTTATAATGTAGCATTGAAAACTGCATAAACGAGCTATCTTTGCAATATTTATTCTGCCGATATCCTGGCTTAAAAAAAAAAGTTTAATGTTCGTGGCCCAAATGAACTTGAACGTCTTCTGATAGACAACAGAACTCGCTAATAATTCTCATTACCAGGTGTATACATATGAAACCGGTATTTTTTCAAGAAAAAAACACATTTATTTCAAGAGAATGATAACAAATATTTTATTCAAAGTATGCGCCC
>NC_046660.1:118018636-118021812 GCF_010883055.1 Belonocnema kinseyi | reverse complement strand
ACGCCAATTAGCACAAATGGTAAGTTCCGACAGTGCCTACAAGTGTGCCTACTGGCCGCTAAATGGCAATACCGGTTTCATATGTATACACCTGGTAAGTTAGCACAAATTGGAGAAAAACGCTAATGCGTCAAGGGCATGTGTTACTTTGTCGTGTGGTGAATCGGGTACAATTTCCCCGGCTTTTTCCCACAAAAATGAAAATTTTTAAAAACTGAATTCGTAGATGCTATAAAATATCATAACGGACGTCGCCGGACTCTTTTTTGAGGGATAATAACAAAAAAATGTATTGTGCTGGATAAAAGTTGTAAGCATGTGCATTATTTTGAGATTACGTCGTTTTTCATCTCTGCCTTTCCGATAATTTGGAAATTATTTAGGAAATAAACTTTTTTGATTGCCTGCAAACAACGTTACTTCTATGAGTTTAGTTACTGTGTTCATTTGTAAGTCCAAAGTTTCAGGCCAAAAATATTGTGTAGTTTGGAGTAATGCTCGGGAGAATTGTTACACACATAACCTCGAAATATACACACGCTGTTAGCAAAATCAAAAAATTTTTTAAAAAATAAACACAAAGAAGGTGTGCGGGGACATCCGTTAGCATGTTCGCTATCATTTCGCCGATTTTGACGACAAAATATTTCTTATCTTAGGAAAAAAGCCGGGAGAATCTAATACTGAAAAAATCGATACTAATTCCTAAGCGCTATGCAAATTCATCACATTTTGCTAAATTAAAACTTTTTTGAATTAACCTACCAAAAAAGTGTGTGGGGACGTCCATTACCATGTGCGCTATCATTTCCCAAATTTTCAAGACAAAACATGTATTATTCCAGAAAAAAGCCCTGGGAACTTTAAAACTAGTAAAATCGACAATTTTCTAAGTATCACATGCCCTGAACAACCGTGCCGAAGGCAATGTGACACCAGGGTGTGAAGTTCCATTCTATGTCCCTTGTATACCAGGTCGCCTCTTAGTGTATTGGAACCTTACCCCGCGAGCAGGCTAATGGCGAAGAAATTGCAGCTCCGCACCAATGGTCTGGTGACATTAACTCCAAAGAAAGAGGACAAGATAAAAAAACCTGCAACCAAGAGCATCAGGATGAAAATGAAGGAGGGAAAAAGGCGCGCTCGGCCCGAAACAGTTTTGAGAAAACAGGCTTAGGGTTTGAGCTACTCCAAATTTTCTCGAAGACCTAAAAATTAAGGCAAATCCGGAAACCCTTGATGTAAAATTCAACGGTTGCAGGCAATTTCGAAATGACGAAGTCCCCATCGAAGTAGGAGACGCGGCTGACGGCAGGTAACAATTGGGGGTGAGGCTAAGATAGCCACAGGGCTGCGGAATGTGTAAGATCTGCCGCAAACAATGAGATGTTAGGCGTTTAGAGAGGCAGCCCAATTCAGGAAATCTCAAAACCGACATAGATAAAAACCAGGTCGAATAAAGATTTCGCAGGCCAACAATTCAATTTGCGCGATACTGTCGCTCTACTGCAGTGGTCAGCAAACTTTTCGCTTAATTTTCAGGTATGGTCAGGCTCCACCCGACTTAATTTTTTCTACTCTTTTTCAGTCTATTCATGTACCTTAGTGTGAGTGAGCTTACTCCAGCAAGGGTCTTTTATCCACAGGTATGTCAAAGTAAGAAAATGTTAAAACTTTTAATTTTTCAACTAGCGATTTGAAAATAGCATTATCAGCATCTACGAATTTTTCCGATTCCAATGATATATTACTTGCCTCGAAAAGTTAAAAATTTGAAGGAGTATAATATGAAGAAACATCAGCTTTACAGTCAATTTAATACTAAATACTTCTCAAATTTTCAATCTTTATAGACAAATTACATGTCTTTAGAATCGAAACAATACGTAGATTTCAAATATATTACTTTTAAGTCACTGATTGCAAAATTACGAATTTTTTAATCTCATATTTTTTGCCCATTTTCTAGCAAAAGACCCCTGAGGAAAGGGGTGGTCTGGCCAAGCTCGCAGGTACTGCCCTAAAAGTAGGTCGTAGGGCAGCCAGGGCAGGGTACCCTGCCCTGGGCAAGAGCGTGCCGACCACTGCTCTACTGAGGACTATATGCACATCTTGGTTGAGTAGGAGGAACGCAGGCATGCAGGCAAGACCAGATGGCTACGGAAATACGACTTATACGGGAACTTACAAAAATTTTACTAACTTATAAATGATGATGGTCCTCGGCACGCGAGAGGTGGTCTCGCTTTTCGCGTTCCCTTTGGTACGTTTAATGCGTACATTGCGACTACATTTTTACAAATATTATACATATTATAACTTAAATCACAAACTTTGATTCAAACTCTTGATGAACTACAGTTATAAACTGGGACATCATTTTTTATAATTTTTTTTCGAAGATGGTTCGCAAAGCACCTGAGATTTGACGATTACGTTCTCTTTGCGATATTCGTACTTCGTGCTCGACAGTAAGTTTGTAAAGACGGTTAGGTTTAAAAAATAAAACGATGCAGATAAAATAAAATAAAATATAAGGGTTAGGTATGTTTTCGATATAACGTTATTAAAAAAATTACACAAAATAAATTTTCTAGATATTTTTTATAGTTTTTTTTCCAAAATTTACCAATAAAAGACATTATGCCGTAGACTTTGATTTAGACTTTACTGCGTTTTAAAAATATTTCAAAATATAGTTAATCTACTTGATTATTAATTCTCTAGAGCTTTTTAAATGTGTGTCTAATAAAAAAGGCAATAGGCATAGTTTCGAAATTCATGTGATATCTATAACGAAAATGTCGATTGAAATTTCTGATTCCATCTTTATAACTCTAGTTAGAATGACAAGGTTTATCTTATTAAAGCAAGAAGGAAAATACGTCACTTCAAATTAATATTTAGCAACAGCATTATTGACCCAGCGATCTGAGATTCAAATTTTAATAATCCTTAAGTGCATATTTCATATTATCCTATACAAACATCATTGTTCCGAATCTCCAAAATTATATTCACGATTTCGGAAACTATTTCTTTTTCTTGGCTGATCTGACTTTTGATATAAGGGAAACTGCATGAAAGATGCTGGTGGGTTGATGGAAACTTCTTTCACCAAAAGCTCTTGACACCACCTGGCCTTATAGCGGAATAGTTTTTCATGTTTCTTAATA
>NC_046660.1:118015871-118018536 GCF_010883055.1 Belonocnema kinseyi | reverse complement strand
TTAGTGAAAAATATATTAAAATAATCATATAATATCTGACGCGTTCCGAAAAAGGGACTTACTAGGCAAAAAATCTATTTTCGGATTATGGCAGATTCTATAAATGCTTTACCTGATCTTTCTAGGGGTGCGATCAGAAATTTTTTACCTGCATTATTTCAAATGATATTAGTGATTGAAAACGAGTCTTTTAACGCGTGCGGGGCGGCAACTTGACTACTCATCGCGTCCCCTGCGTGGGGTTCTACCTTCGATAATTGCGAAAACCAAAAGGAAAGATTCAGTTGCTCCTAAACCGAAGGTTTCCAAAACCCAAAGAATAATATTATACAAAATAAAATAAAATTTTGATTGCTATTATGGACTTAATTTCCTGCAGAAAACTCCGTGATTCTATTTTTAATGTTTCATTTGGGTAAAATTCATATTTTAAGTTCAAAGGGACACGTATGATTTTGCATAGTGTTATTTTCTGTTTGTTTTTTACAGAAATTTCATAAATTCACTTTAAAATACGTCAAAAACTGTATGTTCACAGTTTCATTTTAAAAAACAATTTTATTTTCTCAAATCTATGTTCGAACTTTTGTTTGTAAATTGCAATGTTTTTGCAACATTTTTATATTGCAATGTTTTTAAAGCATTTTTACATTCTCATGATTTACGATTGAAAAAGTATTAGAATTAACCAAAATTTAACACCACAGTTTTTCAACAGATCTCCACGGTTTGAAACCCCCTTCAGCTGAAAATAAAGTTTTGTCCAAGACGTCTATTTGTCCGACCGTGAATCCGTCCGGGAACACGATAACTATTGAAAAAATGAACGGATCAAATCAAGCTTTGGCACACTTTGTCTGGTTATAGAAGAAAGAACGGATTCATTTATCAGCTATTTTGGGTAGTAATTTCAAAAGCGACGCAAGCTAAGAAAAAACGAGTGAACAAAAATTGTGCACCTAAACACATCCGCAAATTTTTAAGAAATAATTTTTAATAAGAAGCGTCATTTTGGTTTAAATCGTAAAAAATAACATCAAAAATAATAATTAAACATATGTGCAAAACGACAAAAGGTACAATAAATGTCAAACGAAGACAGATACTTACGTGAAAACAGAATCAAATTAGAATACAAGCCCTTTAAAATATCTATAATGTTTGTTCTAACTATTTTTTGATGGGATAAGTTTATCAGCTTTTATGTATTGAAACTTATCATTTTAAGCCAAAGGACAGTAGATAAGTAAAAAGTTTGAAAGAATATCAAAAAAGATTTGATTATCTAAAATATCATGAAAAAAATTGAAAATGAAAATGTTGAACCAAGCGACGCCAAATATGGGAAACATTTTTGGAAGGAATTTCAGCGTTTAAAATTCTTACATCATTTATTTAAACCAATTTTTTGAAGAACTTCTCGTTTTTAATTTATTTTTTGAAATCGATATAAAAAAATCACAAATTTCCATATTATGCCAAAAGACGCGAGATGCATAAAATTTTCAACATAACAAAGCGAGGTAGAGAAGAATGTCTGATGGAAGGATTGTAGCTTTTTATTTTCACCATGTTTCATTCAAGCATTTCAAGTGTAAAGAATAAGTAACCATGCGTAAAGCGTGATATTCGACAAGCACAAGCCCTAGTTGCGTTCAAATTTTCGTGAAATTTGAAAATTCAATTTTTAATTTCAATTTATAAGTTATTATTCAAAAATTCTGCAGCGCGTAGCAATAGACGGGAAATTTGAACTAAATTGCCGGCGCGAGAACGGGAGAAGAAGAGATGAAAAAACATGGCCAAACTATAAGGAGTGAGGATCAGAATTCTCCTCTGAGCCTTCTTCTCCGTTCCGCTGCTTCGAACTAGTGTTCCCAATCTCGGGAACTTTTCAAAGTACGCTTGCGTCGCGCCAAAAACCCGATTGGTGACTGTTATCGCGCTTATGTTGAATTATATAAATATTCAGATTTAATATTTATAATAAATAATGATTGAGAAATGCGCAGATAGAATTTTCCTAATCCTAAATTAAGATTTTGGAGGGACAAGATACAAAAATTCTATTTGAATGAAAAAGAGGATATGAATTCTGAGTTCAATGAAATAAATCATTTTTGTTTGTCCGAATGATTAATCTCGTCTAGGTCGAGTTTTAAAATCAAATTTTTGTTTATTTCCGACAATGCTACTTAAAATGAAATCACTGAAATTATCAAAAATGAATTAGGAATAATTAATTACTGCAAAGATAAATGTTATATCATACGTTTTTTTAATAAGCTGAAGAAGACCAGAATTAGAATAACTAATTAATTATCGTATGAATATTATAAAATATATAATATTTATACTATTAAAACTAGTATTTTTTGCTTTAAACTAAAACTTCTTATTACCTTTTTATTAACGTTTTCTGCATGAAAATCGCATTATTTTTTCATCTGTTACTCCAAAATTCTAATTTAGGATTAGGATGCCTTTTTTGAATGCATTTTCCAATCTTTATTCATCATATATATTGAATCTGAATATTTACATAATTTATAATCAGCGCGCTAACAGTGACCCATCGGGTTGTCGGTGCGACGCAAGCCCAGTATAAAAAGTTCCGAAGATTGGGGATAATGCCTCAAGCAGTGTCCTCAATTTTCTCGGATCG
>NC_046660.1:118009921-118015771 GCF_010883055.1 Belonocnema kinseyi | reverse complement strand
TTATTTAAAAAAGGATTAAATAACTACCGGTGGCTCCTATGCGAAGCAACTGTCATCCGAAAATGACACGGGATCCCAATAGAACCGCTGTAAATCACACTTGTGACCACGTCGTACGACCGTGACTCGCGTGCATTATAACCCTGTGGCTTCTTTAGCATCAATCCGTGGCCTGTCTTGTGTATCAGTCTGTGACCGGTATCGCGCGTCCTTTTTGTAGCTGTGGCTCGACCAGTGTGCGTTATTGCCCTGTCGCGTCTTCCGCATCAATTTGAGGAATGACTTGCACATTAGTCTGTGGCATGTATTGCGCGTTGCTTTAAGAGCTGTGACTCGAGTCGCATGCGCTATCACCCTATGGTGCTTTGTGCATCAATCTGACAGAAATGTTACTTCCAACGTCCGACAATTCGCCCGCGAACTGCGAATCAGTCATAACAGACTTAACGAGTGAATCCTGCTGACCAGCAGATGTGGGTCCAAGACAGTAAACATCTCGAATCTTCCAAGACACTCCAGTTAATGTCTTCCATTCGGTAGAACTAGAGGAGGTCGAGGCATTTTGGACAGAAGTCTACGAAGTCCAGAATCCACTAAAGAAAAATTCAAAGGATATAAATAGCCTCAAGAATGTATGCAGTGCCCTCATACGATGTGCGGAAAAATGCAGAAGAATGCGAAAGAAGTATTTCGCTCCAGGACCAAATAGTATCAAGAATTTCTGGCGTGATTGTGATAAAAAATTAATTTTCTTTTAACCACCAGCATCTGGCCCGCATTTCCACCTCATATCTAAAGTCAACAGAGCCTATCCCGAAAATGGGCAACTTTTCTGACCCAAAGATGTGTCAGCAGGGACGCAGCATCATGCCAGCGCTACCTATCAATGGCCTGGATTGACTACCAGAAAGCTTTCCACTCAATCCTTCATAGACTTATCATCTCTGTGTTATAAAGCTTAAACGTTCATCCACAAAACTCGCGGTGCAGAGAGACATTGATGCTATTTTGGAAAACCAGATTTATTGTCTCATCTGGAAAACATCGTGTGACATCTAACCACGTCGCCTTTTAAAGAGGTGTCTTTCAAGACGACATCATTAGCCCTCTCCTCTGTTGCTTCACGTTATTGCCACTATTTCTCGCACTTCACCATTCTCAAGGGTACTTCTGCACCAAAACTGGAAATTGAAAGCACAAAGTCATTTGAGTATTTTACATGGATGACCTCAAAGTCTGTGCTAAAAATAAAGAGTATCGATCTAGCCCTCAAGATTGTCAAAGAGTACACTGAAGTCACTGGAATACAGTTTGGGTGAGGAAAATGCATCAAAGCTAATATGAAGAGAGGAAAAATTAAGGTAATCCCAGAAGATCGTGATCTCGTTGACATAAGCACTAAACGACATCTTGGCGCTAGAGAGACTATTACATAACATGGCTTGCCCCGAAGGCCCAACCAGGACGCAACGTCGATGAAGAATCCTCTCCAATGTAAATACAGACATCTTATCCAACAGATTTGTACAGAGAAGCAGAGGAGGCTGCTCAAAAACTTAGACTTGTCGTTAATATCAGAAGTGTACAAAATGCATTACAGTTAAGTACGAAGGGTTTTGTTTTGCCCTATGAAGACGGTGTAATGTCAACTTTAGCAAACCGTTTCCACATGTTAAGGTAAGACATGCCCGATGATAGGTGCATAGCGTGTCATGCACAACCCGAGCACCTGCGACATATACTATCTAATTGTCTAACTCATGCGAAAAACACGTACATTAAAAGACACAATGCGAAACGAAGACTGCTTTATTAAAGGGTTTTTCAATAGGCACGCTACAAAAGTAGACTGATAATGACAGCAAATGACGCAATTTTCTTCCCGGCTCTTTGGACATTTCTTTTCAGTAAGGTTTGCTATTTCATCATGGAAAGATATACGATCCAACAACGAGTCGAAACTATTAAAATTTACTACCGAAATTTGGAGTCAGTGGCCTCAACTTAAAGAGCGCTACGTCCAATTTATGGTCGTCATAATCCTCCTGCCAGGTCAACAATTAAGCGCCTAGTGGAAAAATTTGAATCCACAGGTACAATGCAAAATTTCCCCGTGCCAGTGAGACAAAGAAGTGCCCGAGTGTCGAGAATATTGCTGCCGCTAGCGCATCAATTGAGGAAGTCCCAAATCAGTCTCTCACACGTCGTTCTCAAGCGTTGGGCTTATCTCTGACGTCTTTGTGGTGTATTATGCGAAAAGATCTTGGCCTACATCCTTACAAGATCAAATTGACGCAAGAAGTGAAGCCGCTTGACCACCAGAAGCGACGTATGTTCGTTAATTGGGCTGAGCGACAACTTGAAAATGATCCTGATTTTCATCGAAAAATCATCTTCAGCGATAAGGCTCATTTCTGGCTGAATGGCTTCGTCAATAAAAAAATATGCGTTATTGGTCAGGCAGCAATCCACAAGAATTCCATGAGTCAACATTACATCCCGAAAAAATTATGGTTTTGTGTGGTTTATGGGCCGGCGGCGTCATTGGGCCGTACTTCTTCCGTGATGATCAAGACCGGCACGTTACTGTGAATGGAAATCGCTACCGCTCAATGATAACCGAATATTTTTGGCCCGAATTGGATGATATGGACTTGGACAATATGTGGGTTTAACAGGACGGCGCCACAAGCCACACAGCGAATGTCACAATCGATTTATTGAAAACCAAGTTTGGTGAGCGTGTTATCTCACGAAATGACCCACTCAATTGGCCGCCTCGGTCGTGCGATTTGACGCCTTTAGACTATTTCCTGTGGGGCTACGTAAAGTCTATGGTCTATACCAAGAAGCCAGCGATGATTGATGAACTTCGTACGAATATCGAACGTGAAATTGCAGCATTATCGGCCGAATTACGCTTGAAAACCGTAAAAAATTGCGTTCAGCGTCTGGACTTCTGCAAGCGTGCCCGTGGTGGCCATGCAAAAGAAATCGAGTTCCAAACATAATGGCATCAAATGCACTTTCACATGAATAAAGAATTTTATTTATATCCAAAGCCGTTTTTGTTTTATTTAAAAAAAAACTTTTGTAGCGCTCTTATTGAAAAACCCTTTACCATCTATGCTACTCTTACGGCATAACCCATGACACTACGTCTCCAGACGCTCTCAGAAAAATAGATGTCAATTATTACAAATGAAAAGTCCCGCAGATATTCGAACTTCATATTCCTTTCGGCACTAGCCGACAAGAATATGGCAGCCAAGGAGAATCAAAAGAGAGATAGAAAAAACCTCATAAGGAAGTTTCAACGGCTGTACCCAGAATATTCTTTAAAGCCGGGAGCGAGTGAAAATTTGAAGGATACGAGATCCCGAAAAAACTGCAGTGAGAAGCTGATACTGATAATATCACCTGCTTTAAGGAGTTTTTGTGACCTTATAACATCTGAGGTAGAATGTCTATCAATCAATGCGGAAGAGACGAAACAAGCGCTTAAAGGTATGATGGACTTTTTCTCTGCAAGACCAGATGGTATCAACAACTTTTCGGGGCAGCAGCTTACTTCTACACACCAAAATCTGGCCCGTATATACACCTCATATTGAAAGTCCTTTCGGTTGATACCATGAGACTTCTGATTTCTTGCATCGCATTTCTGCCTCTATCTCTCGCACTACGAAATTCTTGTGAATACCTCTATGCCGACACTAATCATCGCGAGGTTAACGTCACTCATGTCTAGGCATCACTCATATCTAGGCGTGCCTAAAAGACGCACTCAGGACGTAACATCAGCAAAGGAGTCCCTCTGAAGCTGATACAAGGATTTTCCTTTTTATATTTGGTCTTCAAATCTGTCGGCGTTAAAGAAGGTATCTACGACTAAGATCCTTGCCATTCCGATTCCACTATAATTGTTTGGTGTGTTTCAGTAAACAAAGAACGGGCTTATGGCCCTTGATATCGTAACGGGTAAGACCATGAATATGCATAAGAGCTTGCATATCGATTCGTCTGTTCCGCGATTATGCATCTTAAGCCGTCCAGATGGACAAGGGCTTCTGAATCTCCAGTGTCTTCATAAACTAATTGTTCTAGATAAAGCTTCCATTATTGCAAATGACGAATATCTTTTCCTAAAAATGGTCAGCAACCAAAAGATGATCGGCAAAGGAGCATTCCTTTACAAAGGCGTGGAGATGTATCACTTGTAAAAGCCAAAGTAAAGATAGCAGAGGTTAAACAATTCCGACAACAGTTGCCTGATAAAAAAATGCACGAAATCTTTCACAGAAATGTATAAAAATAGTCCTTGCTGAAGGACCAAACTTTTGCTTTCCTCCTATCATCAGGACTAAATTCAAGTACATAGGGTTTCATTTTCGCATGCCATAAAAGGACTTTATTACCATCTTTTTCGCTCTCACGGTGTTGTCCACGACCCTGCTCTGCCGATCGTTTTGAGGGAAATAGAGATAATTTTTTTCATTGTATACTTGAGGCTCGACATCCTTCTCCATAGCTTCGAGAAGCGAACAATATATACGATCGAATTTTCGCCTCGGGCCGACTACAACATTGCTGCCAAGAAGAAGGAAAAGGAGGAGAGGGAACTACAACGACTGGACCCAAAGTATTCAGTTAGAGTAATCGTCCTTGTGATCTGTTCAATTGGAGGCGCAAAACTATCACTGATTCGTAACCTTAGAGGCATACCCGCGTACGAAAAAAAGTCTAAGATACTTTCGAGATGGATGCGGAAACCCGTTTTATGGTCGTGAGACGTGACTATAGGTGTGATTTTCTGCGAATCTGTTGGGAGCCAGTGTCATTTTTAGATGACAATTGCTCTTAGTACGGCTCAGTGGTTATAATGTGTTTTAAAGCCTATACTTCACCCTTTAAAACAATCTTAGGCCGGGAGAAGATTCAAGTTCAACCTAGAGTTACTGGACATCAAAGTTCAGGCACCAAATTATTTTATGGACCTAATATGTACATATAATGTACTGAAAGTACACTTAGGAACACTGAGAGTGATTTAATACCATCTCTGTCAGTCATACGGCATGAACTCGAATACCGCTTCACTAAACTCTCCCAAGGAGTCCTTGGCTCGCTGCTTGTTTCGGAGTCCGCAAGAGTTTTGCCGCATCATCGTATTGAGTCCGTCACAGACTGTAACCACCCATTTTACGGTTATGAGACCTGCTTATGGCTGAAATTGCACCTCGATTATAGCAGTGTGCAGTTTGTCAGATTAGCACCCGCTGCTTGCGAAATCCCGCGGTTATCTTTATGACAAACTTTTAATTACACACGGTGACTCATTTTATTCTATAATCCCAAATATCTTCAAAAATACTTTATCTACGAATAAATAGTGCAGACAAAGGTCGATCAGGACCGAAGGGCAAATTTGGCTGAACCATCAATTTTGACCTTGAGATCAAAGTTCAAGGTCAAATAGAGGTAAGGCCCATTTTAACTGAGAACCCTTATTTTTGATTGCGGATTTGAAAAGAGCGGAACATTTCACGTGAAAAATGACGTATGTAAAAATGGTTTTTGTGACTCTGGAAAAGTAAAAAGTGAAGGTCAAGTGTCTAAGAAACGACCGGATTCCCTTTTTCTGCATTATCTTGCTTTTTCGGGTTAAACAAACGTTGAAGATGCTTCAAAAAAGTCAATGAAATATTAAGGTGTGCATCATCTTGGCCATCATGACCTTCAGGTCAATTTTCAAGGTTACTTAAAGTTCAAGACGATTTTTCTTAGATTGAACTCTGTGCCCGAATGAATTTTTTTTGTAGAATTCAGGCCGTGGATTTCTATCACAAC
>NC_046660.1:118004554-118009911 GCF_010883055.1 Belonocnema kinseyi | reverse complement strand
CCCCCCCCCCCCCCTCCTAAACACACCCGGACAGTAACAATCATTTCGGATAAGATCTAAAGACTCTAACTATGTAGTTACAAAAGTGACAATCTTCAAAATGTCACTTCTCTGTGACTAGTTAAGAAAACACCTTATCCTTACTTTTCGCGTTACACAGAAACAACGGCGTGGACGTAGTAAGTTCTGTTTCCTTTGGGGTGCTTTCTTGTCGTAAATTCCCCTTGCCTCACACACTTCGGCTGGTTGATTTCGGTGAGTTCCCATGCCGCTCACCATTCCTACCAGTGTTACAATCAGGCACGCAGTAACTGTCCGAAGTACTCTCCATTAGCTTAAAGACAGAAACTTAGACGTCTGTCAAAATCGTCCACAGTTTTCAGCAAAGTTTCTCAAGAGATGGCTGCCCAAGCTGCCCGAATCCTTTCGATCAGACCTTTTCTTGTTTTGAGTCGCTAAGCGAAAACAACATTTTTAATTTTAATCCACGAAAAGAGATTAGGTGATGTTAGTTCTGGTGAGTATGGGGGCCAGACGGGGGGCACTCATCGCACGTGAGTTTCTGAATTTAAATTTCAATAAGAGATGGATTGCACGAGGAGGTCCATTCGAATAGCCCCCCTGCTCACCAGATCTAACATCACCTGATTTCTTTTTGTGGGGTTATATTAAAACGTAGTTTTTGATTAAGGAAACACAAAAAGAAAATATCTGATAGAAAGGATTCAGGGAGCTTGCGCAGCCATTTCTAGATGGCTACTCAGAAGATGGTGGTTGATTACCATCTCTAGATGGTAATCAACCACCTAAAACGTGAGAAGCAAGGGGCTCACGTTATTAATCACCCGAAACGTAAGAGACAAGGGGAACTTACGACAAAAAAGGCAACACAAAGGAAACAGAACTTTCTACGTCCACGCCGTTATTTCTGAGTAACGCTCAAAGCAAGGAAAAAGTGTTTTTTTTTTGTAACTATTCACAGAGAAGTGACATTGTCAAAATTGTCACTTTTGTAACTACATAGTCACAGTATTTACATTTTATCCGAAATGATTGTTACTCTCTGGGTGTATCTGGGGGGTATTGTGATAACAATCCACAGTCTGAAGTCTACAAAAAGCATGCACCCGAGCCTGTACCGGAAAGGGGAGAGTTCTGAATGAAAATCGAAGGATAAGATAATGAATAAAGAGTGGGAGATTCTAAGAGACTGGATGGAGAATAGAGGGTGGGCGGTGGCGAATGGTATGGTAAAAGGGGACGAAGTGGGATTATACACGTATGTGAGTAAGAGGGGTGTATCGGTGATAGACTATGTGATTATGAATATGCAAGTGTGGGAGGAGATAGAGAAATTCGCAATGGAAGGAAGGGTGGAATCAGACCATCAGCCATTATGTTTTGTGGATACTGAGGGAGGCTAGCGAAAGGCAGGGTGGGGAAGAAGAATCGTTAGGGGAGAGGGTGTCATGGACGAGAGGAGGCGATAGAGAAGTATCAGGAGCAGTTGGGCAACGTAAGATTTAAGGGGGAGTCGCTGGACGAAATATGGGGGATCTACAAGAAAAAGTGAAAGGTTGTGTGCAAAAGAAGGTATTTAGGAAGAAGAAGAAAGGAATGGTGAAGCCGTGGTGGGATAGGGAATGTAAAATGATGAAAAGAAAGGTGAAAACGAAGTACAGGATGTGAAGGAAGGAACCGCGAAAAGAGAGGAGTACGTAGAAATGAGGAAGGAGTTTAGGGCGATGTGTAAGAAGAAAGAGCAGAAAAAAGAAAAATAGATGGAAGAGGAGTTGGGAAGTAATAAGACAGAAGGGGACGTGTGGAAGATAAATAATAGGTTTAGGAAACGTAGGGTGGGGATAACTGAGAAGATAGGGAGCGACGAATGGAGGACATTTTTTAAGGATACATTTCAGGGGTCAGATCCACGAAAGAGAGATGAGGGGATTAGAAAAACGGTGCAGGTAGATGGAGAGGAGCTGAATGACGAGAAGATAGAGAAGCACATAGGGAAATTGAAAAAATCTAAGGCAGCAGGGGTAGACGGGGTAGAGAACGAAGCGTGGCTGTTTGGCACACACGAATTAAGGCAGAGGCTGAAGGGAGTAGTGAAAAAAATATGGAGGGGGGAGGGATTTCCAAGAGGGTGGAGAAATTCCCAAGAGGCTGGAGGGAGGGGTTGATCGTACCACTGTATAAGAAAGGGGATAGGGAGAGGCAGGAGAATTATAGAGGAATTACGCTCATGAATACTGCGTACAAAATATACGCGATGGTGTTAGCAGATAGGCTGGACAAGGATGCTGAGGAGAAAGGAATGTTGCCGGAGACGCAGGCGGGCTTTAGAGAGAGAAGGAGTACTATTGACAATATTTACGTCTTGTAATACCATATGTAGTGGATAGAGAACTAACCAAGAAGGGTGCCAAAGTTTACGCTTTTTTTATAGATCTAAAGAGCACGTTCGCTTCGGTAGATAGAGGGAGATTGTGGGAGGCAATGGAAGAGAGGGAAGTGAAAAGGGGCCTGATCGAGAGAATAAGGGAGGTTTTTGAGGAGACGAAAGATAGGGTAAGAGGAGGGGAGGGAATCTCTAAGGGATTCTGTATGGATAGGGGGTTGAGGCAAGGGTACCCACTTAGAACAACGCTTTTTGCAATTTTGATCGCGGATATGTAAAGTAAGCTAGCGGCTGAAGTGGTAGGAGGAGTTAGGGTAGGAGGAGTTAGGAGATGATCACTGGTATATGCAGATGACATAGTGCTGCTGGCAAAGAGAGAGGAGGCTTTAAAGGAGCTGATGGAGAGGTTTAAAAGATACTTGGTCAAAAATAGGCTAGAGTTAAATGCGGGCAAGTCGAAGGTTACGGTGTTCAGGAAGGGAGGTGGGAATGAATGGTCATATAATAAAGAGTGTAAGAAGGGCAAATGTGGTGATGAGGCAGGTGTGGGGGGTGGGGGAGAGGTTGTTCGCAGATTATTTTGTAAGGAGATGTAATTGTTTGATTCGCTAGTGATGAGTGTCTTATTTTACGGAGTGGAGGTGTGGGGTTGGAAGGTAAGTGAGGAGGTAAATAGGATATAGGAGAGGTATGTAAAGTGGACACTGGGGTTAGCAAGGAATACGCCGAACTATATTGTCAGAAGGGAGACAGGAAGAACGAGTTTAGGAATTATAACAGGGAGTCGAGCGTGTAAATATGAGGAGAAATTTTTGGAAGACAGGGAAAGTAAATGGGTTAGGGAGTGTTGGTGGGAGAAGGAGAACAGACATAGTGGTGCAAAGATGGAGATGGAAAGGGAAAGGTATTTTAAAACAAATAGATTGCAGATGGATGAAGTTAGCAGGAGGCACGAGGGAGGAAGGAAGGTATATGAGTTGGTTAAAAAAAATGGCATGGAAAAAGAGAAGGCAGAAGGAAAGGAGAAGATAAAAGAGTCAAGGTTTAACGGGAACTATGTGTGGAATATGCCAAGGGAGAGAGCGCAATATTTGTGTAAGAAAGGAGAGCAAGGTAATCAGAGACTTATAGCGAGAATGAGATCTTGTTGCATGGAAGGTTATAATAGGTTCTGGCTTTCTAGAGAGAAGAGAATGTGTGAACAGTGCGGGAAAGGGGATGTAAAAGTTGAGCACTGGTTGGAGGAGTGTGAAGAGGTGGAAAGGAGTGAGGTAAGCATGGAGGTATTGTTGCATGAAAGGGGGGACAAAAGGGGAGTAGCATGGGTGAAGGGGGTGTTGAGTAAGATGGTGAAAAAGAGAAGGAAGGAGGAAGAGGAATGCAGAAGGAAATACTGTAAATAGGAGAGAAAGTACATGTAAGAAAAATGTAAATATTGTAAAAATAGTAGTTAAGTATTAGGTGTTAGTCGCAGAGACTGGTAATGCGAGGTATAGCGATAAAAGAGCGAAATGCATGCGAGGCGAGGCGCAGCGGGGGAGGTTGGGCTATAAAAACGAGCGGATTAGCTATAAGGTGTGGATGGATGGTACTTTGTAAGAAATTGTTGTAAAAAAATTTTGTAAAAAAATGAAAGTGTAAGCAAGTCAATTTTTTAAGGCCAGCAGGTCGAAAAATAAACTTTTATCTATCTATCTACTACGCACCCATATACAATTAGAAAATGCTATTTCTGCTATTTATATATTTTTGAAACTTTAAAACGTCTCGAGATGAAACTATTCAGTAGCAGGATGTTCACGTTCTCAGTACGCACATAACGGGATCCTCTGCTACCGATCCGCTAGCGCCGCCTAAAATGTTTCAAGATCTAACTGTCAGACGAGAGTACGAGATCGGGTTCATTCGCCACCGCAGTTCATTCATCGCTCAACCAGAGTATACATACATACTTCATGACTTTAAAGCTTCGTGCGCTTGCAAGTGTGGATCGTATGTATGCACGAGTTAGGAAACACTACCGTAATAACCATTCACAGACAAAGTTGACACACCAGATCAACCTCCGCTGTCAATACAACCATAGTAAAAATAAGAGCGTCAGAAATAGTTCGGAATAAAAGAAGTATTGCATAGCATAATAACTGGCTAGCCTCTGTTTTAAGTCGTAAAACTTTACAATTGTCATCATATCTAATTATTCAACTCCTAAATGTCATTTATTCTAAAAAACTTATATTCTGTTGTAGTAAATTAACCGAAGCACACATTAAAAAATCATCAAATATTCTAATCAGAAATAGCGACAGGTTAAAATGCACAGGTTAGTGAAGAAGAACAAACCTGATTGGAAGCCACATTGAGTATCAAACGTAAATTCTACATTCTACGTATATCTACGTAAATATTCACGATCTAAATTGATGCTGCTTAAATAATTCATCTAGCGACAGGTCGTTAGCAAATTTACAACCTGCACCGTGATATAAACTGATTGTTTTTTTAATTTAATTTAATTCTTACTCTAACTGAAATATAAATTTTCCGAATGCCAAATATATGCCGAGAAATGTATCTATGTTTCCTTTTTTTCTTGCAAAATTCGGGGCCAGCAGTTTCAGAACGCGAATATCTCTGACATGCGCAAGAGTGATTCCTATGTATATTGAAATTGACATGACGTTGCATAACCTAAAAATGCACAGGAATAACTACTGCAAATGCCAGAGATATTTGCGTTCTGATACTACTAGGCAAGGCTTTCTTTTAACATCAGAAAAGGATATGCTTTAAGACATAACGACCAATCATTGGATGAGATGAAAAAAATTGTATGATTTAGATATTTAATTTTAGGGTAATGCCCAAAATAAATAACCCATTTTTAAACTGCCAGGGCCACTCGCCAAAGGCGCCAAACCCGCAGTTTAATAAACACTCTGTGCCCCCCCCC
>NC_046660.1:118002185-118004454 GCF_010883055.1 Belonocnema kinseyi | reverse complement strand
ATATATCTAGTCGGGAGTGGTGCTAACTGAAAACAGATGATTTGGAGCGATTCGCGCGCCATCTGTTGGTCATTCTAAGGACTTATTGAACTACCCTCGTAGAATGCAAAAAGTATGCATTGTCTTAAATGCTCCGTGTCGGACGCCATTGTATTCACATATGATTTTTAAAGTTAAGTTCTCACAGCTGACACGAATGATATTGTTTCTTATATTTAAAATTCGCCATTTGAAACTATCTTAGGACAGGGAAAAATTAAAGTTTGACCAATCTATTATATCAACATCTACGACTAAAGTTTGGCCAATCTATTATGTAAAAATTTACGTTATCAAAGTAAACGCATTGAGTTAATTTGTAGACCTACTATGTATAGAAAATTACATTATATAATAGTCAAGTTTAGAAGGCACCATTTAATTTCAAAAGGTTTTGCTAGGGAGACAAGCTAAAAAAGTTATGAAAAATTTGAAATTTGGAAAAGACTCCCGATTTTAGTGTTGCAAAAATCATATAAACAAATATAAAAATAAATAAAGCTACAGAATTTTGACAATTCCATTACAGAAGAGAATTAAACGCCAAAAAATATTAAAAATAATTAATTATGCCGAAAAATAACCAAGAAAACATTTTCCGAACTGAAGAAATGTAACCACACCGGTGATGTTTTCTCCTTCTTTCCCTTTGGTAATTAAATATTTATTTTTGCATCATTAATTCCTTAAATTTGTTTTTGCATTTAAATCGCTTTCGTAATGGTGTTGTAAAATTGTTGTAGTTTTCAGCGTTATTATTTACAATTTTTTCTAATTATAACTTTTTCAATTCGGAGTATTTTAACAGATATTTTTTTATTTATATGATTGTTGACAACCTTGAGACAAAAAGTTTTTTCAATTTTTAACATTATTTATAACATATTTAGCTTTTTGTAGAATTTTTTTAGTACTGTGAACTTTGATAACGATGATTTCTTGTAAGTTTGATTCTTGCAATCGAATTATCCACTTATTTTTTAAAACAATGACAGATACGAAAAAATTTAAGATAAAATTTTATAATTTTACAAGTCTACAAAAGTTCGATGAAAAATGTTTCTTGTTCTTGCCTGTCTGTATTCTGTAGTCTTTAATCTGTATCGTGTAGACACCGATACCTTTCAAACCATTTTAACCATTTTTTTTAAAGATTTAACAATTCTATGTACGGCAGTTTATAGTATGCAGAAACTCGACCAATTTACTATAATGACTTTTTTTCGATAAAACGATGATTATTAGAATTATAGCATTTTTTAAATCCAAAAAACAAACTAAAAGGAACATTTCAGGTCAAAAAAAGCATGGTATGCAAAAACTCAGGTGAACAAAAACGTTTATTTTCGAAAGTCCTACAAGATTATCATGACAACTTTTTGAATTTTGTCGAAAAGTTTAAAATTAAAATTGATATCATACAAAAAATAATAAAAATATAAATACAATTTTGCGGACAAACTATGCGAGATAGGAAAAAAATTAAATAATATTACTAACCCTCAAAAGATCTAAAAAATGTGTCATTAATCACTTTTAGATGGAACGCGCAGTTTTTGTTTTTAATCGAGAAAAACAACATTAAAAATAAAAAAATTTAAGCTTCGGACAAACGACACAAGCTATGAAAAAAATGAATAGACAAAAGTTGCTCTTCCAAAAAATAACGAAAACTCATTCAAATTTGTGATCAATAATTTTTGATAGGGCACGTAGTTTTCGTTTTAATCGTCAAAAATAACTTAAAAACTAAAAAAAGCTGTCTCAGATTTTTGAACAGCGTTCTTCTCTTAAATATAAACAAACATGTCGAATAATGAAATTCTTTAAAAGTGGGTTTTTATAAAAGCTTTTTATTTTTAACGTTTTTGATTTGAATGCTTGCATACATTTAAACGTAACGAGTGCATATACTTTTAAGTTTCTATTATGAAATTGTTATCGAATTTCAAAACACAAAGTTTAAATCAGTGCATTTGACTGGTTGAGTAGAGGCGGAAAATAAGACACCGATCTACTTGAACGACGTTGTCATGCTGAGGAAAAATAAGGCGGAAAGATGTGCGCAGATTCTTAAAAATGGAGAGAGAAATATGGTCATTGAACAAATCTTCCGATTTATATTCTGATTTTAGCATTTTTATTTTGCATAAACATCGAAAAGCTGAGTAGTAAGTATAAAATTTTTTACAGATAAACCTTTATGTCAGAATAAATGTTTGTGCCAAAT
>NC_046660.1:117998659-118002085 GCF_010883055.1 Belonocnema kinseyi | reverse complement strand
AGAGCTCCAAGGAGATTATGTTGAAAAATAAAAAAAAAATTACCCAAAAAAAATTGTTTTTATACTTCATTCTAAGGACTTATTGAACTACCCTCGTAATTGAAAAATCATGACTGTGAAATATTTCAAACCACTTTTTACACGTTTTATGTGTCTCGAAACCTTCTCCTAAAGCTGAGAAAATAATTCCGGTCACAACAGCTGCATTTTTTACATTCTCATTATTTATGATTGAGAAAGTATTAGAATTTGTCCGAAAACTGACAATATAGTATTTCAATGGATCTTCACGTTTTGAGACCCCCTGAATCCATCCCTCTGTCCATCTGTTTCTAAACACGATAACTCTAAAAAAATAAAAGCATCGAATCGAGCTTTGACACACTTTTTTAGATCCTAAAAGAAAGAACAAATTCGTTAATTAGCTATTTTGGATTAAAAATATATATATTAGCATTTTCAAGCTTTTTGGCGCAATTTTTTGAAGATTTAAAATTTGTCCGTATGAATATTCGTAGTACTCACAAAGCTTAACAATTCACCTGCATGACTGTTTTCGATAAAAGAAAAATGATCTGAGTTATAGCATTTACAAAAAATTTTAATCAATAGAAATTGAAAACGTTAAGCGAAACAACGCACGATATAAGAAAAAGACATGAGATGAAAAATGTTGCTTTTGAAATCCCTGCAAAACTAGCATAAGCACTTTTCAAGATTTAAGATTTTCAAAATTTTTGAGGAATTTTTTTATAAGATTTAAAAAATGCATATATAAATACTCGTGGCATTTGGAAAGAAAAATAATTTACTCTAGTTACTTCCTTCGATCAAAAGAAAATTATAATAGTTATAGCATTTATAATATTTAAAAAATTTATCGAAAATCATAATGTGTGGCAGTTAAGGTTAGGTCGGTTTCTGATTCGTAACAGACTGGGAAGACAAGTGAAAAGGAAAATAGAAGGCGGGAGCGTTTGAATTGGGTTTAGGACTAGGGGAGCGAATAACATCGCGGAAAAAGCGGATTTAGAGCAGGAAGTTCTTAGTAGCCCATAAGGGAAGATCAAAGAGTGCAAGGCAAGGGGGAGTACAGGAAAAATGTAGAAAAGTAGAGATTAAAAGCAAGAAGCGTGGGATCGATTAAAGCTCTTAACAAAAGGAACAGAGTGAGAGGGAATCAGTGAAGAGAAGGACGATATATGTAGGTTCAAGCTTGAAATATCCAAAAATGTTCAGATCGCCGCCGGAAAAGCATAGTTTTTTAAAGAAGGATAAGAATATTAAGAGGAAGTAAGGAAATAAATTAGGCGGGAAATGGCTCAACTTAGGAAAAGAATAAAGAAATAGGAAGAAGTCAGGGAACAGTTCGAGAAGAGGATACAGTCATTGAAAAAAAACTAGAGAAGCAGGAAGATAATAATAAAAAGATAGAGGAGATGCAAGGCAAGATAAAGAAAACAGAAAGCTCGAACCGGGGATTTGGTCTGGGCGACAGTGACGTAACAGAGAAGGAAAGGCTGAGAAAAAGAAAACAAAGAATAGAAAGGAAAGAGAGAAAAAGAAAGAAGAAGAAAGATTGTGATAAAGGGTATAAGATTAAAAGAGAATGAGCTGAAGGAAAGAGTGCAAGAACTATTAAAAAGTATTGATGCTAAGATAGGAAACTGGCGGAAAAGGAAAGAAAAAAAAGAATACGAACATGGTTTAAGTATGGAAGGATACAGATAGACAAAGTATGATGGGATTGGGATGAAGAAAGAGAAGAGATAGTAAGAAATGAGGTGTCGGGAAACTAGAAGAGAAAGAAACGGGAGAGAGGAAAATAAGAAATATTAAAGAACAAAAAGAGACGAGAAACGAATGTAGGGAAGAATGGAGGATATTTTACTAGAGTATAGCAGGATTTGATTATAAGGATAGGGAGTTTATGAGAAATTTGATATAATAAAATGTAGGTATAATGACGTAGACGTGGGTAGATGAAAATGAATGGGGAGGATTGAGGGGAAGGTTACCAAGAGGTTACAAAAAGCAAGTTCAAAATGCAAAGAGGAAGAATTAAAAGGGCAGAGCAATGAGAAGAATGGTGATGGGAGTAAGGAACAAATGTACAACAGGGAAAGATTAGAAAGAGAGGAAAGAACAAAAGGAAGGATTAATAGTAGAAGAGGTAGCAATGGAAGGAGAGAAGTGGAAGATAGTGCGGGTTTATGTGAACAGTAAAATGCAGGTTAAAGTAGAAGAGATGAAAAAATGATGAAAGAAAATAAAGAAGATAAAGAAAATAAATAAGAAAGAAGTTGTTAAAGAACGTGAAGGAGATGGGATGGTTTATCTTAAACGAAAATATAGAGGGAGATGAGGAAGGAAAATATATACACGCTTATGAGGAGTGTTATAGATAAGGAATCTTGTAAATAGTCCATAAGCATTGTATGCTAACTTGAGGAATTAAAATAAAGCCAGCCTCTGTTCAACCACATACGAGCATTCACGTTCTTGACCCGTCTTCATAATTAACATGGCGCAGTCGGTAGTGATAACGAAGGACTTGTGTTGTGGTGAGATACAAATTACAAAACAGAGGACTGAGTCTCGGAAAATCAATCAATTATTACAAAAATGGGCGATTACAGAGCAATTGCTCCATTGGATATGTCTGGAAACGTGGCAGAAGACTGGAAAACGTAGAGAGCACGTTTTGAAAATTACCTAGTGGCATCTGAAATAAATAAAAAACAAGAAGTAACATAATGTGCTCAACTTCTAAACTATATTGGAGAAAAAGGGCTTAAATCCTACAGTACGTTTACGTTTGTGGATGCAGAGAAAGACAAGCTGCCAATATTACTAAAAAAATTTGAGGCACACTTCATGCCCAAAGAGAACCTAGCTTATGAGAGGTATAAATTCTTTTCGTATCGACAGCAACCGGATGACACCTTAGAGCAGTTCATTACTCAACTGAAAAAACGAGCCATGAAGGGTAAAATTGAAGATCTACAAACAGCCTGCTGAAAACCTAGATCACCTGTGAAGTACCAGGTGTATACATATGAAACCGGTATTGCCATCTAGCGGCCAGTAGGCACACTTGTAGGCACTGTCGGAACTTACCACTTGTGCTAATTGGCGTATTGTCATCTGTCAACAATATCCAATACCAAACATTTCAAGTTTCATATGACATCGTGATTTTTTTCGCTCTTGAAAATGTAGAAATACGTGCCTTCAAACAACGATTTGCGGGGAGCATTAATTTTCTGTTTCCATTTGGGTAAATCGGCGATAGAATCTCATCGAATGCTTGTCGAACCTACCGGGAGCATGCTCTTGGTCGAACGCAGTGTAATGAGTGGTTTAACAAGTTCAAAAGTGGCAATTTTGATGTGAGAAACGCTGACCGCGGCAAACCACCGAAAT